>NC_047055.1:111724078-112027745 GCF_011762595.2 Tursiops truncatus | reverse complement strand
ATTGCACTTAGTATGATAATCTCTAGGTCCATCCATGTTGCTGCAAATGGCATTATTTCATTCTTTTTAATGGCTGAGGAGTATTCCATTGTATATATGTATCACATGTTCTTTATCCATTCTTCTGTTGATGGACATTTAGGCTGCTTCTATGTCTTGGCTATTGTAAATAGGGCTGCAGTGAACATTGGGGTGCATTTATCTTTTTGAATTATGGTTTTCTCAGGGTATATACCCAGTAGTGGGATTGCTGGGTCATATGGTAGCTCTATTTTTAGTTTTTTAAGGAACCTCCATACTGTTCTCCATAGTGGCTGTATCAATTTACATTCCCACCAACAGTGCAAGAGGGCTCCCTTTTCTCCACACCCTCTCCAGCATTTGTTGTTTGTAGATTTTCTGATGCTGCCCATTCTGACTGGTGTGAGGTGATACCTCATCGTGGTTTTGATTTGCATTTCTCTAATAATTAGCAATGTTGAACATCATTTCATGTGCCTGTTGGCCATCTGTATGTCTTTTTTGGAGAAATGTCTATGTAGGCCTCCGGCCCATTTTTTGATTGGTTGGTTTGTTGGTTGGTTGTTTTCTTATATTGAGCTGTATGAGTTATTTGTATATTTTGGAAATCAAGCTCTCATCATTTGCGCATTGTTTGCAAATATTTTCTCCCATTCTGTAGGTTGTCTTTTCATTTTGTCTATCGTTTCCTTTGCTGTGCAAAAGCTTATAAATTTGATTAGGTCCCATTTAAAAATATTTTTGCTTGTATTTCTTTTGCCTTGGGAGACTGATTTAAGAAAGTACTGTTGTGGGCTTCCCTGGTGGCGCAGTGGTTGAGAGTCCGCCTGCCGATGCAGGGGACACGGGTTCGTGCCCTGGTCTGGGAAGATCCCACATGCCGCAGAGCGGCTGGGCCCATGAGCCACGGCTGCTGGGCCTGCGTGTCCGGGGCCTGTGCTCCGCAATGGGAGAGGCCACAACAGTGAGAGGCCCGCGTACCGCAAAAAAAAAAAAAAAAGAAAGTACTGTTATGATTTATGTCAGAGATGTTTTGCCTATGCTCTCTTCTATGAGTTTTATGGTGTCATGTCTCATATTTAAGTCTTTAAGTCATTTTGGGTTTACTTTTGCTATCTAAGCTCATTTGAGTTGGGGTTATTTCACTTGCAACTGAGGCTTGACAAGTACATCAAGGGTCTATTTTCATGATATTCTTATATCTTTTAGAGAAAGGCTGCACCTTTTCACAGGTACCTGAAATGAGTTCACCCAATGCACGACACTGCTACATTTTGACAGAGGAGATGGAGATGCCATCAAAGAAAGAGAGTTGGCCACCCAGGCTGGGATTCAGTAGGCTGGCAAGATCATCAGGAACTTGCACACTGCGACTTCAACATTGCAGGTCCAGAAAATTGACTGTGTTGGTATGACTGAAGCTAACCAGCTTTGGGGGTGTTGGCTTCTGCTAGTCAGTCTCCCAGAGACTAATGCGTAAATCTAAAGTGAATTCACAGGGACTTCCCTGGTGGCACAGTGGTTAAGAATCCACCTGCCAATGCAGGGGACACGGGTTCGAGCCCTGGTCCAGGAAGATCCCACATGCTGCAGAGCAACTAAGCCCGTGCGCCACAACTACTGAGCCTGCACTCTAGAGCCTGTGAGCCATAACTACTGAGCTCGCGAGCCACGATTACTGAAGCCCGCATGCCTAGAGCCCATGCTCCACAACAAGAGAAGTCATCCAATGAGAAGCCCGTGCACCGCAACGAAGCGTAGCCCCCGCTCGCCGCAACTAGAGAAAGCCCGCGGGCAGCAATGAAGACCCAACGCAGGCAAAATTAAATAAATTAATTAAAAAAAATAAAAATTAAAAAAAATAAAGTGGATTCACAATAGAAAACCTAACTGCTGAGCTGGCCAAAAAGTTTATGTCTCTGGCTGGTGTTGTCTCTCTCTTTTGGTGAATCTACAAAAAAAAAATGCCAAATTATTATCCAGAAGGTTAATTGGAGAGCAAGGAATCAGAGCCGGGTCAGCAGGGAGTGAAGGTCCAGGGGGGCAGGGAAGTGAGGGTGAATTGCACGGATATAATGGGAGTGTCCCTAAGCTCTAACTGCCTGAGGCACTCATCCTGAGCTAGGAGTTGTATTCCTTCCCTGTGGCCTCGGTAACAAATCACCACAAAATCGGTGGCTGAAAACGAGAGATTTATTCTCTCACGGTTCTGGAGGCCAGAAAATCATTATCCATGGGCCAAAATCAAGGTGCTGGAAAGCCCACGCTCCCTCTGGAGGCTCTAGGGGAGAACCCGTTCCTTGCCTCCTCCGGCTCCTGGTGGCTGCCTGGCGTTCCTTGGCTTGTGGCTGCATCGCTCTAATCTCTGCCTCCACCTTCACATGGACTCTTCCTCTGTGTCAAATCTCCCTCTGCTTCCCTCTTATAAAGATACAAGTAATGGCATTTAGGGTCCACCTGGACAGTCCAGGATAATCTCCCCATCTCGAGATCCTTAATGTCTGCAAAGTGATTACTTTAATCACTTAATATAAAGTAACCTTCACGAGTTCCAGGCATTAGGATGTGGATATCTTTGGGGGAGGGGTGTTTTTCAGCCAACCATAGGGGTAGATCTGTTGAGTAGAGTGGATGCCCATTTTGGGTGTTCAGAGCCCCTTACTCTAGGATGCCTGTAGAGACACTGACTAATTCTTGCTTTCTGATTCTTCTTTTTCTAGCCTCCAATCTGAGCATCCTTTTTTTGGCTATTAAAACATTTTTTAAGAACAGAAGATAATCGAATCAGCTTTTTAAAGTTCCAGTCATATTCTTTGAGATCCTTCTCAAAATCTTTTTGATGGGATCGGGGTATCCTCAAATATTTTCAGCCACAAGTTTATAGGGTCTGTATAGGTTATTTTTGTGAACGCTAGTCACATCCGTTACTTAACTTCATCCCTTTCTGGATGAGACTAGATGTCACCCCTCCACATATTGACTGCAACAGAGACTATGGAATATCTAAATACCAAAATCTCTTCCTATCCACACACACACGTGCGCGCGCGCGTGCACACACACGAAGTTTCTTACATTTCTGGAAACTTCTGGGCAATTCTCCCACTTCTGTAATCCTTTTGGCTTGTTTAGATTTGGGCAGAATTGCATTTTCACCTCTTATTAAATGTCAGTACAAATAAGATTTAGCTTGTTTAATGCTCCCAGCCAGCTTCGAATTAGTTAGGACTACAAGTGTATGAAGCAGGCACACTTGATATGTTTTGAGTTTCTCCTACTTAGTATAGAACACTTAAGGTACCTATGGTACTGGAGAGCTTTCAAAAAAATACAAGCCATTCCTTCAACTCTGGCAGGCATGATAGCCATGAGGAAACCGCCAGCATCTGCTTGACAGTTTAAAGGGTAGAAAATGGAACGCCTAAATTTGACAAGCCCTTTATGTTCCATGCATGAGGGTTGATGATAAACAAATCTTGATTAAATGCTTATTTGTACTGTTACTGGCTTTCAGAAGAGGAAAATATTTAATTCCACTTTGATTGCAGACTACTCTTCTTGGGACTCCTGCCTTCCTCTAGCAACACAGGGCAGATGTGATTCAATATTTAATATGTAAACACATGGCTCAGCCTCATGGGTGACCACTTCTGGTCACCAGGCCCCCATTGAGTGCAACATCTCCATTCAACAGAGGTCTCTGTATTAGTTTACAAAGGTTGAGGGACTTGTGCCAAAATAAATTTTTTTTTCTCTTTTGCCACATACTGTTTTCTCTATTAAGTAAATGACTTAAATCATATTCCGGCTACCTTGGAATACATGGTGTAAGAGTGTTTTACCTGCTGGCAAAAAGCAATGTCCGGAGAAAGCTTATCTGATGCTACCTTCTTGCTTATTAATCGGTGGCACCTCATGACTTACAGGATAAAGACTGAACTCATTTACTTATATTCATGTCTCTCCACCACCTGCCCCCAGGAAACCTCTCCAGTCTTATCATCACTAACCATTTGCTATTACAAAATGATCCCTGAATATTAATTTCTACCTCCTTCTCTCCCTCTCTTTCTCCCTCCCTCCCTCTTTCCCATCCTTCAATCCCTCTTTCCTTTCTCCCTCTCCTTCTCCGTCCTTCTCCCCCTTGCTTCTTCCCAGCACATACTCTTTAGGCACCTACAGTGCGAGGGACTCTGTGCTTGGTGTCAGCCGTGCAGCTCCCAGCACTGTGGGGGAGATGGACATAGCGGCGGTACTTAAGCATTTATAATGATGGATGAATCACCCAACTTTACTTGAGGACGTCAGAGAAGTCTTCAGGGAAGCGAGGACTTGCACCCTGAGCTCTGAAACACAGTCTGGGCTCACCAGGTAGACAAAGGCAGAGGCACAGCACGAATGGAAGAGCAGCAGTAAGAAAGCCCACAGCTTCCCTCCCTCCCTCCCTCCCTCCCTACCTCCATCTCTATCTACTGAGTGACCATGACCTGGCAAGCACTGCCCGAGTCCCCGGAGCTATGGCACTAAAAAGAAAGATAATATCCCTACCCTAGCACAATTTTTCTGCTAGTGATGGAACGGCACGTCATTTGCTGAGTCCCAAAATGTGTTCAGGGGCAACCTTGTCCCATGAGACATTTCACCCAATGTTCAAGAAATGTTGCATTCTGAGCACTCCCTCTTGCTGGAGGTTCACAATGTACAATTTCACAATCAAGGCCCTGGGAAGTCCTACATCAAGAAACCTGTTATCCTCAGTTACTCAGCATTTCCCAAACGTGTTTAACCAGGGGAGCCTTGTTCTAAGTTGTAGTTTTCTAAAGGAGTCTTTGCAGGCCTGGCTCGAGTGTTCCACTCTTCCAACCTCTACCTAGTATATCAATTACCTATTTTCATAATAACGCTGCATAAAAACAGTCACAGAACCTCAGTGCCAGGAGACAACAAACGCTTAGCGCTCGCACAGCTGTGGTGGTTGGCTCAGCGGGCTTCTGTGTCTGGGGCCTGCCTGCTTCTTGGCTGGGACAACTGGGGTGAACTGGCTTTGCCCTGCTGGTCTCTCAGTCTCCAGCAGACTAGCCCGGGCAGCTCTTCCTGGTGGTGCCTGCAGTGTAAAAGGCAAGCGGAACTATGCGAGCCAATCGTCAGGCCCCTGCTGTGTCGAGTCTTCTAACACCCCAATGTCCAGAGCAAGCCACGTGGCTGAGTGCAGAATCAAAATGGTCAGGGAAGGGCTTCCCTGGAGGCGCACTGGTTGAGAGTCTGCCTGCCGATGCAGGGGACGCGGGTTCGTGCCCCAGTCTGGGAAGATCCCACACGCCGCGGAGCAGCTGGGCCCATGAGCCATGGCTGCTGAGCCTGCGCGTCCAGAGCCTGTGCTCCGCAACGGGAGAGGCCACAACAGTGAGAGGCCCGCATACCGCAAAAAAAAAAAAAAAAAAAAAAGGTCAGGGAAGCGGCAGGGGCTACAAAGTTACATGACAAAGGGTGAGCATACAGGGAGGGGGTTAGAACTGGGGCCACTTTAGTAATAGGTCACATCTCCCTAAGGCCCCAGCTCAGGTATCACCTCTTCAGGTGATTTTTTTTTCCTTCTGAGATTCGCCACTGCACACCCAGTCTTCACTGCAAAGTTTAGCATTCTCTGGAACTCTCTTGAATTTTCAGCTTGCTTCCCATTGGCTCCCCCCATTAAATGACAAATCCCTTGAGTGTAGAGACCATACTGTATACTTCATTTCATCTGCCAGATCACCTAGCACAGCGCTAGGCACACAGGGGACATTTACTAAAGACTAATTAATTGAGGTCAGAAGTCTCATAGATGCATGGGACCCAGGGCCCCAGGTCAGGCTGTTGCCTGGGGGCTACCCCTGAACACCCCACACCAGCCTGGTGCTACCACCCAGGTCTGTGCCCACCTACAGGCCCGGACCAGCTCCAGGGGGTTGGCTCTTGTGTCAGACAAACACCAGGAAAGCCGTGCTGCAGAGCCGGAAGTGGGTCTGCTCTTGCTGTGTTCTCAGCCCTCGCTGGGACTCTAACCGCTTCCCCTGAACTTCAGGCCCTCCCCGAACCTCACCCCTCCTGTGGTGGTGGTCCTCCTGAATTCGGGTCACTCGGCTCATCCCTTCCTGTCTCACTGTGCTCTTCCTGTCTCTTGTGACTATGCGGACCCGGAGGCCTGGTCTCGGTTTCCCTCCCCAGCCGAGCTGTCTTTTTGCGCCCGCGTCGTGTGGTTGGAGAGCAGCATGATGCTGTGAGAAACGCACCCTGGATCCCTGCCCCCAGGACCAGCCCTGTGGGACTCACCTGAGAGCTGGGTAGCAATGCACAAGCTCTGAAACCAGACTCTGCGTTGTACCCAGCTCCCCGGAGGTACAGCCAAGTCTGAGAAGCAGCAGCGTGGGGTCACAGCTCCCCAGCGCCCAGCTCTGTGACCTGAGAAGTCATTTCACTTCTCTGTTTTCTCACTTGCCAGGTGAGGGGGTTGGACAAGTTGATCTTCTCCCTGATATCAAATTAGAGGTGTTTAATTATGCTTGTGGTAATTTGGATTACTTTCTTTGTCAGCTAAGTACAAAAGTGTGGGGAGTGGCAGAAAATTATATTCCGCACAGAATCGACAACTTTGAGAACCAGAAGGGACTTCATTGAACATCTCCTCTAGCTCCCTCCTGTTTTACAGAAAAGGAAACAGGTAGCACAGCCACTTAGGGTCAAGCCCCGCTAAGGAAAAAGTCCATCTCCTGCTGTCTGGACACTCACTGCATGAAGCATGGTCCCCAGACCAGCAGCATCACTGTCATCTGTGCATGTGTGAGAAATGCAGACTCTTGGGCCCCAGGCCAGGACTTCTGAGTCAGAATCTGCACTACCCAAGCCTCCCAGGTGACCTGAATGCACAGCCAAGTTTGGGGAGTGCAGGATTCAATGAGGCGGTCACTGGGAATCCTTGAAGACAAGCTAGGCCCAGAACAGAAGTGTCATTTCACAAGCAGTAACCTGGATTTGAATCTCAACTTGCCAGTTTCAGCCTTGTGGTTTTCAGCAAGTTACTTAACCCTCCCTGAGCTTCAGTTTCCTCTCCTGTGAAATGTGTAAAGCGCTTAGTATGATGGCCAGCACTCGGGAAGTACTTAGGAAATGTTAGCACAACACAACAGGGCTTAGCGATTAAAAGCACAGATTCTGCAGCCAGACCGCCTGGGTTTATAATCCTCACTAGCTGTGTGACCTTCAGCAAATCAGTTCACCTCTCTGTGCTCCAGATTTCCCCATCTGCAAAATGGGACTATCAATAGGGTTGTGATGTCAGTTTCATGGGTTAATATTTGTAAAGTGTTTAGACAGTGTCTGGCATATAGTAAGAGCTAAATGTCTGTTAAAATTGTAATATTTTTACTTTATAGACTTGGTGAAAGGAGGAAAGGCAGGCATACATAAATATTTTTAAGCTTCAATAAGACAGCAGTCTGTTTCTCCCTCATATAAAAGAAGTCGGGAAGTATGCAGCCCATTGTTGGTCTTCTGGTATCATCAGGACCCAGACACCTGTCTTTTTGCTTTCCCATCCTCATCATATAGACTCTATCCTCGTGGGTAACGAGGGCTTCTGTGGCTCTAGCTCTTGTATCCAGGTATCAGGGCAGGAGAAGGAAGAAGGGGTTCTGGGTTAGTTACGTATCGCTGCTTAACAAGTCATCCTAAAAATTAGGGGTTGGAAATAATATTATCTCAGTTTCCGTATTATCTCATAGATATTATTATTTCATAGTTCTATTATCTCATAGTTTCTCACCATTGGGAGCAGCTTAGCCGTGTGTTTTTGGCTCAGTGCCTCACAGGCTGCAAGGAAGGCAGCGGCTAGGCTGTAGTCACTTCAAGGCTCCGCTCAGGAAGATCTGCTTCTGAGCCCACTTACGTGGTGCTGGCAGGGTTCAGAGTCCCCCTCCACACTCACTTACCTGGACCTCTCCGCAGGTCTGCCTCATGACTCAGCAGCTGGTTTCTCCCATTAGAAGTCCAGCCTGTGCTCAAGCGGAGGGACTCGTACAAGGGCCTGAATACCAGGACGTGGGCGTCACTGGGGCCATTTTAGAGGCCGCCTCTGTGCAGGCTCTTCCCAGTGACCCAGCTTCCTGCAAGCAGCCTTCCTGGAGTTCCCACCCGACACTTCTCCTTATAGCTCACAGGCTATAATTTAGTCACCTGGCCACATCAATTGCAAGAGAGGCTAAGAAATATAATCTTTCAGCTAGATGCATTTCCACCCTGATTTAAAACCAGTTTCATAGAACGTATTTACAAAACAGAAACAGACTCACAGACTTAGAGAAGGAACTTATGGTTACAGGGGGGAAGTGTCAGGGGGAGGAACAGATTGGGAGTTTGGGATTGACATGTACACACTACTATATGTAAAATAGACAACCAACAAGGACCTACTGTATAGCACAGGGAACTCTGCTCAATACTCTGTAATAACCTAAATGGGAAAAGAATTTGAAATGGATACATGTCTACGTATAACTGAATTACTTTGCTGTACACCTGAAACTAACACAACATTGTTACTCAACTATACTCCGATATAAAATAAAACTTAAAGAAAAATAAAGGCTTTCAAAATGAAAATAAAATAAAATAAAATCATTTCATTACTAAAGAAGAAAGAGGGAACGGCCACTTCATTTTCTATAGCCTTTCTTTAGCGTGATGGGTCTCAGGTCTGGACTCTAGACCGTCAGCATTGGCATCATCTGGGAACCGATGACAAATGCAAATGCTTGCATCCCAGCCCAGACCTACTGACTCAGAAACTCTGTGGTAGAGCCCAGTGATCTGTTTGAACAGGCTCCCCAAGGGATTCTGGGGAGTGTGCGAACTACTGCGATAGAGGACAAATTAGCTGCCATTCATATGGATGTTTTAATAAAACATGTAGTTTGTTTACAAGAACCCACAACTTGGGGTTATCTTTAGTCAGCTGTTGCTCATGAACTAGGAGGCTTTTAAAGATGAGCTGGGGATTATCTAATGATTTAAGTACAATCCACTTCATTGGTTCCATCTTGAGGCAACAGAGAACGTTATCAGATGGTAAGCTCCATTGTACAGAAAAAGCAAAGCAATGCTGAATGACGTTTCCTGTATGGCGAGCAAAGAACTGTAGGTTCTCAGTGGCTGGAAATTCCTTACCGAAGTATTGATACTAGAACCATAACAGGGTGATGTAACGGACTACTTAAAGAATCAAATCCCGCAAAGCTGAATGTTTTACTCAAAACTCAGAAAATCATAAATGAGGGCAGGCTACAAAAAATGGGTGTTATGGTCTGAATTTTTGTGTCCGTCCCAAATTTATATGTTGAAATCTAACCCCCAAGGTGATGGTATTAGGAGGTGGGGCCTTTGGAAGGTGATTAGGTCATGAGGGCAGAGCCCTCGTGAATGGGATTAGAGCCCCCATAAAAGAGACCAGAGAAAACTCCCTTGCCCTTTCCGCCAAGTGACGTTACAGCTAGAAGGCACCATCTATGGTCTATTGAACCAGGAAGTGGGCTCTCACCAGACACCAAGTCTGCTGATACCTTGATCTTGGACTTCCCAGCATCCAGAACTGTGAGAAATACATTTCTGTTATTCATAAGCCACCCGGTCTGTGGTATTTTGTTATAGCAGTCCAAATGGTCAGAGACAATGCGAGATGTCAATAATCCACAAGTAGACTGCTGGGAGGCAGCTGCATGGGACGGAAAACAGGACATGGAGTCTGCGGCCTAATTCCATTTGAACATGTGGCCAAATTTCAGTAAGATTCAGGACTTCTGAGCTCCAGTTTTCTCCTAAAATGGGGATAGTAATAGCTACAGGTTTATTTGGTAGAGGAGAGAAAATTCTCTGATGTATTTCATGTGGGGCACGGAACTCAACCCCTGGCACACAGTGGGGCAACGATATGATGTGGTCTGTCTTCTTTCCCTTTATCTGAATCATGTGCGGAGAGATAATATGTAGTCACAATACTTTTAAGCAGTTTCAAAACTTAACAAGGAAATAAAGTATTCTAAATCAGGTTCTGATTTCCTTGAAAATCTGTAGTTTCTTCTGTTTTATTCCATTTCTCCTCTTTAGGCCAGTTTACATCAAGTTACACAATTCTTGCTCCATTTGGTGTTTATCGTGAATCTTTATTTTTTCTGTATTGCTGTTGCACCCTTGTTTTGCAAATGGATTTTGCCACTTAAACATGCTGGTTCTTTTTTGTTTTTGTTTGGCTTGGGGTTTTTTTTGACTTTCCTTTTAATTAAATATGCCTGACAACTTCTTGCTTTGGAAGAGCTGACGCGATCAATCAGAATCCATCGTTGCAGGTGTGCCTCTACCATAGGAAGGAATATGACCTCATGCTGAGGTGACACGCTGCTGAAAACAATGCTATCTTTCTACCTCTTGTGCGTGTGTGCGGGGCGGGGGGCAGAATTCTAGGTGCCACTCTCCTCCCCATCCACGTCTGCTCTAGCAAGATGGACAGCCCACTCCTCGGTTGAAATGCCCGCTGCTGTGGGGAGACTCCCTGCACCCCAACTGCAACCCAAGAGGGGAGCTGCTCTTTTTGCTGAACACAAGGCCCCTTCTCTCAGAGTGGGACTAGACAGTGGTGCGGAGGTGCTGGGGAAAGAAGTTCAACAGTGAACACTAGGCAGGCCTTCTGAGGGCACTGGCCCCTCATGAGCCAACAACCCAGAAGCTTCTTTCTTTGGCCCTCTTCTCTGCCCTGACTTCTCGGGGTCTAGGGTCAGGCAGGGTCTAGTCAGGGGACAGAAGCCACACCAGCATTTGAACAGTAAGGTTCTCCCATGAAGACATCGTTAACTAAGTATAAAATTGTGAACTAGGGAACCAAAAGGGTGAAAGGAGAATTCTAAGATGTCACTGACGTAGGAAGCAGCTCCGACCCGCGAGGGAGGCCGAGGGAACAAAGGAAGAAGCTGGAAGGAGGAAAAGCTAGAGACTTGGGGGAGGAGCCCATGTTGTTCAAACTCAGGCCTCTGAGGCGGACACTGCCCACTGGTGCTGACATCTCCGAGAGGAGGGGCTCGGGGGGCCAGGCACAGATCCCTCCCGAGGAGGGGATGTCTTGCTGGCAGAGCCAAACCGTGAGCACCCGGCAAAACAGAAATGTAGTTTGCGGAGTCCCAGCACCAGTGTCACAGAGCAGCGCATGGACGGGCGGGCGTGGGGCTGAGAGAACACGTGAATAACTGGACAACTACTTAACAACTGGCACAAGTCCTTTCTGACAACTGAGCACATCCCAGGACAGCGTCTCAACTTTAAGGTGCATACGAGTTCCCCGGGCCTAAGCTTCTGCATCTCTGACAAGCTCCCAGGGATGCTCTCATTTGAGCGGCGAGATCCTAGGAGGCCCTGAAGCAACTGGCGCTTGCGCCTTCCTGTTAAGTGTGGAGAGCAGCCCTTTGCAGCACTCCTCTCTGGTCAGCTGTGTCCTTGTGCCACCCTTGGGGCAGGCATGTGGCGTGCCTTCCTTTCCCACCTTCCTTACTCTGGGGCTTTCTCATTTCTTTCCTCTGCATCAAATTTGCCAGGACTTCGCTGGCCGATGGGGATTCAGAGAGTTCCCAGGGGATTCAGAGGGTTCGCCTGGCCTCTCCTAAATGATATTAACATTTTAACTTGAGCCATTTCATGCCTTCGGTCAAATAGGAATACAGGAAGGGGCTCATCTGGGCTAATCTCAGGTGATTTGTCCCACGTAACTGAAGATGACGGGTGTCTACTCTCCAATTTTCTGTTTAAGAGGCGAGGAAGAATCCCAAACTCACACATGATCTCCACACAGGCTCTCCGCGCCAGAGCCATCTTTTCCTAAGGGGATCATGTTACCCAATGAGTTTGAGGAGAAAGTAGATTGTCCCCAAACAGTCTGAATGATAAGACCACGCTTCATAAATTGAAGATATAACAAACAGGGTGGTGGCCACAGCCCAGAAGTGGAAATCTGGGAACATCTTGAGGAAACACCAGCCAAAGAATGAACTCGAAGCAGCCATGGCCAATATCAGCTCTTGGAAGCCTGCTATGGGATCTCAGTAGCTCCATAGCTGGACCTAGCTCCCCAATTCTCTCCGCAGTGGGTATTTGAAGCTGGCCTCACACTTCCTTATCACAAGAGAGCTCTCACAAGACAGTGATTACAAAGGTGAGCAGGCAGTGAAAAACAAATTCTGCGATTCAGATACGCCAAGGTGCGTGCTTCCCATGACGCTGTCCATAGAAAACCTTTCCTCCTGGCATCTGAAATGACAGTGTTCCGATACCTTTCCCCATTCATGTATTAGGAACATTATTTTATGTTTGATCACCATGGCCTTCTGAAACAGGAGCAAGAATGGCTTTTTGTGGACTGATTTTACAAATGACAGAACTGGGCAAAGACACGTTCAATGACTTTCCAGAGTCCCATGGTGGCAAAATAGTGATCTAGTCCCCTGGCTAGAGAGACAAGTGCTCCAAAGACCCTGGAAATATGGCTGCTTAATTCTGGAGCCCATTGTTTTATACCAGGGGTCAGCAAACTTGTTCTATAAAGTGTTCAGTAGTAAATATTTTTGGCTCTGTGGGCCATATGGTCTCAGAAGCAACTACTCACCTCTGCCATTGTGGCATGAAAGCAGCCGTAGATGGTATGTAAACAAATACATTTGGCTATCTTCCAACAAAACTTGATTTATGAAAACAGGCAGAGGGCTGGGTTTGGCCAGAAGGCTGTAGTTTGCTGACTCCTGCTTTATACCAATGGCAAAAGTAGAAAATGTGATCATGCACTTGATTTAATTCTTATAGGGACAGAAGAGAATCTGAGACAGAAAGGAAGATGGGAGGTGCAGGGGAGACACCGGGGGCAATAGGAGAGTTGGGTGAGAAGGGGGAATAGAAGATAGACACGGGGTGTCGATGGAAGGAGACAAGAGATGAAAAGAAAACGAGAAAAAGAAGGAATACCTGTTAAAACAACTTCAAATTTTTCTGAGACCAGTAAGATAAAAGATAAGTGAGTTTTGAGGCTTATCCAGGGCTGTGTGAAAGCCAAGGAAATTTTATCATAGTTTTTCCATGTGAGATGAATTCACTTTCCTCATTTTCTCTTCAAATTGCACACTTAATCAGGGCAGGCACAACGAAGTCTGTTGATATCAAATCACTGTCAAGTTATGCCTCTGTAAAAAGAATTGTCCAGCTGACTCTGTCAGCTGGCTGACAACAATTTAGAAATACCTAATTTATGACCAGGAATGATGAAATCTAGAAAATATTTTCTAAGAAAGAAACATGTTTTAGCTGCCCGATAGCAAAACAAGTCCTTTGTTATTAATGCACTGATGCTATGACGTCTTTACTCTTTCAAAGATTAAAGAGTTCTTTTGGTAGATATCAAGTACCTGGTATTGCTAAAGATTTCAGAAGGTTTTGGAGACAGTTCTTATTGTTTTGCAAACATATCCTGCTTCTACGTACTTTGAAAGATGATTTCAGATCTCTTTAAAGAAGCTTTCTTCTTGGTAGTTTCCTAATTGGCTTTATTGCTTTCCAATGCCAGCAAGAATACTACCTGAGCCAGCAGCACAAAGGCTTCAAAACATTTGAAGAAGCAATTCGAGTTGCTACTTAAAAGAATATGTTTTCTAAAAAACACAGGACCCTAGGTGCTGGGAAATTGCATGACTGTGGAGAGCGAGCTGAATCACATAGGACATGAATCATGGCTGCACTGTTTTGTACTCCTCCACTTTCGAGTTCTGGAATATGCTGTGTGTCCAGAGCCCTGTGGGTGGTGATGGCTCCTCTTGCTGGGGGCGGTGATGTGCAATAGTTATGGGCACAGACACCCTTGGCTTGACTCCCAGCTCTGCCAATTGCTGGGCGGGCAATATTAGAAGAGTTAGTCTGCCTGCGGCTCATCTTTTCCATCTGTAAAATGGACATGGTGACATCAGTATCTACCTTAAAGAATCTTTTCAAAGATTGAGTGAATTAAAATACATATGAGCACTTAGGAGAATGCCTATAGAAAGCACTCAGTATGTTATTATTATTATTAATGAGGAATAGAGAAAAACCATAATGAATCAGATTTTCTTTTGAAAGGCTGTCACCTATGGAATAGTGTGTGTGTGTGTGTGTGTGTGTGTGTGTGTGTGTGTGTGTGTCCGCCAGGCTGTTAAATGTTAGCATTGTAAAGCTTTATAATGTATACATGTATGCAAAATTGCCATGACAGTTTTTGGGCAGAGGTGGTAGCGTAGCTAATGAGGTTCTCATCAAAGCACAGTTATTGCTGATTGAAAGCTGCCATGACTATCAATGTATTGATAGGTGAGATTGATTGGATTTAAGTGTTAAGCTTTAGCCCACACATTTCCTCCGAGCTCTAGACCCCTTTCGGATATTAAAGGTACCTCAAACTCAATGTATCCCAAACTCATCTCAAACTTAGTTCAATTCCAGCATAACTTAACTTAGTGAATGCACCATTGTCTGTCCAGTTTTGCAAACCAGAAACGTGGAGTCCTATTTGACCCTTCTCTATTTCTCACTGCATCTAACCCACCATCTTGCCAATTTTACCTCCTGCATATCTCTCAAATGTGGGCCTATCTTTCCATTACCATTATGGAGAACCATTGTAATCCAAGCTACAAATATCTCACATAGACTATGTTAGCCTCCTAATTGGCTTGCAACCATACATTCTTTTCCCCAGGAAATCCATTCTTCTCAAAACCCAGATTCAGTTCTATTCTTGTAACTGACATCCACTTAAGCAACCTGCTGGATTTACCAGTGCTCTCCAGCGACACCCTCTGTAAAACACACTGTCCATGCCCACAGCACGCTGCTCGCTCATTGCTAGCAGGCTACTCTCCAGGACGCGCAGGTATTTCTCCTCCTACCAATTGAGCTGTATGTTTACTGAGAGTCTCTAACCTGTTTTTGTCAGTTTTTAAAACAATTACCAAATTTAATGAAGTATTATGTAAGCTGATGAAATATGAACACATTCCTATTTCAGAAGGTTTTTTTCCTCTGAAAACTAGGTTGGATGCTTTGGGAAGACTCAATAAAGATAGATTGCTATAAAGAAAATTGTTCAATTAAGTATAAGTGAGAAAAATGCAAAAAATTTCATAAAACTCTAGAGTAATTCTGCCCTCAAAATTCTTTGCAAGTGTATTTCAGTTCTTTATTTAAGGAAACTGAATTGGAAAATTGCAGTCAACACATTATGGATAAGAAAGAGGCCAAGGAAAGACATTCACGTAACCCATACTTAAAGACAAAGTTTGGATCTTCATGGAGAGACTGATGAATGAATGCATATTTCAAATAAAATGTGAAAGGTATGCATGTGTCATTTTAAATGATTCTTATTTTATGGAGCTTTTCCAACCAACTGCTTAATTTTTCTGTATGGATTACATAGTATGCCTTGAACTTCATATATCTGAATTCTTCTCTTCTCTTAGATTATACACCAAACATCCTTAAAATGGCCGATAAGGTCTGGTCTAGATGACCTGGAACCTCAAGGTCATCTTGAGCCTTGCCTCCCCCTCCCCTGACCTGGTACTAGCCAGTGCCGCCTTCTTTCACAGGGACTTTCCATGTGCCTTTCCCTCTGCCCAGAGCACTCACCCCTTCCCTCTTCATCCCTCAGATCATTCCCTGAGGTGGTCAGATCCTTGTGTGTTTGCTTTCGTTACGTCACTTAACTCTTCATCATCACTTTTAGCACAGCTGCAATTTTACATTTGTTTTGTGGTTACTTGACTAGTATCTGCTGTATTAGTTTCCTAGGGCTGCCGGGACAAACTGCCACAAGCTTGGTGGCTTAAAAACCCAGAATCTGTTCTCTCGCAGTTCTGGAGGCCAGAAGACTCAAAGCAAGGTGTGAACGGGGCCACGATAACTCTGAAGGCTGTAGGGGAGAATCCTTCCTTGCCTCTTCCAGTTCTGGTGGCTCCTGACTTGTGGCTGCACCATTCCAATCTCTGCCTTCCTCTTCACATGACCTACCCTGGGTCTCAAGAGTGTT
This sequence comes from Tursiops truncatus, assembly GCF_011762595.2. Taxonomy (NCBI): domain Eukaryota; kingdom Metazoa; phylum Chordata; class Mammalia; order Artiodactyla; family Delphinidae; genus Tursiops; species Tursiops truncatus. The sequence continues at coordinate 112,011,604 of NC_047055.1, read as the reverse complement.
CCTGTTCTGCCTCTTAGGACACTGATTGGATTTCGGGCCCACCCCAACCTAGGGCGATCTCACCTTAATTATATCTGCAAAGACTTTTTTTTCCAAGTAAGGTCATACTCACAAGTTCAGGCAGACATATCTTTGGGGGGCCACTACTCAACCCACTAGATCTACCTACCCCACTAGACTCTAAGTTTCACAATGGCAGAAATTATTTGTCTTTGCCTATTGCAACACTCGACACATAGTAGGTACTTAGTAAATATTTGTTCTTTGAATAAATGGAATAAATGTGTAGTCTCTAAACTGATGATTAAAATTATTAATCCGTCAAATGGAAGTGTTCGACTCCTGACACGCTAATATAAATACGCTGATCACATTTTAAAGTACTGTAAACTCATTCATTTCTAGAAAACTTCTATTGCTCCACAAAGTCAGTACCTGCTATTTTGTAAGTGTACCAAACCCTCCTTTCAAATCAACTGACCACCTATTTCACAATCTTGGAAAATAAAGCTTTAAAATCTAAGATCTAATTCCTTCTGGTTTATTATTATTCATTTAAAATTTTTAATAGGGTCTATTTACACTGGCCCAGCTAGCACTGAGTGACAAAGAGATCTATGGGGATAATAGGAGAAAAGGAGTGACACGAGGCAACACTAACAGCTAGAAACCACATTATAAATACCCCAAAGCAAATGTCCTTTCAATAGAGTATCGTAGAGTTATACGTTTCTGGATGGTGTTATTATTTATTATGATTGTTACAGCTTCTAGTAATACATGGAAGTTTTACTTAGGGACAAAGGGAAAAAACCCTCAACAACCCCAAAATACACCCCCATCCCAAAAGTTAGAAGCCCAGGCTGCCCATTTTATTAAAGTTTTTGCCTTGAGTTAAATGCGGCACAGCCAGGGTGGTTTCAGCATTGAATTTATACATCCTACAATTAAAGAAAAGTGTATTTATACTCTAAGCTGTGCCTAGATTTCCAGACATTGCTTGGCACTCTGGAATTTAAGAGAACAACAAGAGAGGCAGCATAAGTAATAGAGGTGTCATTATTATTATTATTATTACTATTTGCCTCACTACATGTCATGCGAGATCTTAGTTCCCCGACCAGGGATCGAACCCATGCCTGCAGTGGAAGCATGGACTCTTAACCACTGGACCACCAGGGAAGCCCCTAGAGGTATCATTATCGATCCCTTTCATAAAGCAGGTCCCTGTCAGGTGAGGTTACAGCTGACTAAAAGTCAAAGTCACTGGATCATGGAGTCCTATCTTCTTCCTGATGAGAACCAACTATCAATTTCTATGACATCTTTTGGCTGATAGATATGGGAGTGGGCTGTTAGCCTCGTTTTCATTCCCAGAGCTACAGGGAGGAGGAGCTTGGAAACCAACCAGGAAAGGCTGTAGTGTCCATTAGCAGATAACGACAATAGCAATTTACCATTTATTGAGCATCTAGGAGTTCCCAAGCACCTATATGATAGCAAATTTTCCTAACAACCTGATGTGGTAGAGATTCCTAGGCTAAATTTACAAACAGGGAAACCAAGGCTCAGAGAGGTTAAGAAACTGGCCCTAAGTCACACAACTAGCAAACATCTCTTAGGACTGGGACACAGCCTGTCTTGCCTCCAAAGTCCCATGTTTTCTATTTTTTTTAATTAATTAAATTATTGGCTGCGTTGGGTCTTCGCTGAGGTGCGTGGGCTTTCTCTAGTTGCGGAGAGCGGGGGCTACCCTTTGCTGCGGTGCGCGGGCTTCTCATTGTGGTGGCTTCTCTTGTTGCGGAGCACGAGCTCTAGAGTGCACAGGCTTCAGTAGTTGCGGCACAAGGGCTCAGTAGTTGTGGCTCGCAGGCTCTAGAGCACAGGCTCAGTAGTTGTGGTGCACAGGCTTAGTTGCTCCGCGGCACGTGGGATCTTCCCAGACCAGGGCTCAAACCCGTGTCCCCTGCATTGGCAGACGGATTCTTAACCACTGCGCCACCAGGGAAGTGCCCAAAGCCACACGTTTTCTACTTTGCCAAGCTACCTTCCAGAGTTCGCTCTCTAAGGAAAAGGGCTAGTTCGTTGGTGATTAATTGCTAAAATAGCCTCAGATAGCACCTGGGTTTCTTACTTTTCAAACCGAGATATCCGCACCACAAGACCTACGAGGTGACATGCCAGGGTAAGCAGAACCACATAATAAACCTGATGCATCTGTAATGTCAAGTCATTCATGATGCATGTTTGTGTAAAAATAAAAAGTTTAATATGAAACAAGATTAAAAATATATTTCCTGCTTTTGGAAACTGCTTTGGGTTAAACCATCAGATATCAGGTACGGGGAACAAAGCAATCACATTCATCCTTCTCTACCTTTAGAAGGACTTCTATAGGAAAGTTTGAGAACTACTGCAGTAGTATGGGAAAACTTAGTGGTGTGGGTGTATCAGTCAGTGATCGGTCAGGAAGACAGTGTCCATTCTAGGTCTTTCAGAGGGAATTCAGTACAGGAAATGGCTTACAAAAGTGTTGGCAAGGCACAAAGAGCACAAGGGAAAGGTGAAGAATCCCTGAGAGTAGTAACTGCAGGAAGCTACCCCAAAGACTGGAGGAACCATTGCTAGGACTGGAGGAGCAAAAGGAAAGAGGTGGCGTTACCAGAGCTGAAGGGCACATTAGTCCGTGAAATCGTTCAAACATTGCTGATGCTTTTGGAATCCTGGTCACTCCTGAGAACACCAAAGGCCACTGGAGCCTGTAGCTGTCCCTGATGTCAGATCTGCTACTTTCACTGTAGCCCTCAGTTGCTGGCAGCCACCAGCAATTGTCCATGACCACAGTTGCTGGAAAGACAGAAGGCCACCTGCTGTGCCAATGATACCACCAGAAGCCGGAGAAAAATAACTTCTCCCTTTCTTCCACCTTGCAATTCTGTCATTCTCTCCCATTGGCAGAACGCAACCAGAGGCCAACAGGCAAGGGAGTCTGGGAAATGTAGTTTGCAGGTTTCCAGTCTCCTCCAATAAAGAGATGAGTGAAGAAGAGTGGGAATGATCCAATCAGGCAATTGAAGAGCCATGGCCTATTACGTTGTTATTAATCTAATGTATTTCCATGAAGGCTTACCTTCTGTTTCTTCTCCAAGGATGGTAATGAATATGTATGTCATCTGAGAGGGGTAAATATAAGTATTCCTTGCTTTCCCAAATCCATTTGGCTTCTGCTTTCAGACAGTGAGAGTTTAGATAAGTTCAGATAGTGAGGGACACCTCTTTCTTTTTTTAAAAGCGACCAGCCTTTATTAAAAGTTCCAGTGTCGAGCCTCACACACAGAGTCAGGGAAGGGCCAAAGCCATCCAATGGTTTCACTTCTAGGTCCAGCAAGTAGTAACATGATGGTCCCGATGAGAATAATTTCCTTAGGGAAGGGTTTCACACTCTCTACCGTACAGTTAATATGTATTCTGCAAAAAAACAAACTTTCCATGGGCCAATATTTTCTTTTTGGTAAATGATGTACACTACAGCCTCCTCTCCGTTTTTTTGTGTTTTTTGCATTTGCATCAATTCTTTCCCCCTCAGCTTTACCGAGATATAACTGACATATAACACTGTGTAAATATAAGGTGTACAATGTGATGATTTGATATACATATCTTCAGTTGACCCTTGAACAACCAAGGTTAATCCACGTATAATTCAGTTGGCCCTCTGTATTCGCGGTTCCACTTCTGCGGATTCAACCAACCATGGACCGTGCAGTATTGTAGCATTTACTATTTTTTATTTTTTTGGACTTCGGTACAATCATTCTTTTTTTTTTTTTTAACGTTTCTACTGGAGTATATCTGCATATATGTAGACCTGAGCAGTTCAAACCTGCACTGTTCAAGGGTCAACTCTACTGTGAGATGGTTAGCACATAATGTTAATTAACACATCCGTATCTATCACCTCACATAGTTACCTTTCTTTTTGTGGTGAGAAATTTTAAGACTGATTCTCTTAGCAACTTTCAAGCATACAACACAGTATTATTAACTGTATCACCATGCTCTACAGCCCTCTTTGTATAGCTTTGCAATACACACATACATTTGAGGCTTTGAGAAGTTCTGCAGGAGACAACCCAGTTTAACCTGATCTTATTTGATCCTGGAAACCTCTTTTCACTACCAGCTGGCAGGGCCCTATGACCTGCTGCCATGGGGAATCACCACCAGGGAGGGCTGTCTCAGCCAAATTGTGATGTGTCCAAATTTTCTTTCAGGGAAGCATAATGTTAGCTCTGAACTTCATTCCTTGGCTCCAGATCTCCTTGCTTTGTAACTTTGGCAAATTATTTTTCACCCTCTGAGCCTTCATCTCTTCATCTACAGAAGGGGGGAAATAATATCTACTTCACAGGCTTATTCTAAAGACTAAGTGAGATTACATGAAAACTCTATGGTAGGGGCTTCCCTGGATTAAGAATCCACCTGCCAATGCAGGGGACACGGGTTCGAGCCCTGGTCCAGGAAGATCCCACATGCCGCGGAGCAACTAAGCCCGTGTGCCACAACTACTGAGCCTGTGCTCTAGAGTCCGCGAGCCACAACTACTGAGCCCATGTGCCACAGCTACTGAATCTCGCGCGCCTAGAGCCCGTGCTGCGCAAGAAGAGAAGCCACCGCGATGAGAAGCCCGCGCACCACAACGAAGAGTAGCCCCCGTTCTCCGCAACTAGAGAAAGCCCGTGCACAGCAACAAAAACCCAACGCAGCCAGAAGTAAATAAATAAATAAATAAATAAAGACAAAGTTCCATTAAAGAAAAAAACTCTATGGCAAAGTATAAAGTACCACACAAACATAAGGACTCCAGGCTTCTCTAAGGTCTGTTTGAGGTCCCCAACTCATAAGGCTGCTCAGGACGCCTCTCCGCAGCAGCCCCTCTTGGGCAGAGTCTCCATCCTGCAGCCCTTTCTTCACCTTCCTGTGATTCAATGCTTACCTGGGGCTTATCACCCTCTTCCAGCTGCAGCTCTCAGGTGAATCCTGACAGACGTAACTGATTCACCTGTCCCTCTTCTCTGTCTCCCTCTGAACCATCCTTGACACTGTTGCTACAGACATCATTCTAAAATCAGATTTCTGATCTTTCCATTCCCATTCTTAAAATAAAACTTTCATTGACTTCCCTCTGACATCAAATCCATTGACATCAAGTCCAACTGTTCTTAGGTAGACAATTAAGACACTTTTCTAACCTCAAATGCCCCTCACCTCCAGCACCAAAGTTCTAGGCATACAGTCCATCCCTTGTTCTCTATTAAAACTCTAAGAGACCTGGGTTCAAATTCTGACAGAGCCATTTATTAGCTATGTGAACTTGGACATGTTACTCAACCTCTCTGTGCCTCAGATTTTCTCCTGTGGAAAAGGTGATAATCATAATACTTATTTTATGGGATTGCTTTTTAGGATTACATGATGTAATGTATATTAAGTTCTTAGGACTATGCCTGGCATTGTTAAGTGGTCAAGAAATGTCAGCTATTTACTATTACGATTTTTGTTACTATTAGAAACTTATAATTTTCTTTCTCTCCTTCTGCTGCTTCTTCATCTGGGTATGCCCTTCATCTTAGCTCCACCATTTAAAATCTGACTCATTTGTTTTAAATGTAACTTTAGCAAATTATTTCAGCTCTCAGCCTTCATTTGCTCATTTATAAAATAGAGAAAGTCATATATACTTTATGTCACATATACTCATTTATAGTATTCATCTCCATTTTGATACGCCCTGAATGCTACAACCTCATAAGACTTGGTATTTCATTTTTGGTATTTGTCATATCATGGTATCATTATAATTTACCTTGTTATTTCTGTACATGTGTAGATTGGAATCTTCTTAAATGTAAACTGGGGTTTCCCTGTTGGCGCAGTAGTTAAGAGTCCACCTGCCAATGCAGGGGACGCGGGTTTGGGCCCTGGTCCGGGAAGATCCCACATGCTGCGGAGCAACTGAGCCCGTGCGATACAACTACTGAGCCTGCACTCTAGAGCCCGCGAGCCACAACTACTGAACCCACGCGCCTAGAGCCCATGCTCCGCAACAAGAGTAGCCACCGCAATGAGAAGCCCGCACACCGCAACGAAGAGTAGCCCCAGCTCGCCGCAACTAGAGAAAGCCAGCGCGTAGCAATGAAGACCCAACACAGCCGAAAATAAAATAAATAAATTAAAACAAACAAACAAAAACAAAATAGAGGTAAAAATCACACTTAAAATGTAAACTGATGTGTTCAGCTGGCACAGTGCAAGGTAGCAGAGTGAGTTTGCTGAATTGAGCTGAAACCCTGATTCATAACACAGGTTTAGTTGATAACATGGGTTACTGTATTCTATCTGCACATTTCTTTACCCCAGGAAAGGAATCTCCAAAGGTGGAATTTCAGCCTTCACTGAATAGGCTACTGGTGTAGACCAGTGTTACTCAAAGGGTGGTCCCCACACCAGCAGCATCAGCATTAACTGAGGGCTTTGTTAGAGCTGCCGCATCTTGAGCTCCAGCCCAGACCTGCCGAATCAGATTCTCTGAGGGTGGGTAGGAATCTGCATTTTGATTCCTACTTTGCTAAAGTCTCATGTGTGCTAAAGTCTGAGAGGCACTGTGACAGAAAGTTTGAAGGAAGAAATCTTAATTTTCTACATCTGACATTTTATAGAGGAGTGTCTATTTGTAACACCTATTTAATCAAGGGCAACTTAAGCAAATTTCTTGGAATCTGAGAGCATTTTCTCTAGTTCCCCAAGGTGTGAGGAGCAGTAAATTTTATTAGTTTATTTTATCTGTGGCAAATTTTAATTTAAAGAAGAAAAAGAGGGACTTCCCTGGTGGTCCAGTGGTAAAGAATCCGCCTTACAATGCAGGGGATGCGGGTTTGATCCCTGGTCGGGGAACTAAGATCCCACGTGCCGCGGGGCAACTAAGCCCGCGTGCCACAACTACTGAGCTCGCGTGCCTCAATGAGAGAGCCCACGTGCCTCAAACTACTGAGCCCAAGCGCCCTGGAGCCCGTGCACCACAACTAGAGAAGAGAAAACCTGCACGCCACAACTCGAGAGAAGCCTGCGGGCCACAACAGAGAGCCTGTGCGCCACAACTAAGACTCAATGCAGCCATAAATAAATAAATAAAAATATTTTTTAAAAAAAGAAAGAAAAAGATAAAAGTGTAAGAGAAAAACAAAAAGACCCAGCACCCCTGGTACTTTGTTAATCAAGTCTATAAAACCGTGACTTGTTTTTGCAAGAATGTGAGGCTGTTGACCGTATCCTCCATAAAAGGGTTCTCCCAAACTGTTAAATGAGAGAAAATAACTTAGGCTGTCTCTTTTTGTACTTTAAAGGCTTTATCCTTCCATATTGAAAATGGGGATTATATATTGCAAACAGTAATGGTCTGCGGCTGGAACCTGTTATAAACGTTGTCTTCTTGGCTGCAGGGAGACATATTGTGACTTCTCGGGTTGTCAGAAAGCCCTTCTTCTTGCAAATGGCAGCACTTCACAGAGACTTTTACATGGTACAGTTTATAATTTCCATGGGTGATCTGTTATTTTAAAATACCAAGAGGAAGATTGAGAATGTGTTGACACAAAAACGGCACCAACCAATGCCCTTTGGCCCTCCTAAACTTGAACCAGAAAGCTCCCTCGCCTTTTAAGGAAGATTATAATCTGCCAAAATAGAAAAAAGGGTTACAAAAGGATTATGTGCTATAATAAGTTTAGGACAATCCAGAATTTTCCTCAAGCAATTACAGACTGCCGCATGATTTGTTTACACGTGTTTGCCCTGACTGGGTAATTTGGGCATAGGTTGTTTCTAATAAAAGAGTAGGACAAAGGATGGCTAGCTCTGGAAACACTTGTGCCCCAAAGTTTGATCTGTTCCTGAATTTTGGACCATTTTGGGGTCTCATCCTTTGGTGGATTTCCAGTGGAATAAATTATACAAGGCTTTGTGAAACACGTGTGACCTAAGGATGCTGGACTTGGCTAAGTAGATAGAACTAAGTGGGATTAATTGAATTAATATTTGTAAAGCACATTGCATAACGCCTGGCACACAGCAAGTGCTATATAAATGTTTGACAAATAAATGAGAAGCTCTACTTTGAACTAAGGAAAGTTTTATTTGGGCTTCGAGGAAGATTTTGGATTCGAAAATGGGTGGATCTCAAAAGAACAGATATAATGGGGTCCGGACTGTAGACTCCACAGTTCCGTTGGCACCAATAGCGTTTTCTGCTCATGGCTGCCATATACACCAAATGTTGACCTGAAATTCGTTGTGGCAATGCAGAGGGGCAGAAAGCACATTGCATTCGTGGTCTCTTTCGAGACAGCATCACCACTTATTAGTTTGGGACTTTGGGTAAGTCGCTTCACCTCTCCCTGTTCCTCATATTTCTTAGATGTAGAGGCTCACATGAGATAACAGGGCTGAAGAGCTTTGTAAACTTGAAAGCACTATCCATGTGGATGGTTTTATCCTAAGATATTCATTTCCAGCACAACCCCCAGGGGCAGCCCACATAGTTGGTGAGTCACTGGGGTTGAACAGCTAAGAGCTAACACATTTCCCACAGAGGTAGGGAAAGGCCATAGCAGGAATCTCAGGAAACTCCCTTTGGGTGAAACGGCGGCGCGGAGGGAGGGAAGGGAATTCATCAATGACTACCATTGAAACCTTATCAGAAGGGTTATCTAAGATACTTCAGAAGTGTCTTCTTCACCCACAATAAAAGAAGTTCATGGAAATCATCTATTGTAATTGTCCCTGCTTCTTGTCTGTCCAGCACCCATTCTGCCCTCTTTTCTACCAGAACCTTACACTTTTTCAGCCATGTGTCCCAGGGGAAGCTAATCCCATCCACATCTTCAGGGATAGCCTGGTTGGTTTAAGATTATTCCCATTCCCCTTAGACGGACATGAAACCTAATCTGGCCAGTGAGATACAGGAAAGCATACTGGGAGTCTTCTGGAAAAAGTTTCCTCACTCCCAAGAGAGAGCCACAAAAGAGATCATCTCTCTTCTTCTCTGGAGTTGCTGTGCCTGGAAGGGATGTCTGGAACTGCCACAGTCATCTCGCTGCTTGCCTGAGGCTGTAGCTAACACCTAGGACGTTGGAAGAGAAAGATGCTAAGGGGTGGAAGTGGATGGGGTGTGTCTGTGGGGGTGAAGTTGAAGACACTGTGAGCCGAAATCACCCCAATTGACACAGAACTTCCCATATGTTCTCTCATCAATCATCACAGCCATCTTTGAGGTACGTGGCCTTAGCCTTGCTGCACGGGACGAGGAAAACAAGAGGTTAAATCGCTCAGGGTCACCCAACACGTAGGTGAAGATTTATAACTCAAACTGAGATCTGTTCAACTTCAAAGGCTGTGCTCAAGTTGTTGTTGTGGTCTCCTAAACCTTGCCTCAGATGAAAAATGGTCAAGAGGCCGTCTATTTACTGTGGCCATGAAACTAGCAGAGCCTGGGAGTTGGACAGCCTGAGTTTTTTTTTTTTTTTTTTCCAGTGTTGGCTTTGCTGCCCAACATCTGACCTTTCTGGACCTCTATTTCATCATGTGTAAGACAGTTGGACCAGATGTTTACTGAGGTTCTTTTTGGCTCTAAGATCTTTTGAAATGCTTGGTAAACCACAGGGAGGGATAAGAGAAAATAAATAACATACATTCGGTATCTTGAGAAAGGGTGCTGGGCAGGATTTCCCCTCTCAGCCTGAGGTTCAGGGTTACAATGCATCAGTGATGTTGCCAAAGAGCAACAGAAGGTTCCATGTGGCATTGAACAGGACAAGCCGAAACCAGATAAGAGTCCTTGCTATGGCAAGAGGGACAGAGCTGAGACCAGAAGAGGGCTGTTTTCTGTACGGTCGTCCTGAGCAATGTAGCCAGTTTGATTGCTAAGTCCCTGACGAGGAAGTTAGATTCTGAAGGGCATTCGTGCTTTCATTTTCTTCTTATTCCTACAGTGGGTAAAACAGGGCAGGGCATGGTGTGCCAGGCACTTTTAAATACTTCTGCTCCCTTCTTATTGCTAGAAAAGTTGTTTCTGCGATACCATCACCAGAGATAGAACCCATCAAGGCCAAGTCCTACCCCTAATTGAGTTCCTGCTATTTGAGGTAGTGTGTCTGCCTATTTGGCCTGCTTTTCTTCTTCAAAGCCACTTTTCATTCTGTCTGTAAGAAATTCTGGGGGCTGGGGGAGGAGCTGGATGTCCCTGGAGCAGTGGTCCCCCCAGACCAGCACTTCCCGAACGGTAGTAAGCACGCAAGTCCCCTGAGGAGCTTGTTCAAAAGCAACTTCTGATGCAGTAGATCTGGAGTGGGGCCTGAGATTCTGCAAGTCTAAGTTCCCAGGTGATGCCGATGTTGCTGGGCCCCAGAGTAGCAAGGCTCCAGATCTACACTAGATGGTGGTCACATCTATTTATGCCATACAACTAAAAATTACCATTCTTGAGAGGTTTCAGAACTTCAACTGTAACACATCAATGTCCCTAAAAGCGTTATTTACAATTGCCAAGTTATGGAAGCAACCTACGTGTCCATCAACAGATGAATGGATAAAGAAGCTGTGAGATAGATATATATATATATATATATATATATATATACACATACACATACATATATATCATGGAATACAACTCAGCCATAAAAATGAAATTTTGCCATTTGCAGTAACGTGGATGGACTCGGAGGCCATTATGCTAAGTGAAATAAGTCAGAGAAAGACAAATTCGGTATATCACTTATATGGGGAATTGACAAAATACAACAAACTAGTGTATAAAACAAAAAAGCAGCAGACTCACAGATACAGAGAACGAAGTAGTGGTTACCAGTGGGGCAGGGGGTGGAGGTGGGAAATAGAGGGGTAGGTGGAAAAAAAGGGTTATTATGGGATTACATGAAATCATGTGTGTGAAACTTTTGAAAATTGTTAAGCACTAGAGAATTTTAAAAATCATTCAATAAAAAAAATAAAAATTAAAAAACCCTCAGAAAAAAAAACTTCAATTGTATATTAGCCAGAAAAAGTCCCAGTAAACTAAGTCAGAGTATTCCAGAATGAGAGAGCAATTCAGTGACTTTTTTTTCACATGAGAGTGAAGTCAGAAACATCTGTGCACATTCATCTGGATGGATGCGATGCAGTGTTTTCTAGTTCCTGAACTGTGGCAAATACTGATGTGCATATCAGAAGCCATGATTCTGAGGGACAGACTGACTTCAAGGTTTAGGGAAACCAAGCAGCTTCCCAAGCTCAAGAAAAACTGCATTTGGAGAAGCTTCAGGCCAAGTTTGACAGGGACTGCCCACTTCCTGCTTCCAGAACTCAAATGGCCAGATTTTCTTGGGTCTCAATCCTGTTGGAGGCTCAGTCTCAGGGCCCATCCGGATGATCTCCAAAGGCCACATCTGTGGCTTTGCTCCCACCCACATCTGTGATCTTTCTCACTTGCCGCTTCCCTTAGACGCTCAATGACTCCCAGGCGCTCCCCGCGCATGCTGCTCAGGGCCTAGCCCGGCATGTAGAAGGACCAGGTGGACGAGCCTGTGTATATCCCTTGGAGGGTCCAGCCCCTGGATGAACTTGTGCAGAGCAGGTTCCAGAGAAGAGCAATCCTTTTGTGATGTCAGGGGCTGGCAAATTGGTTTTCCAAGTTCAATAATGACCTGATTATTTCCAGCTCGAAAACACCCATGCATTACTGGCTTCCTGACAATACTTTTTAGTTGAAAGTTTCTAGGAAGATAGCTTTCTGAGTGTTTGGCATGGTGCATCTTTTTGGTCAGAATGTTACTTTACATGGTCAGTATCGTGACTACAGGATTTGTAATAAATGCCAACTGTGTCAGACTATAAATTCCTGTAATGTCTTCTTATAGTTGAGAGAAGGGGAGAAGAAGTACAGCACAGAGAATTTTGGTCACCGCTTGCTGAGTAACGAACTACCCTACAACTTAGTGGTTTCAAGCAATAGCTATTTTACTTGCTTATGATTTTGTGGGTCAGGAATCTGGAAAGGCACCGTGGGGCTGGCTTGTCTCTGCTCTACAATGTCTGGGTCCTCAGCTCGGTGGCTTGAACGACTGGGAACTGGATGAGATGGCTCAGTTGGGGTCATAATCCTGGGCTCTCAGTTCTTTGCCACGTGACTGCTCCACATGGCTAGCTAGGCCATCCCACGGTGGTCTCAGAATAGTCACACTTCTGAACTGAGAGCTGGCTTCCCCCTAGACAGTGGAAGCTGCCAGGCCTCTCAAAGGCTTGGCCCAGAACAAGCATATTGTCATTTCCATCACGTTCTACTGGTTCGAAGCAAGTCACAGCGCATGCCTAGATTCAAGGGGAATGGAAATAGAGTTCATCTCTTGATGGGGGGGGGGGGCAAAGAATTTGTGGCCCTCTTTAACCTACCACAGAGAGAAAAGTGGAAAGAAAAATTTTTATTCACGTTCTATCTAGGTTCTTATCAGATTAAGTCAAGCCCAAGCAGCCAACGGAATTAATTCTGTGTGATTCCTCACCTCTTCCTCCCAGGGGCCAATCTTTAACTTTGGGGTAGAATCAGCAAGTGGTCTTTGAACCTTCAGCTATGCAGAGTCACTCAGTCTTAGTTTTCAAAACTTCCATTTCGCTTTTCTGCCTTTTAATAGCAAGACTTTTTCTAGATGAAGGCTTTAAAAAATCATTATATATTTTCTGTTGTTTTCTAAAAATAATTTAAGCAATACAGAAATACATTTTCACTTGCAAAATTATGACACTATTGTAGTACACATAGTAAAATGTAAAAATGCCTCTTCACTTTGACTCTCCATCTACTCACTTTCCCAAAAGTAACAACTACAAATAGTTTATTGTGGCTCCCTTTATACTTTTTCTATACGCATGTATTCAAGCATATGTACATATACTCATAATAGAGTTTTTTTCCCTTCAATGAGATCCTACAGTATGTATCATTCTGCAAGTTGCTTTTTCCATCTACCAATATATCATGATGATAGTTCCATATTCATATGTTTACCCACTGCTTTCTTTTAAACTGCTGTGTATTATTCCAGTGAATTGACATGGCATAATTTATGTAATGACTCCCTTGGTAATGGATCTTTAGTTGTGACTGTTTTTCAATGACAACAAATGGCAACTGAAATAAGTATTCTTGCATGTATACCTTTTTGTAAATGTGCAGATATTTTTAAGATAGCTGGGTCAGAGAGTATGGGCATTTGCAATTTCAATAGTATAGACAGTTGACTCTCAAAATGTGGAGAACCAAATGATATTCCTTCAACGTATTTCTCCATGCCCTTGACAACACTGGCTGTTACTAATGTTTGTAATTCTTCCAGGCTGACTGATGGATGAAAATGACACCTCACCATTGTACTTCTTTCCTATAATAATTGGTTATTTATGTTTCTTTCTCTGAAACATCTTCTATTAAAATCATTTGCCAAGCGAAAAGTATGTTCTTTATAATTTTGCTAAGTATTAGCGGGAGCTCCTCATATATTAATCCTTTATTTCCTAAGGTTAAATTCCCAGATGTGGAATTGCTAGGGCAAAGGATTTATCTGTTACAAAGACTTTTAACATTTCCTAGTTGAGTTGCAGTCAGCTTTCTCAAGTCTTCCTTCAGACTGTACTCTTGGAAGGGAATCATCTCCTCCCACTGATGAGCTGAGTCTCATTTCTGGCCAGTACACAAGCTCTCTACATAAAGGAAATAAAGCTGTGAACTGTACACTAACACATTCTAAGGTTGTTGGTACCCAGCTGTGCTGACTTACTTCACAAATAATTAGCAAACTTCTCCCTGAATGTAGCTGAGCTGAGAGGTGGCTCATTGGTCAGGACAAGAGCTGAGAAAGAACTTTCATTCAATGATTATACACTCTTTCTTGTTCCTGATGATTTAGGAGGCAAATATAGACTCTGGTTAGTGACTGAGCCAGTTGCTGAGTACCTACTACGAACCAGGCACTATTTCAGGCACTGCAGCTTATGATTATGATCTGGAATCTCTAAGGATGTGTTAGATTTCTGAATATGGCAGTCCAGTTGAGGAGGCGCTTTCTGATTTTGTGCGTGCATGACTTGAATTTTATGCTTTATGAGGCTGGGTTACAGAACTGTATCATTTAACTGCTAAGTTTAGCCGACTATTTAGCCTCTGAACCTCAACATGGCTCTTGCGTTCTCACATCAGGTACAAAGACAGTTAAAAGTGTTTCTTGGTTAGACCTAGTTGTAAGTGAAAGAGAAAACATTAGTAAAAGTTGAAAAAGCAGATAACTTGTGGTATGTGGACACGCACAGGAAATAAGCTACTCTGTCGCTTGAGAATTTAGAAATTATCTTCTGCATGTAATACATTTTAGACACATTTTAGTAAAAACTGTTTCTACAGAAACAATTGTGGTTAAATGATTTGTTTCAGGTATCTGCAGCCTTTAAAAAATCTAGAACGCTAAGTTTTGTACCAAGAGTGACTGAAGAGTTCTTGCTATCGGAGGTGGTTCTTGCTGGTATTTATTGAGTAGACTAGTGACTTGTTCAGTTGAAATCTCTGAAACAAATGTGGGTACCCTGCACAGACCTAGCCTGAGTGTGTTTGCTGTCGATGCTCATTAATTGAAGGGACATCGCTGATCCCAGTATGATGCAGGCACATGGGGTTTAAAATAAGAAAATGTTAATTGAGTCCTGACTCTCTTCCTAACTGTCACCTTTAGGAAGGCACCTAAATCTCTGAGCCTCATTTTCTTACCTATAAAGTTGTAGAAGCTGGCCACAGAATTTTGTAAAAACCAAACAACTTTTGGATGGGAAGGTACTTTCTAAACAGGAAAGTGCTCTTCCAATGTGTTTATTACTTTTCCATGATAGTAAAAAGAGGGAAATTGCCTTCATTCGTGCATCCATTAACAGTTTCTGATTACCTGCCACGAGCTAGGCATTGGGCTAAGCATGGAATAATGAAATAAACGAGACCTGGTTTCTGCACTGTAGAAGTTGACAGGCCAGTGGAGATGGTGGTCAAGATAACGTCTAGTCCAGTCAATGCTGTGCTGGAGCTGGCTCACTCAGGCTCACAAGAGCTATTAAATTTTCAGGAATTCTGCAAGTGGGTTGTTAAATACAGCCATTATTAAAAATTAAGGTAGAGCTGACACCCATTATTCACGGATTCCATATTTGTGAATTCACTTACTTCCTAAAATTTATTTGTAAGCCCCAAATCAATACTTGGGTCACTTTTGTGGTCATTTGCAGAGCTGTGAAAAACTTGAGTTGCCCGATGTGCACGTTCCCAGCTGAGGTCAAACAAGGCTTTCTTGTTTCAGCTTTCATTCTGTAAACAAGTGTCCTTTTCGTGGTATACTGAGTGCCAGGTTTTCCCACATTTTTATTCTTTTTGTGAGTGATTTCACTGTTTAAAATGGTTTAGGGTAGTGCTGAAGTGCTGTCTAATGTTCCCAAGCACAGAAAGGCTGTGATGTGCTTTACAGAGAAAATACATGCGTTAGATAAGCTTTGTTCAGGCCTGAATTACTGCTGCTGGCCATGAGTCCATTGTTCATGAATCAGTAAGATATATTAAATAAGGTGTCTTTAAACGGAAACACATAAAACAAGGCTACGCATCAATCAGTTCACAAAATGTTTTGACCAGAGGCTTGGAGGAACCTAACCCTGTACTTCCTCTAGAAGCAATGATTTCACATTTGCTAATTCAGTGTTTGCATCGACTTTATAGGACGTAACTATCATGAATAATGGGAACTGACTGTATAAACTTATACTAAATATTACACAAAAGGTAACAAATACTCAAAATTCCTCATTTCTTAATGATTTTGCTACATACTGCTATCGTCTATGTTCTTGAGGTTATTTATGTGTGCTGTATCCATGGAGTAGAAATACTACACAACGGAGGGTGCTGCTGTGCATCTCTCTCCAAGTCCCCATGTTCAGTGATAGCAAGTTGCTAGTCTGACATTGGCCACAGTGGGAGTATTTACACCACAGAAATTGGCAAATGCTACGAATCAAGGCTCTTTCTGCCTAGCCCCGGCCAGTTGTTAAATATTTACCAGTACACAACGGCCTTCATCTTTCTTTAGGGGCCTGTCCTTGGGCTACTGGAGCCCACTTTCAGACACTAGGAGAGAGCCCAAAGTTATTGGGAGTTTCTCTCTTCCTACCTCCACCCCAGGTCCTCTAGGCCATGACTGAATGATGTTCTCTTGCCTCAAGGTACGATTTACATTCCAGGGCTCCCCCATGGGATCCACATGAGCTGAGAGCCCCAGATGCCTGAGATAATACCCTTGTCAGACTTGCTCCCCTTCCCCATCCTGCTTCCCTCTTATCCTTACTGGTTTCTTCTGGGAGCTCTTCCTTGATAAATCACGTACATATACACCTGAGCCTCAGGCTCTACTCTTAGAGCACTCCATGTAAGAACAATACTTCAACAAACCCAAGAAGAAAGTCCTGGGGTCAGCAATGGGTGTGTAGGTATCTCAGATTGACCCTGAAGATCTACTGGCAGATCTTGATTTTCTGGTTCTAAGTCCTTCTGAAGAAAGCATTGCTTTCCAATTTTATCCTTCAATTTATACGTTCTAATGACCTGTAAAGAGGTGTGAATTAAAAGTTCCTCAGGGTTTGCAGTGGCAACTTATGGGCTCAATGCATTCACGTTTTGATGAAATATAAAGGATTACTGGGGTGTCCTTTACTGAGCCTAGGTTGTTGGTGGGTTTGCCTCTGCTGAGCTCAGCTAGTGGCCTTGAACTCTGACATGAAATAATAAATCAAGCTTTCATCAAGTTCTTATCCTGTTGAGAAACAAAAACCCTGTAAGCAATGCTGCAATAACTTCCTTTGAAATTCTAATTTGTTTTACTGTGATTAAAAAGAAATGTGATAAGCAGGCAAGAAGTGCACTGTGCTGCTGTACACAACTGGAAGATGATTTTCTAATTATTCTTGCTATAGAGTTAGGGAGTGCCAGTTCAGATGCAGGGTCTAGGTAATTGTGCAGTAATTAAATGCTTGCTTGGGAAAACAATTTGAGGTCACTAAATTGTTTTATTGAATTTTGAAAAGCGGAAAGGGGCATTCAATCAGGTAGAGCCTGCGTGTTTGTCTTGTAAACCAGACTTGTCATAAATTATTCACAGGAGCAAAGACTGAATTTAAAAAGGAAGAAACTTGGGGCAGAGGGCAATTATTGCTCCAACAGTCGTTGGAGAGTTCGGTAGGCCTCATAAAAGGAGGCCTGTCTCGAAGATTCCTGGCGAGGTTTGGAGGATAAGGAAGAAATGCCTCTTCAGCAAATCCCATTTTAAACTGAGACCACGCACTGACTTAGGGAAGTTTGCTTCCTCTCCTGGATGCCGCCCCAGCTCAAAAGGCCCTGTTCAGTTACATAATTTAGAGGAGAGCATAAAAATATGATTTCACAACATATGACATAGGTGACAGAAATATTAGTATACACGGTGGACATCACATGTAATTACTGCATACAAGAGAAATGCTTCACTGAGGCTTCTAACCATCTTTAATATTTTGCATTTGCCCTGGAATTTTGTTTTGAGGAATAATTTACCTACAGTAAAATGTACACATCTTAAGTGCATAGTTCCGTGAATTTTTATCTATACACTCATATAGCTACCACTCAAAGATATAGAACAATTCTATCGCCTGGAAAGTTCCCTGTGCTCCTTCCCAAATAACACCCTCTCCCAGAGGTAACCAATCTTCTGACTCCTAACACCACAGATTAGTTTCACCTGTTCTTAAAATTCATACAAATAGACGTACTCTTAAAAATCTGGCTTCTTTTGCTTCACATAATACACTTGAGATGGTTGTAGTTTACAACAATACATCAATAGTTCATTCCTTTTTATTGCTAGGTAGTATCCAATTTTAGGGATGTGCCACAGTTTGTTTATTTAGTCTCTCTTGAATTTTTCTGGGTTTTTTGCCTACTATGAGAAAAACTGAGTTAAACATTCTTGTAAGAGTATTTTTGTGGACAGTGTACAAAACAGGGCTGTCTGGGTACTTATTTCTTTTGGATATATACCCAAGAGTAGTAGTGCTGGGTCTGTCTTTCAAATTTACAACACACACACATAAAATTAAAATGGATACCAGTTGGAAGGGTACAGAAAAAGTGATTGTCTATTAACTGTTTCTGGCAAGGTGAGAACAAAACCTTGTACTGCCTGAAGGCAATGTTTCAGCATTTAGACTTGGAATATCTCAAGTTATTGCTTAGCCTTGGGGAACTGGAGAAACAACTCATATTCTTTCTTGGTGAGATGAATACAGGCACTGAATGTCTGAATGGATGGAAGTGCTCAGGAGCCCTTGCAAAGGAATGCTCAGTACCTTGGAACTTGGGTTAATTTGGGTTTCATCATTTGGAAACAAGACACTCTGATTCACCTTGAGATCAGTCATAGCTGAAGATACTCAAACTGTGTCACTGGAAGAGATCCAAGCAGGATGGACTATGAGACTTCAGTGCAGCCCAAGTGCCGTGGGGTTACCAGAATTGGCCTGGTTGGTCTCCAGGCAATCACACTGGAGAGTTATTCTTTGCTACCAACCCGCTGATAATGGAACTGGGCTGCAGACCAGCCTAACCACAGAACAGAGGGCTGGTAGACTTGTGAAGGGGTTATGGTGCCCCCTGGGGGCCACTGAAATATTCCTTCTGTAGACATAACTTCCCTGTCTGAGGTCAAGTTCAAGTTAGGTTGAGTAATGTCTCTGACATCACGACTTCAGTAATTCCCTTCAAAGCTTTCAAACTAAAATTAAGTTATTTTGGAGTTTTATTGAACATTCAATTCAGGGAAGGCTTAAGAGGAATATACGTGATGTTTAAGCTCTTGCAAGAGGAGAGGGGACTCCTTTTTGGTTTATTTCTTGTAGAAAGGTGTCATGTGTTTGGACAGTTTCTAATTTTTGCTTTGCTATTGAAGGTGGCAGGATAAGATGACAACTTCATCTTCAAAGTTCTGCAGGCAAAATGCCTCTAGAAGACGGCTGTGAGCCTTTTGTGTCTTGCTTGTTCAGGATGCAAAATGAGCGATTCTGAACCCACGCCAGTACCACCCTTCCAGTGAGCATTTGGAAGAGTGTGGGAGCATTTTTGATTGTCACAATGACTGGGTGGGGGGTGCGTTACTTCCAATTGCTGAGGTGGGGGAGGGAGGGAAAATGTCTAGCACGAGAAAGAGTTGTCCCATCCCAAATGCCAATAGGGCCCGGTTGAGAAATACTTTTTCCCCCCCTCAGGCGATATTGAGACGTTTACATGCAATTCTTATTCATAAGGTTTAAGAACACAAACAAAATATGTCAAGCAAGTGAAAGCAGACTTAGGGAGCTTACTGAGACAGAAGGAGTGGAGTTAAGTCTGTTTTTGGACATTTTCAGCGTGTGATCACTTTACCCAAAGCAGAAACGGGGCAGTGCTCAGCACTGACCTAAGTGTGATGTGGAGATACAGAAATTTGTTTTTCAGGCTCTCCAGCACCTCTTTCTTCCTTCTCCTCCAGATTTTCACTGATTTTGCTCTCCTTCTCCCAAGCTCCCCGGGATAAGGAAGCAGCTGATAAATTCATTAGGTTGTAAGAGTTTTCTCCTACTCCTCCCAATAGGATATCAAGAAGGGAAGAATCTCAAATGTTGGAATTTCAGATGTGGGCGAGAAAGGTAGGTGTTTTTGGCTGTGAGATCTTTCTAGAACTTCTTAAATTATGCCCAGGCAAGTAATAACTTATTTTCCTGTGAGGCTGGCTTTAGATGTAGAAACTAAAGTGTTAGAATTTTCCGTAACCATGGCAAAGAGAGGGAAGGAGGGACTGGACAATTTTGTGAGTATGACTGAGTTGAACAAGATTCTTCTGAAGTATAAAGTTTAGAAAGTGTCATGTACTTTGTAAATTTAAAGTACTCTGTAATTTTGATATATTTTTTATTATACCAGATCTTCCTTATATTTCTTATAGCACTTATTTCAGAACCTCACACAAAATATCCATTCAGTAAACATTTCCCAGAAAAAACATGATTAGGAATAAGGAGTTGCAGTGGAGATTATGGAACAAGGTCACACGTTGCCATATTTAGTTGCCATTTAGTTGCCATTATTTTTTTAAATTTATTTATTTATTCTTGGCTGAGTTGGGTCTTTGTTGCTGCGCGCAGGCTTTCTCTAGTTGCGGTGAGCGGGGGCTACTCTTCCTTGCACGGGCTTCTCACTGTGGTGGCTTCTCTTGTTGCGGAGCACGGGCTCCAGTAGTTGTGGCACGTGGGCTCACTAGTTGTGGCTCGCGGGCTCTAGAGCGCAGGCTCAGTAGTTGTGGCGCACGGGCTTAGTTGCTCCGTGGCATGTGGGATCTTCCTGGACCAGGGATCGAACCCATGTCCCCTGCATTGGCAGGCGGATTCTTAACCACTGTGCCACCAGGGAAGCCCCGTTGCCATATTTACTGATAGGCTTTCATGCCTCAACTCGGATGGAGTTATCCACTGAGAAGGAAATTTTGCTGCAGTATTCTTTTTGTTTCCACTAAGCATCTCCTGGGAGGACAATCTCACTTTTCCTTTGCGAATAGGATTGATGATAGCTCTCTCTCAGGCTTCCAAATGACATGAAATTATTCTATATCTATCTACTACATGAAAGAAGGGTTGGGGGACCACCACTAGGTCATCAGTATCCAGGTCCCGAGCCAACTAGTGAACATGAGAATCTAATTACTAGAGCCCCTGGGATTGCTGGACCCAAGATTCTAGGATCAGAATATTAGGGATATCCTGATCATTTCCATCCATGATTGGGAGAGAATCAGAAATGACAAGATCTTAAATATCCACCTGCACTTAGTGAGCAACTCTCGTGCCAGCCACTGTGCTATGCACCAGGCACATGAAGCTGAGTACGGCACAGTCGCTGCCTTCATGGTGCTCACAGTAGTCTAGAAAGGGTGCTGGCTAGGGGGTCTGAAACTTGGTTGCAGATTAAAGCCACCTGGAGAGCTTTTTTTGAAAAAAAAGCCCACGGCTAAGTTGCTCCCCCAGTTCAATAAAATCAGAATTTGGGGGAATAGAACCCAGACTTGCATATCTTATAAAGCTCCCCAGGTGATTCCAAAGTGCAGCTGAGGTTGAGAAACACTAGAGAGGGGAAAAGAAACAAATCTGTAAAGGGAAGTTTTAGATTAAAACAAGAAAAGTGTTTTGTAGATGTAAAAACAAAGTGCTGCTGGAGGAACACACATGAGGAGAAAATAGCTCTTATACCCAACAGAAGCTCTCTATGTCATCAGAAGAATTAGAAGAGCACTGACAAACGATGAACTCTGGAAATAAGAATGAGGGTGGTATCCGAATAATTTTCTGATGGAACAAATTTCCCTTTGCATATTAATCTTTATTCGTGATTTTGGGGGTTTGAAAATGAAAGTTGCTTATTTGTGCAGTGTACTACCCACTCCTTTATTTTTTTTTTGTCTCCCTTTCTTTATTACAACCTCTGGCACACACATGATACACTGAATGCTAGGTATAGGTTAGTCGCTGCTAATATATTAAAATTAAAAGGGAAAATGAAAGCTTACTGTTTCTCTCTGCTTGTGGGAAAGCACATTAATACAGTATGTGGTGTGGTCATGTGGCTAAGCTTAGACCTGAAAATAGTAATTTAAAAGACCCATTAATGTATTAAATTGCTAGGTCTAAATGCATTAACTGTGATTCTTATAACATCTCTAAGAAAAGCATTACTATCTCTGGTTAATGGACGAGGAACTGAGCCCAAGAGAGGAAAAATAACTTGCCAAAGCCACATGTCTATTTGGTGGCAGAGGTGGGATTCAAATCCATGTCAGTCTGACTTGAGAGTGTTGCTTCCCATTTTTCATTTGAGCTTGTTATATGTGCCAAATAACTTAGTTGAGGTAGTAATGTTGATGTATTTATGAGACACATCTCAATATCACACTGAAACAATGAAGCTAGTAACTAATTTAGTGTTTTTACCAACACCATTACCACCACCACCATCACTGACTGTATAGATCTGTTGGCCGAACGCCTGGATAAATATCAATGGAAGGGGGAGATATCTTGTAGGGAGAAGTGATTTGAAGGTTCACTGGGCTGTGAGATTATAAAAATAACAAGAGTTAAGTATCTAACTGCATTTTTAGTGGGAAAAAACACAGGACAGGATTTAATTGTGCATTGTAGAGGAACAAGTTTCCAGAATGTGAAATAATTTGGCTACAAAGTAACCAAATTGGTTGGGAGAGAACCAGAAATAAGTTATACTAACTTATTAAGTTAGAAATAAGTTATACTAACTTATTAACTAACTTAGAGACTTATTGCCTGTAGAGACTCATTGCCACAAGATCATTAAAGTGATCTGAGCTTCTGAAAAATGAAACCAGAATGAAACACAACCTAAACTCTAAAAAGCAAACAAACCAACAAGACAACAGAAGCCAAGTGCTATGGACTGAATGTTTGTGTCCCCTTAAAATTCATATGTTGAAACCTAACCCTCAGTGTGATGGTATTAAGAGGTGGAGGCCTTTGGGCATGATTAAGTCATGAGGATGGAACCCTCATGAATGGGATTTGTGTCCTTATGAAATGGACCCTGAGAGCTCCCTCACTCCTCTGCCATCTGAGGACACGGTGAGAGGACACTCATGTATGAACAAGGAAGTGGGTCCTTGCCAGACACAGAATCTGCCAGTGCCTTGATCTTGGAGTTCCCAGCCTCCAGAACTGTGAGAAATAAATGTCTGCTGTTTTTGACTCATCCAGTCTATGGTATTCTGTTATAGGGGCCCAAACAGACTAAGATACCTAGAGATTACCCCATTTTTCCTTTTCTCTTGAAGAAAACTAGTGAATTTAGTTTTTAAAGCTTTGTTTTAAAGCCTTGTAGTGGAGTGATATTTAGAGAGTAACCCGTGTGTTACTCATCTACAGGAATTCACATTTACCTCACTCTTTCTTGTACCACTCAGGCAGCAGTGAAACCTTTCTATACAGATTCACAAGGTAGGATGGTTATAGCAGGCAAATAGAGAGAAAGACATGACATCTCACAGCTTTTGAGTTTCTAAATAGATTCAGAGAAAAGGCATTGAGCTTTACCAGAATAGTTTTTAACACCATCGGAGTAGAAATTTATGCTACAAACCAGCAGTTCTCAATCTTCTCCTTACAACGACATCACCTGCAGGTGCTTTAAAACTTGCCAGTACCTGGATTTTACCTGAAAACATTCAACTTTAATCGATTTTTGGTGGGCATTCATATATATATATATATATATATATATATATATACACACACACAAATTGCCCAGGTAATGCTAACATGCAAGCAGAGTGGAGAACCAATGCCTTAAAACAGTTGTTCCCAAACTTTGTTGCATGTTAGAATCACCTGGAGAGTTTAAAATCCCCAATGCCAAGGTTGCACCTGTACCAATGAAATTGGAATGTGTGGAGGTGGGAACTAGGTGCCTTAAACAGTAGATTTAGGAAGGATCCCTGATGAAAGTTCTACTGCATTACACTTCGAAGTTTCCACAGGTTGACAAGTGAGAGGAGAGGTGAAACAGAGAGAGACAGTAGCTTAGACATTCATATGTCCTTGAGAAGGGCCTTTGTGACCCCAGCATCCCCCATCCCCATCAGGCCATGAAGTGGGTATGGGCAGTGATGTGCTGGTAAATGTTTAACAGATGAAAAAACAAAGAAAAAAAGCCCGAATTATAGTGTTCTCCACTTTCTATTGTGTAACTACTCCCACCATGCATGGCCAATTTCAAGTTACCAAGACAACATCACTGATTGTGGACTTGCAAAGAAGTATACACATTTGGCTCTAGCGAGTCCATATGAGCCGTATCTAGCATGCCACTGGGTATGAGCATGGGAAATCCTTCACACAAGTTTGGGAATCTGAGGGCAGAGAATCTTGTGCTCCGTTTCTAGGCTTGAACCAGGAAAGAGGTCAAAGAGCCTACGGTTTCCCCATTATGTGTCATCTAGAGTGGAAATGGGGGCTCATCTAGGAGAGTCCAGGTAGCAAAGGCATGAGACCAACTCCCATGTCCCTTGTCACCTCCTAGTGGTATAAGAGAAGGTCCAGATTCTCCTGCACCCTGAAAGCATTATGGAAGTGGTTCACAACGTGGGCTGGAAGAGCTCGAGGGGCCTTGAGGCTAGGATGAGAAAGCCATGGAGAGTTCTGAATGACTGGCCACTGATGCCCACACAGAAATAAGCTGTAGATACAAATGTGGAGGCTGCCAATGATGATAAAAGCCAATAACAACTGAGAATCAGACACTTCCAGCTGAAGCCATGATACTGCTAACCGTTATGACCTGCAGTCAGAGACGTAACAGAAGAGGTCTGCAGACACGGAAAAGGTGGCAGCTCTTAATCACTGCAGTAATTACAGGTTATTACAGGAGATACAGCCAGAATCTCTTTTATTTCTTGGCAGAAGCCAAGAGAAAAAAAGAAACCTCGATTTTAGGTTCATCTTGTTAGAGCTATTGAAATGATGCAGTAGGATATTTTTCTCTTTTCTTGCCTGGCAATATTTTGCAAATTTACTCAGACAAAGAAGAGCATGTCCCAAGTTCACTGCAGTGACCTTACTGAAAGGTGATGTAAGCAGGACAAGATGGAACACGTTATACAAGTGCATGTGTGAACATACCACTTTTTTTTTTAACTTTATTGCAGTACAATTGCTTTACAATGTTGTGTTAGTTTCTGCTGTATAACAAAGTGAATCAGCTATACACATACATATATCCCCATATCCCCTCCATCTTCCGTCTCCCTCCCACACTCCCTATTCCACCCCTCTAGGTGGTCACAAAGCACTGAACTGATCCCCACATGCGACGCAACTGCTTCCCACTAGCTATCTACTTTATATTTGGTTGTGTATATATGTCCATGCCACTCTCTCACTTCATCCCAGCTTACCCTTCCCCCTCCCTGTGTCCTCAAGTCCATTCTCTATGTCTGCGTCTTTATTCCTCTCCTGTCCGTAGGTTCATCAGAACCATTAATTTTTTAGATTCCATATATATGTGTCAGCATACGGTATTTTTCTCTTTCTGACTTCCTTCACTCTGTATGACAGACTCTAGGTCCAACCACTGCACTACAAATAACTCAATTTCTTTTCTTTTTATGGCTGAGTAATATTCCATTGTATATATTGCCAGATCTTCTTTATCCATTCATCTGTCAATGGACACTTAGGTTGCTTCCATGTCCTAGCTATTGTAAACAGTGCTGCAATGAACACTGTGGTACATGACTCTTTTTGAATTATGGTTTTCTCAGGGTATATGCCCAGTAGCGGGATTGCTGGGTCATATGGTAGTTCTATTTTTAGTTTAAGGAACCTCCATACTGTTCTCCATAGTGGCTGTAGCAATACATTCCCACCAACAGTGCAAGAAGTTTCCCTCTTCTCCACACCCTCTCCAACATTTATTGTTTCTAGATTTTTTGATGATGGCCATTCTGACTGGCGTGAGGTGGTACCTCACTGTAGTTTTGATTTGCATTTCTCTAATGATTAGTGATGTTGAGCATCCTTTTATGTGTTTGTTGGCAATCTGTATATCTTCTTTGGAGAAATGTCTATTTAGGTCTTCTGCCCATTTTTGGATTGTGAGTTGTTTGTTTCTCTGATATTGAGCTGCATGAGCTGCTTGTGTATTTTGGAGATTGATCCTTTGTCAGTTGTATCGCTTGCAAATATTTTCCCCCTTTCTGAGGGTTGTCTCTTTATCTTGTTTATGGTTTCCTTTCCTGTGCAAAAGCTTTTAAGTTTCATCTGGTCCCATTTGTTTATTTTTATTCCCATTTCTCCAGGAGGTGGGTCAAAAAGGATCTTGCTGTGATTTATGTCATAGAGTGTTCTATATTTTCCTCTAAGTGTTTTACAGTGTCTGGTCTTACATTTAGGTCTTTAATCCATTTTGAGTTTACTTTTTTGTATGGTGTTAGGAAGTGTTCTAATTTCATTCTACATGTAGCTGTCCAATTTTCCCCTGCACCACTTATTGAAGGGGCTGTCCTTTCTCCATTGTATATTCTTGCCTCCTTTGTCAAAGATAAGGTGACCACATGTGCGTGGGTTTATCTCTGGGGTTTCTATCCTGTTCCACTGATCTATATTTCTGTTTTTGTGCCAGTACCATACTGTCTTGATTACTGTAGCTTTGTAGTATAATCTGAAGTCAGGGAGCCTGATTCCTCCAGCTCTGTTTTTCTTTCTCAATACTGCTTTGGCTATTTGGGGTCTTCTGTGTTTCCATACAAATTGTGAATTTTTTTGTTCTAGTTCTGTGAAAAATGCCACTGGTAGGGATTGCACTGAAGCTGTAGATTGCTTTGGGTAGTAGAGTCATTTTCACAATGTTGATTCTTCCAATGCAAGAAAGTGGTATATCTCCCCATCTGTTTGCATCACCTTTAATTTCTTTCATCAGTGTCTTATAGTTTTCTGCATACAGGTCTTTTGTCTCCTTAGGTAGGTTTATTCCTAGGTATTTTATTCTTTTTGTTGCAGTGGTGAATGCGATTGTTTCTTTAATTTCTCTTTCAGATTTTTCATCATTAGGGTATAGGAATGCAAGAGATTTCTGTGCATTAATTTTGAATCCTGCAACTTT
This sequence comes from Tursiops truncatus, assembly GCF_011762595.2. Taxonomy (NCBI): domain Eukaryota; kingdom Metazoa; phylum Chordata; class Mammalia; order Artiodactyla; family Delphinidae; genus Tursiops; species Tursiops truncatus. The sequence continues at coordinate 111,984,726 of NC_047055.1, read as the reverse complement.
ACCAAATTCATTGATTAGCTCTGGTAGTTTTCTGGTGGCATCTTTAGGATTAACTATGTATAGTATCATGTCATCTGCAAACAGTGACAGTTTTACTTCTTTTCCGATTTGGATTCCTTTCATTTCTTTTTCTTCTCTGACTGCTGTGGCTAAAACTTCCAAAACTGTGTTGAATAAGAGTGGTGAGAGTGGGCAACCTTGTCTTGTTCCTGATCTTGGAGGAAATGGTTTCAGTTTTTCACCATTAAGAATGGTGTTGGGGCTTCCCTGGTGGCACAGTGGTTGAGAGTCCACCTGCCGATGCAGGGGACATGGGCTCGTGCCCTGGTCCGGGAAGATCCCACATGCCGCGGAGCAGCTGGGCCCGGGAGCCATGGCTGCTGAGCCTGCGTGTCAGGAGCCTGTGCTCCGCAATGGGAGAGGCCACAACAGTGAGAGGCCCGTGTACCGCAAAAAAAAAAAAAAAAAAAAAAAAAAATGATGTTGGCTGTGGGTTTGTCATATATGGCCTTTATTATGTTGAGGTAGATTCCCTCTATGCCTACTTTCTGGAGAGTTTTTATCATAAACGGGTGTTGAATTCTGTCAAAAGCTTTTTCTGCAACTATTCAGAGGATCATATGGTTTTTCTGCTTCAGTTTGTTAATATGGTGTATCACATTGATTGATTTGCATATATTGAAGAATTCTTGCATCCCTGGAATAAACACCACTTGATCATGGCGTATGATGCTTTTAATGTGCTGTTGGATTCTGTTTCCTAGTATTTTGTGGAGGATTTTTGCATCTATGTTCATCAGTGATGTTGGCCTGTAGTTTTCTTTTTTTGTGATGTCTTTGTCTGATTTTGGTATGAGGGTGATGTTGGCCTCGTAGAATGAGTTTGGGAGTGTTCCTTCCTCTGCTGTATTTTGGAAGAGTTTAAGAAGGATATGTGTTAGCTCTTCTCTAAATGTTTGATAGAATTCGCCTGTGAAGCCATCTGGTCCTGGGCTTTTGTTTGTTGGAAGATTTTTAATCACAGTCTGAATTTCAGTTCTTGTGATCGGTCTGTTCATATTTTCTATTTCTTCCTGGTTCAGTCTCAGAAGGTTGTGGTTTTTTAAGAATTTGTCTTTTTCTTCCAGGTTGTCCATTTTATTGATATATCGTTGCTTGGAGTAATCTCTCATGATCCTTTGTATTTCTGCAGTGTCAGCTGTTACTTCTCCTTTTTCATTTCTAATTCTATTGATTTGAGTCTTCTCCCTGTTTTTCTTGATGAGTCTGGCTAATGGTTTATCAATTTTGTTTATCTTCTCAAAGAACCAGCTTTTAGATTTATTGATCTTTGCTATTGTTTCCTTCATTTCTTTCTCATTTATTTCTGATGTGATCTTCATGATCTTTCCTTCTTCTAACTTCGGGTATTTTTTTGTTCTTCTTTCTCTAACTGCTTTAGGTGTAAGGTTAGGTTGTTTGAGATTTTTCTCGTTTCTTGAGGAAGGATTGTATTGCTATAAACTTCCCTCTTAGAACTGCTTTTGCTGCATCCCATAGGTTTTGGGTGGTCGTGTTTTCCTTGTCATTTGCTTCTAGGTTTTTTTGGTTTCCTCTTTGATTTCTTCAGTGATCTCTTGGTTAGTAAGTATTGTTTAGCCTCCACGTCTTTGTATTTTTTACAGATCTTTTCCTGTAATTGATATCTAGTCTCATAGCATTGTGGTTGGAAAAGATACTTGATATGATTTCATTTTCTTAAATTTACCAAGGCTTGATTTGTGACCCAAGATATGATCTATCCTGCAGAATGTTCCATGAGCAATTGAAAAGAAAGTGTATTCTGTTGTTTTTGGATGGAATGTCCTATAAATATCAATTAAGTCCATCTTCTCTAATGTGTCATTTAAAGCTTGTGTTTCCTTATTTATTTTCATTTTGGATGATCTGTCCATTGGTGGAAGTGGGGGGTTAAAGTCCCCTACTATGATTGTGTTACTGTCAATTTCCCCTTTTATGGCTGTTAGCATTTGCCTTATGCATTGAAGTGCTCCTATGTTGGGTGCATAAATAGCTACAATTGTTATATCTTCTTGGATTGATCCCTTGATCATTATGTAGTGTCCTTCTTTGTCTCTTGTAATAGTCTTTATGTTAAAGTCTATTTTGTCTGAAATGAGAATTGCTACTCCAGCTTTCTTTTGATTTCCATCTGCATGGAATATCTTTTTCCATCCCCTCACTTTCAGTCTGTACGTGTCCCTAGGTCTGGGGTGGGTCTCTAGACACCATATACACAGTTCTTGTTTTTGTATCCATTCAGCCAGTCTATGTCTTTTGGTTGGAGCATTTAATCCATTTATATTTAAGCTAATCCTCAATATGTATGTTCCTATGACCATTTTCTTAATTGCTTTGGGTTTGTTTTTATAGGTCTTTTCCTTCTCTTGTGTTTCCTGCCTAGAGAAGTTCCTTTAGCATTTGCTGTAAAGCTGGTTTGGTGGCGCTGAATTCTCTTAGCTTTTGCTTGTCTGTAAAGGTTTTAATTTCTCCATCAAATCTGAATGAGATCCTTGCTGGGTAGAGTAATCTTGGTTGTACGTTTTTCCCTTTCATCACCTTAAATATGTCTTGCCACTCCCTTCTGGCTTGCAGAGTTTCTGCTGAAAGATCAGCTGTTAACCTTATGAGGATTCCTTTGTATGTTATTTGCTGCTTTTCCCTTGCTGCTTTTAATATTTTTTCTTTGTATTTAATTTTTGATATTTTGATTAATATGTGTCTTGGTGTGTTTCTCCTTGCATTTATCCTGTATGGGACTCTCTGTGCTTCCTGGACTTGATTGACTATTTCCTTTCCTATGTTAGGGAAGTTTTCAACTACAGTCTCTTCAAATATTTTCTCAGACCCTTTCTTTTGCACTTCTTATTCTGGGACCTCTAGAATTCGAAGGTTGGTGCGTTTAATGTTGTCCCAGAGGTCTCTGAGACTGACCTCAATTCTTTTCATTCTTTTTTCTTTATTCTGCTCTGCAGTAGTTATTGCCACTATTTTGTCTTCCAGGTCACTTATCCGTTCTTCTGCCTCAGTTATTCTGCTGTTGATTCCTTCTAGAGAATTTTTCAGTTCATTTATTGTGTTGTTCATCATTGTTAGTTTGCTCTTTAGTTCTTCTAGGTCCTTGTTAAACATTACTTGTATTTTCTCCATTCTGCTTCCAAGATTTTGGATCATCTTTACTTCCATTACTCTGAATTCTTTTTCAGGTAGACTGCCTATTTCCTCTTCATTTGTTTGGTCTGGGGGTTTTTTACCTTGCTCCTTCATCTGCTGCATTTTTCTCTGTCTTCTCATTTTGCTTAACTTACTGTGTTTGGGGTCTCCTTTTCGCAGGCTGCAGTTCATACTTCCCGTTGTTTTTGGTGTCTGCCCCCAGTGGCTAAGGTTGGTTCAGTGGGTTGTGTAAGCTTCCTGGTGGGGGGTACTGGTGCCTGTGTCCTGGTAGGTGGGCTGGATCTTGTCTTTCTGGTGGGCAGGGCCACATCCGGTGGTGTGTTTTGAGGTGTCTGTGAACTTAGTATGCTTTTAGGCAGCCTCTCTGCTATGGGGTGGGGTTGTGTTCCTGTCTTGCTAGTTGTTTGGCATGGGGTGTCCAGCACTGGAGCTTGCTGGCCGTTGGGTGGAGCTGGGTCTTAGCATTGAGATGGAGATCTCTGGGAGAGCTCTCACCATCTGATATTACGTGGGGCTGGGAGGTCTCTGGTGGTCCAGTGTCCTGAACTTGGCTCTCTCACCTCAGAGGCTCAGGCCTGACACCAGGCCAGAGCACCAAGACCCTGTCAGACACACAGTAGTTCTGTGATCTTGGACTAGGCAGTTAACTTCTCTGTGCCTCAGATTTCCTTTCGTGCAGCACCTCCTCACCCCAGAGGCCCAGTCAGGTGCGAGAGAAAGGCTGTCACTCACAGGCTGTGCAGGGAGGAAGCCCGGGAGGCTGGCATAGGATGCTGGCACAGGACCAAACTCGAATATAGCACTTAGAATAGGGGTGCAATGGGAGACTCTCTGCCCTCTCTTGGGGATGTGCAGTGCTGAACTTCTCCTCTGCCATTTGTAGATGCCCAGTGGATGGTACTCATTGACTGCCTGGTGGTGTTTCAAATAGTGCTGGCGTTGTACATTGTGATTCTCATATACTGTCGGTGGTAGGAGCAATCTTATTAGAAGAGGCTGAACAACAGAAAGAACAGCAGAGCGCGGATCAGTAGATCTAAATTCTCACCCTGGCTCCTATCAGCTACGCGACCATGAGCAAATCCGTCTTATAAAGTTTTACTGGAACACAGCCATGCCCATTCATTTACTTATTACTTTTGGCTGTTTTCACATTTCACGGCAGAGTTGATTAGTTACAACAGAGATTATCTGCCCTGTAAAGCTGAAGATATTTACCATATGGCCCTTTACAGAATAAGCTTGCTGACCCCTGATCTAAATTAACGGGATTATAGTTCACTCAGTTATTCAGGTCCCAAACTGGAGTCACTCCTGATTCCTCTCTTCCTCTCATACTTCCAAACCAATTCTTCAGTAATCCTCTCAGCTCTCTCTGAGAAAAATATTCTGATTCTGCTGTCTTCTCATCACCACCATCATCTCTCATTTTTCCCACCATCATCTCTTGCCTGGACCAGTATCCCTTCTTTCACTCTTGTTCAGTTTTCAACCTATTCTCAACATAGCAGGGGGAGTGATCCTTTAAAAGTGCCAGCCAGATCATGTCACTGCCCTGCCCAAAACCTACAATGGTTTTCCACTGCATTTAGAAAGAAATTGAGAATTCACATCGTATGAGGCCCCACATAATATCCCCTGCCCCCAGCCCATCCCCACCATGAGACTGACCTCATCTCCTTTCGCTCTTCCCTTCCTTCTCTCTGCTCAGCCACACTGACTTCCCAGCTGCTGAACTCTCCAAGTATGTTCTGGCCTCAGAGCCTTTGCCCTTGCCATTCCCTGTAAGTGGCATATATTTGCTCTGGACATCCACGAGCTAACTCCCCCACTGCCTTCAGGGATATGTTTGAATGGCATCTTAGAGAAGACTTCCTTAAGTGCTTTATCTAAAACAGCACCCCCATCCCTCTCTATCCCCTTACGCTTTTTCTTCAGAGCAGTTATCTATTAGGTTAACGTCCACTCCCCTCATTAGAATGCAACTCTAGATACTGTATCCCAAGCTCGGTGTTCAATAAATATTTGTCCAATCAATCTGTCATGTGAATGGGCCTCAGTTTCCTCATGTGTAAAATGAATGAGAGGGCCATCTGGCCGGAGCATCTGTTACTGAACTGGTTGCCAGGATTGTTTCCACTGATCTGACTGGCTAAGTGGGTGTCCCTTTCCTCCTTATGTCAGCCCCTCCGAAAGCCTATGGGTGGAGTGGAGTCTTCCTTTTCTTTGGTCAGCAGTACCTGCGTCCCAAAGCTCGCTTGCTGGAACCTCAAAACAAGCTCTCTTTTCACAAGGGGCCACCACAGTAATGTCTTTTCTGCCTACTTCTTATAAGTATTGTGAACAGCAAATACAATTAGAGATTTGAAACTCTAAAGCTCTATGTAAGTGGAAAGAAATAAAGACAATGTAACATAGCTGAGGACTGACTCTAGCATCATACATGATCCACTCCTTCCCCATCACCCTCTGCCCTGGGCTAATTTAATAGGTTACATGAGACACAACACAGGAGTTCAAAACAAAATAGAGGAGTCTCAAGAACTTGAGATCAATAAGATATTTGTTAAAATGGTTTTAAAAAATCAGTTAAAGAAAGGAAAACCCAAATATTTCTGGCTTCAAGTTGTGACTAATCCCCCACCTTGCTGGGCTCTAGCACTGAAAACAACAACAGCCTCCCTACCCTAAAACAAAAAAGCCACTTTAATCATTTTAGGATTCTTATAAAGTAAGTTCACTAGTTATTTAGACACTTAAGTAGTAGTAATTCAAAAGCCTAGAATTCTCATAAAATATTGAGACTACTGGAACACTAAATTCACATCTAAGTTGTTAATCACTCAAAGGTAACTTTGACCTGCTCCTTAGCAGTCTCTTTCCCCAGATGTTGCTCTTGATAATGATGAGGATTTGTCTCTGGGTTTTGCAGGAGAGACAAAGAGGCAAGTGAGTAAAAATACTGGTGTATTTTAAACCAAGCTTTCTGGCTTTCAGCTAGTGTAGGAAGCTAATGATTATTTAACTCAGGCATTTTTTTACCTAGGCAACGGTATTGTACGGTTTGGATCATAATTTTTGGCTTTATCTCTGTCCTAACAAGAATTAAAGACTGAGAATTTTGAGTATCTATTAGGATAGAGCTGACTGAAAGCTATTTTAGATTCAATTGTGACATGAGCTGTATTCAGAAATAATGGAGACACCAGTAAGTGAGAATAAAAAATCCACTTTGATAGGGTAACCGAAACACCGGGACTTGTGGCCTTCTGAGTGTCCCTGGGTCCCTAGTTTTTCAGGGCCCTAGCGTTTGCTGCCTTCTGGCTGGGAAATGATACAAATCCATATGAGAAATGATCATGGGACACTCACATTGAAAAATCCTGGTCAACATATGATCCTATTTTCATCTTGACCTTCACAGCACGGTGATTAAGCAGATGGGCTGTGGAATCAGACAGATGCATTAAATCCCACTCTGCCATTCATTAACTTTATAAATTTATACAAGGTGTTTGATTTCCCACAGCTTCAGTTCTGTAATCTGTAGAATGGAGGATAAAGTTATCTGACTGATAGGATGATTTTAGAATTAAATTACATAATTGCATATAAAGTACTTAGTCTGGTGTCTTGCTCATAATAAACACTTGATCAATGTCAACTAATATTCATACTCTTCCTTTCAATTTAGGATGGGAGGATTGCTCAGTGTATTAGTTTCCGAGGACTGCGGTAACAAAGCACCTTAAACTCGGTAGTTTAAAACAACAGACATTTATTCTTGCACGGTTCTGGAGGCTAGAAGTCTGAAACCAAGGTGTGGGCAAGGCTCTGAAGGCTTTAGGGGAGGATGCTGCCTTGCCTCTTCCTAGCTTCTGTTGTCTGCTGGCAGTCCTTGGCGTTCCTTGGCTTGTAGACACATCACTCCAATTTCTACCTGTCTTCACATGACATTCTCCCTGTGTGTCTTTGTCCAAATCTCCTGCTTCTTATAAGTTCAGCAGTCATAATGGATTTAGGGCTCATGCAACTTCAGGATGACTTCATCTTAACTTGATTACAACTGCAAAGACTCTATCTGCAAATAAAGTCACATTCTAAGCTTCTGGGTTGACATGAATTTGCGGGGGGCGGGCACCATCTGAACCAGTATACCAGTACGGGATGGCACTAAATCCTGGAGAAGATTAAGAGGGGACCTGCAGAGCTCACTCTGAACTAAGCAGAACCTGGGCGAGAAGGAAAGAGCTGTGACAGAAACAAGTCACAGAGGACACTGTCTCTCTGGCTGCCCCCAGGAGAATTTTCCATATTCAGTGGATGACTGCTTCACTCCACTGAGTACAATACCATCTCTGCTGACCAGACTCTTCTTACCCCTGGAGTTGAAACTTGGGAGCCACTAGGAGCAGTGATAAGACAGGGGGAGAGTGAAGGGAGTAGATGGATAAACTAGAGGCTGAGTCCTGTGGACTAAGGGGCTAGGTCCCAAACCACTTTTTTTTCTTCTTGGCCTTGAGGCTTGTGGATCTCAGTTCCCCAACCAGGGACTGAACCCGCGCCCTCGGCAGTAAGAGTGTGGAGTCCTAACCACTGGACCGCCAGGGAAGTCCCCCAGTCCATTTTGGGATGGAGTACATCAGTGCACTGGGAGCTGGAGGCAGAAGCAACCGACATCCCTGTCACAACGTTCTCCAGTGGTTTCCCCTGTAGCAAGATACATGTACCACAACCGTGCTTCTCAAACTGCGCTGTACAGAGAAATCCCTAGGGGATCCTGTTGACCTGAAGACTCTTGATTCAGTAGGTCTGGGGTGAAGATTGAGAGCCTGCATTTTCTAACAAGCTCCCAGATGATGCCTATGTTACTGGTTCATGGACCACACTTAGCTCTAGGCTGGGCTTGTGTTGCACACCAGTCTAAATAGGCTACTGAGTCTGCATGCCCATCGACAGATGAATGGATAAAGAAGATGTGGTACATATATACAATGGAATATTACTCAGCCATAAAAAGGAACAATACTGGGTCATTTGTAGAGACGTGGATGGACCTAGAGGCTGTCATACAGAGTGAAGTAAGTCAGAAAGAGAAAAACAAATATCGTATATCAACGCATGTATGTGGAACCTAGAAAAATGGTACAGATGAACCAGTTTGCAGGGCAGAAATTGAGACACAAATGTAGAGAACAAACGTATGGACGCCAAGGCGGGAAGTGGCGGGGGACATGGTGGTGGTGGGATGAATTGGGCAATTGGAATTGACATATATACACTAATATGTATAAGATGGATAACTAATAAGAACCTGTTGTATAAAAAAATAAATAAAATTAAAAAAATCATCTTGGGCAAAATAACTATCACACTTAAAGCTAAAATTATGCTCACTAAAGCTAATATGCAGTCAATATTCAAATTTTCCCAATTGCTTCCAAAATATCCTTTAATCGATCAGAATTCACTATAGGACCACCCATTGCAAGTGGCTATTTCCTTTAAGTCTCTTTTATTCCAAAACAGTCTCTTTTTCATGACCTTGACTTACTGATGGGCAAGTTGCCCATAAAAATATTTCACTTTCTGGATTTGTGTGGTTGATTCCTTGTGGTGTTACTTTGCTGTATTTGGCTGTATTTCCTGTAAAGTGGAAGTTGGCTCTAAAACCTTGATGGGTACAAGTTAAATTTTGCTGCAAGAATTCATCATACATAGATGATGGGTACATTATAATGCGTCACATCAGGTGACATGTGATATCTGCTTGTTCCACCATTGGTGATGCAGAGACTTAACCCTGGATTAAAGTGATGACAGCTTGATCCCTCTGCCATACACTTAAGTTTTACTCTTCAAGACCAGAGTTCAAAAACTGTTTGGTTTTTCTTGGCACCATATGAATGCCTCATTCCTCATCAAACATTCCCCTAATAGTTTTATTTTTTTAAACACCAATTGATCATCCTTGCCCAAATCAATAATTTCTTTGGGGGCTTCAAAATAATAATTGCATAATTCTAGCATTCCTTTTACATGTATTAACTGGCATCGTTATGGAATGAAGAGTTGTCTTTTATCAATTAGAGCTATTTGGCTACCTTTCCAGGATAAATGCTGAATTCTTTTCCTTTAATCACCAACTTTCAAAGAAAGTAGTTGTTTTTAGAGCTGCCCTTGATGGTGCCAAATGGATTTTTCCTGGCTTTCTCTTTTTTTGATTTATGGATTTTCATAGATTCAATACATTTCAAATAACTACATTGTTCTTTTCGATGCTCATTTGTCACAACTTTGGCCAGTAGGTGGGGCACTTTCAATCTGGCTCCTGTGTCCTTTTGGGGTGACCCAATTAATCTTCAAAAGCTCCCTTTCTTTCTTGCCCAAAAGAAAACTATAATTGTACCTTCAGACTATAATTGTACCTTCTCTGCCCCAGGCCTACAATCAGCCATTTCTCCAAGGAGTTCCTTTGAGTGAGGAATGGGTACTAGACAGAAAAAAAAAAGTTTCAAGGTTAAGTATGACGATTGGGGTGACATTGCTTCGAGGTCACTTTAGTGCATTTTAATTTTTTTTTTGCGGTACGGGGGCCTCTCACTGCTGTGGCCTCTCCCGTTGCGGAGCACAGGCTCCGGACGCGCAGGCTCAGCGGCCATGGCCTCACGGGCCCGGCCGCTCCGCGGCATGTGGGATCCTCCCGGACCGGGGCACGAACCCGTGTCCCCTGTATCGGCAGGCGGACTCTCAACCACTGCGCCACCAGGGAAGCCCAGTGCATTTTAATTATATATATATATATAATTTCTTTTTACAAATGACTTCAGTGATATATCCAATTAACTTTAATATCACTTAAATTTTTTTTGCTTTTATAATTCTTTTCTCTTACTCTGAAAATCTTGATTCTTAACATAATTACTTGTTTTATCTTACAATATTAAAAAAAAAGTAGTTTCTGGATAAGAATACCACAGTTAGGTATAAGAATAAAACTACTGAATGATTCAAATTTTCTTTATGACTCTTCTTGACCTTAGATAAAATTTCCCCTTTAGACTGAGCTCCTTAAGATTAAGAACTGAGTCTCAGTTTGATACTAGAAACTTTGGAAATGTTACTTGAAAAAATAGTGTGTTGAATAAATAAACAGTTTTGATTACTAAATATTCCATACAACAGAACAAAAATGTGTTGGGGATATGGGTTATCAAGTGGATTTTTAAAAGTCAAGTTCATTTGGTAAGCAATCAGTAGCTATTTAAACTCCATAAATCTGGGACTTCCCTGGCAGTCCGGTGGTTAGGACTCTTGGCTTTCAATGGCGAGGGCGCAGGGCTTGTTGGGGACTAAGATCCCATAAGCCATGCGGCGTGGCCAAAAAAAAAAAAAAAAAACTCCATAAACCTGTTTTCACTTCCCATTTCAAATATATTGATGTAACTTAAGGTGTACTTAATATATAATTTATACAAAATCCTGAATTTGGACTGAATCCTCATTAATAGGATTGTGGATTGGAACATCTTTCTTATTTTCTATTCCCATTAAAAGTCACAAGGAGAAGAGTAAGGAATCACAGGAGGTTGTGAAAAACTAGAGCACCGTTTGTCCCATGAAAGCATGAGGAATTGCCAATGATGCCCAGCCTGCACAGGCTTCAGTTAGCCATTTCTAACTTCACAAATCAGTTAATTCTTATCTTAATCCTCCTCTCAAATGGAGCTCAAGCATTTAACCATTGGTCTTACATAGAAATATGAGCTTTCATGAGATAGAGTAGAAGGAAAGAGATATAGCACTAAGAGGATCTCCAGAAGGTCGTCTGATGTTTTTGGGGTGTTGTGGATTTTTCTTCCTATTTTGTAAGGAGTCGGTAATCTAGAAATTGTTTTTTATTTTACTCTACTCTGAGTCAGGAAGGACTTTCGTAGTCATATCACTCATGCTTCATTTAGCGATAAGGTTGAAGAAAGGAATGCCAGTTTCAACATGTAATTTAACTCTGTTCCTGACAATAACCAACGGGTGCAATTTATTCATCACGCAGCAATACTCCTAACTCATAACAACAGGAAGGCTACCGAAGACAGTCATTTGAGAATTAAAGGAGTCTCTACGTGCTGACAGAACAAGTGGCTTGAAGCATTTTCCGTCAATTTGTCATTGACCCAATGGTTCTTTTGAAAATCCTCCACTCAGCAAGAGAAAAATAGGGAGATGGGAAAAAGAAATTGTTCTTGGCGACAAAACAGAAGGTCCTTCACATTGGGATGTTTTCGGTGGATTTACTGGGCTTGAGGCATCCATCCTTCTTTCTGAATTCCGATTCTCTTCGCTTCCTTTATAAGCATAACCTCGGGTCAGGAGCTTTGCGGCTAATTGGAGAATAAGAATTCATTTTATGTAACCCCACATAAATGTCAGAGCCTGACCAGGATAAAAATATCCCTTGCTTTAAAAAAAAAAAAAAAAAAACAATGTCTTCATTGTGTCTGAGGGTTGTTGCTCTTTAAGTACATTGCTTGCAAAAATACATTGCTTGTTTCTCATGCTTTCAGAGTCCTTATCATGATAGGTAATATAGTTGATTTTTAGAGGCGCAAAGGTTCAAAAGTGAGAACCACCTCTCAAAATATAAGGGTAGAAAAACCAAGTGCTACCTTCTTTCCTTGAGACAATCGTCCAGTCAAGGTGGGATTCCTTAGCCCTAGAAGTCTTTCTCTAGGAAATTCCTCCTACAGTGAGGTTTGGAGGTACCCCACTGATGAGAATCCAGCATTTCACTCTACGTATTGTGACCATATTTTCTGAACTGAAAATCAGCACCGGATCCGGCAAGATGATAAAATACTTGAAATTGGGACTACTCTAGAAATCGTCCACATATGGCTGCCATACCTTGATGTCTTCAGAAAACCCGCACTTGATTTGTGTTTGATGTCATCTGGATATCATATGATATCATATTCTTTGAATCTCCCCAAAGGAAGTTTGGCTTTTTTTGATTTGAGGGTTAACCACCATCATATAGAGTTTGCAATAAGTGAAATATGTACATCTGTAGTGCCCTTATTTAGTTTTAGTTTGTCTTTTTATTTTTTGGTGTGGGTATATTTGTCTTATGTTTTCAGTTATATCTTAAACTCCTTGAAGGCAGGTCATGTTAAACCTGCCATAGAACCTCGAATGGCAGACTTACTGTTTGCTGATTTAATACGTGTATTTCACAGCACCTACCCTACATCCTCAAATCCGCAGCGACCAGAATTTCTAACCAGAACTGTGCTTTAGGTGATCATTCTCTTCTGATGTAACTTCACTATGCCGTAAACACAGGCAGCTTATAGAGCTCATCATAGTAAGGTGGCTCTTAAGTGCAGGCTGAAATGTTACCCATTTTGTAGGAAGTAGTCTCTACATAGAAAACTAGGCCTTTGGGGGCAGGTGGTCTTTGAATAAATGTCCTTGTCATCCCCAGTGAATGTATTGCTCTCACAATAATGCATAGATGGAAGAAATGAACTAGAGCTGTTAGTCATCCATCTAGTGCTTTAGGCATTTTAGAAATGGCAACAAATTGGGCCCTGTTAGAGCACAATTTTTCTATTATGTGTTTGAAAATGTCAGACACGAGATGGAAGGCAAGGTGTGGCACACCTGCTTCCATTTACGCTCGACACCATTCATTGCTGTCTTTCTTTACAAGACACTGAATAAGGAACCAAGACAGCAACATAATGTACCTTTGTGCCGATGCTTTGAGCCTGGATGAGACAGGAGGTGAAAGAGAGACAGCAGTCAAATGTATGAAAAACCCAAGTGTCTGTGATGCAGGAAAAGAAGGTTCAGCATATAGAGAAAGAATTCATTCAAGCATGAATAGCAACTTAATGTTTCTATTTAACCTTCATTGAAAGAGATGTGACTTGGGTTTACTGTGGCTTGTGTCTCAGAGGATGCAGAGAATTTGCTGGTCTACATTTCAGGTTAGAAGGAATTTGTCATTGCCCAACTGAGGACAGTTGCAGCTTTAAGAGAGAGAGAGGTGATGAAGACAGGAAAGGGGGTACAGAGGGAGCTTGGTGATTTCGCTAGGTCTTTCAGATTCTGTTCTACAGTGAGAAAGCAAAGTGAAAATTAATAGATTGTTCTGGCTATTACATTGAAAAGAAGATAATTCATGCTCTTTAAACTTTGAGGAGGCATGAAAATACTTATCATCTTACCTGTCACTAGCCTTTGAAACAAGAAGGACTGTCCCTATACAGAGGGGACACATTTGCTTTGCTTTGCCCTGAGCTGGGTGATGTTTCCATGGAGAACATTGATTGATCTTTGTGTGATCCTGGGAAAGCAGCATGGGTTTTATTTGCCCCATAAAAAGTACCAAATGTGGAAAATGCACTTAACATATGCGGATGAGCATACAGCCCCACAGCGCCTGGGTTTTCAAGTTGGAGCAACTGTATTTAGTTCGCAGCTTCCTGTGGTGATCAGCAGCTTTAGTTGTGAAGTCAAGAAACCCAACCAGACCTCCAGCCACACCACACGTGTTAGAAAAACTTCTAATGAGTAAAAGTTATTTCAGGAAAAGGTGGCATGTAAATTAGACAATGGAAACATTTCAAGTTTTACTAGAACGTTCAGAACAGGGTTTTTCAATCTGGGCACTACTGATATTTGAGATTGGGTAATTCTTTGCTGTGGGGCTGGCCCTGTGCATTGCAGGGCTGTTTAGCAGCATCCCTGGCCACCACCCACGAGATGCAGTAGCATCCCCTCCCAAGTTGTAACACCCAAAAATGTCTCCTGACACTGCCAAGTGTCCCGTGGAAGGCGTAACTGTCCCCGGTTGAGAACCACTGATTTAGAATTAGATATGGAATAAACGTATGCTCCCAAATGCACGTGACTCACTAAGAGACTTAAAGATCGGAAGGCTTGTTTAGTTGATGATGATTCTTTGTCCTTTGTCAAAATCAGCCTCTTGCCAAAGAGGAAGTAAGTAGATGGATAATTTTCTTTCAAGGGTTGAGAATTGACAAGAGGCTGTATGGTTCATTCGGCAAAGGCAGGTGATCTCAACGCTACCATTGACAGAGAGGTGACTCACCTCTGCACTTAACACTCAACGTGAAAAGCAAAATTCACTGTGAAAGTACTCAGGGGAACATATCCTCTCTTAGTTTGCTGATCTCCCCCTGCTCCTCCTGTGTTATTAGCTTTCTTCTTCTCAGCCTCTGTTTTCTTGAAGAGCAAAAATTGAGGGCTGTGTAATTGCTTTTAAGAAGCATCATCTTATCTGCTCAAGTTTTGAAATTGGTGCTGTTATGGTTCTGAGTCTCAGACTTGTTCCTTGGGCAAAATGGAGATGTCAGAAAACTCCCTGGTTTCCCAGACTCCATTTTCTTTGCTCTTTACCTCCCTCACGCATGCCTTTTCTTTCCCACGCATTACATCCTCTGCAAATCCACCTCCAGGTGCTCCAAATGCCTTCTTCATCTTTCTTCCCTCTCACTTTATATAAAACAGATTTTCGGAGAGAAGGAGGATCTGATTATCCTTCCACATTGTAGCTAAATATACATCTCTCTTTTCTTTTTGAGATTGGCATGCATTGTCTTAAATTTTTTTAAAAATTGACATATTATAGAATTGTTTTAATATAGCGTTCTATAAGCTTTAACACCAGGTAGGTTTGTGTAACCACTGCCACAACCAGGATGCAGAACAGTTCAATCACTTCAAAAAAAAAAAAAAAAAAAAGAAAGAAATCCTTGAGCTGCCCCTTTGCAAAACCCTGCTCCCCACACCTGAACCCTGGCAACTGAAGATCTGTTCTCCATCCTTATACGTGTTATGTAAAGAGAATTATACTGTGAAGCTGACCTTTGAGAGTGGCTTCTTTCACTCAGCGTAATGCCTATAAGATTCACCCATGTTGCTGTCTGCATTGTTAGTCACTCCTTGTTCTTGCTGGGTAGTATTCTGGGCTGTAGCTGTACCACAGAGTGTTTATCCATTCACCTGCTGGAGGACATTTGAGTTGTCTGCAGCTCTTGGCAATTATGAGTAGAGCTGCTATGAACATTCCTGTACAGGTCTTTGTAGGAATGTAAGTTTTCATTCCTCTAGGGATGGCATTGCTGGATCATATAGTAAAAAGGTCATTTTATTTTCCAGAGGAATTTTTACTCTAACTGGGTCCAGGAATGAATTCAACATTTAAACTGTAATGAGTCTGTAAGTGTGGGATTTCAGACTGTGCTTTGAGATATAGAGTAAGATTGTGTGTTTAGGTGAATGAGCGTGTGAGCATGTGAGAGTGTGTACACGTGTGTATGCACATTCTCGGTGTATTAAAGGTTGGGAGCCCTGAAATCCCTTCAGCTCAAGTGGGTGGCCTCTTCTTGCCCACCTTGTGCTTGTGGGTCGAAACGCCAATTTTTTCCCCAATGCTTTAATCCTGACCTATGGTATCAGTACAGGAAGAGCTATTTAAATTGGATGAATGTCTGACAAACAACCGTCTGTTCCTGATGAGTGGATTTCCTTCCATCTCTAAATCCCATGACTATGACTGTGACTCTTATGCTCGAAGCATTCTCTAGCTACATCAATTTCATGGTTGTCAACAATGCCTAGTCCATCTTGCATAGTCTGCAACTACTCAGGCGGCAGACTCCCTTGAGGCGGGAATGCTCCTTACATTGACTAATGTACCTGTCATCCTTGGGGTGCTTCCAGTTTATGTATTCTAGAGAATCATTTAAGTTTTGCTGCAAGAAAAGTCTTTGGTAAAGAAAAATATGAGTACTGCATCAAACAATTCTATGGATATCATTTCCTTCCTTTTTAAAAAAATGGTTTTCATTGACAGAGGTTTTGTTCTAAAGTTCCAAAATTTGGATTTTTGCACACTCAACTATTCTTCTTCATCTTAAATATTGCCATGTGTGGCTTCTGGAAAGTGTTCAGTAAATGTTTGTTGAGCTGAATGAGTGAAAAAAATAGTTTGGTAGAAAACAATAAGGTCTATATAATTTACTTTCTTTTATCACTATTTATACTGTATCAAGCTCGCTTCTTTTTTTCTAAGCAAGACTTGGCTTTAGATGGCAAAAATGTTATTACCTATGTTTTTGGATAAGGCATTTTATATTGGAAGCTTCAGAACTAATTTATCTTGAAAAATAGTGACCCTTCTGAATTTTCAAAGGTGGATTCATTGATTATTCTATACACTGGGATATTACTTTAACTATCCCAGTTACTAGACAACACATGTTCATCCTCTAAACTTCACATAAAATGCCACCTTCTCAATGAAGTTTTCCCAAACTAACCCATGCAAAGTTGTTTTATCCATATGCCACAGTTCTTTTGTGAGTTATTTGAATTCAGGTCCATCTCGCCCAACGAATGATCTGGGAGCAGCTTGAGGATGGGACATATGCCTCATTCTCTTTTGCAAGCTTAGCATTTAGCACAGTGTCTGGCACATTTATGCTAAATATTTGTCACATTGAATAAGATACTTGAGGTACAATGATAACTTTGGCCAACACTTTAGCTTTTTGCATGTATTTATATACATATGTATGTATATATGTGTAATATATATTGAATATATTTGAGAAACTGGTAGGTGGTGGAATTGAACGAAAGCACAGCTCTTTCCTGGAGTTTTATAGACTGGTTAGGTGGACTTTTTTTTTTTTAATGGGGCTGATAAATCATCAGCAAGGAAAAAAGTGAGTTTAGGAGTATTTTGTTATTATGGAGGGGAAGTAGGTCTTCTTTGATTAATTTGGAAAGACAAGGGCCCCCATTCACTCTGTTAATTCGATTTCAAGAGCTCTCTGAGCATGCTTTGAGCCAAAGTTTCTTCATGAAACGGCTTTTTAAATTGCAAGAATAATTCTGTCGCCATAACTTGAAAATACTCTGGGAAGTGATGGAAAAGCTAGTTACACGGGAAACGTTGCATAAAACTTGTGGACCTCAGTGAGCTCAGCAGCGCAAATCGTCTTCCCTTCAGTTTTATTTTGCAGATCAAGTTCACGAAATTCCTAATAAGAGAGCTAAGGGCTATATCAAATTATTTCAGCTGAAACAAGGTGGGAGCGGTAACAATTCAGGCCAATACCTGCATGTTACTGCTTTTTACTCTAGGTGGAGATTTAGCTTTTAACACTACCCCTTCCCAAGTGGCTACTACGATGTAGACAATCTGTCTGATACGACCTTGGACTGGCAGTGAGGCTCACCGGGTAGATATGCCAGGCAGCTGGCCAAATTATCTTGGAGAGAAGTGGTCTGGTTAGATTCCTTCTGAAGAATGCGGTCACGCACAGAAAAACTGATTTTGCTTACTGGAGGATAAGTCTTGGTTGCATGCGGTAGTAAGCTGTTGGTGTTCCACTCAGATGCTCTTTCCTATGACAGTTGGCAGCTTACGGCTTATAGTTGTACTGTTCCTTGGAGAATTGTCCTTCGCCAGTTGAAGCTGCTTTCCTTGAAATTGCCTGGGACATTATGCCCTTCCTATGAGGCCTTCTCACAGCCAATGACTGCCTGCTTTGGGGGAGAGTATAAAGTCCAGTCCCCCCTTGTCACCAGGTAGGACACCTCTGTGGTGCCACTCAGACTCCAGAGCTCCTTGTGGGATCAAGCTGAGGCTAGACTTGAGCTGAAACGACATCTTTCATGGCTTCTTCTGTGCTATCCTGCTTCCGTCTGCTCTTTACTCCTGAGAGCACTTCTTCAATCAATCACTTGCACAAAAATCTCCATTTCAGATTCTGTTTCTGGAGAAACACATGCCTCTTACCAAGTGAGCTGGCAGTGACAGGGTACTAGAAGGATCATCTATGTGGATACTGAAATTTCCAAGAATTATGACAGGAGTTAAGTTGGCGAGAAAGATAGTTATCTGGGTGTCAAATTCACTGAGGATGAGGCTAAGAGGCCTGAGGTTCAAAATGGGATTCTACTTACTCCACATTTGCACTGAGAAGCGTAACGTGTTGGAGAACAAAACCATAACTATGCTAACGATCTGCACTTTGAGTTAGTGATCAAACTCATATGAATTCGAGGTATAGCCTGGTCATCCTACATTTCCCAGTCAACTTGCTGTCTGAATTGTCTGTATTTATGTTATTCTACCTACTGAAAAGATAAACTCCCAATATCAGTGGCTTAATCCAATAAAAGTTTCTTTCTTTCTTTCTTTCTTTCTTTCTTTCTTTCTTTCTTCTTTTTTTTTTCTTTGGCTGCATCACATGGCTTATGGAATCTTAGTTCCCCGACCACGGATCAAACCCGCGCCCTCAGCAGTGAAAGCACGGCGTCCTAACCACTGCACTGCCAGGGAAGTCCCTCTTTCTTCTTATGTAAATCCCCAAAGAGTGTTCCTGATGGGTAGGTGGCTCTACTCTAGGTGATGATTCAGGGATCCAAAGCTCCTACCCTCTTGCCGCCTTGTCATCTAAGGTTTCAGCTTAGGGAAGGAGCATGAAGACTGCATGTGAGAGGATTTTATGGGTGCACATCATCCTCACATTTCATGGGCTATGTGATGACCACACACCAGATCTTCCACTGACTGCATGACAGCATGTAAGTCCCCCACGTGGCTGACACAACTGTGGAGAAGGGGTAATGCTGAATTGACTGGAATTAATTTTCTACCATTGACTGAAATGAGGGTCTAAAATGGAAATTAAGTTTAGCTATAGAAGATAAGTTAAATGTCTTGGCAACCTGGGTTTGTGTACTGGGATTGGTATATACTGCATGTGTTGTAAATGATATCTGGAGGGGGTGGTCTGGGGGTAGAAGGGGGTAACTGAAGTAGCACAACATGGAATTGAAAAACCTGATGAGAAAGTTTACAATTGCATCCAGTGGGTAGACAGTGATACAACAGTAGTTTTTGAAGCCTTCAATGGTGAGTTTCAAACAGGGCTCCACTAACCCACAGAGCGCTTTTGTTAGAAAAAGGACACAGCCCCATGCCAGGGTGCATGGCTTTGGGGAGTGAAGTGTGGGCTGGATTCCAGTCCCTACCACCCCTTTTTCAGGTGCTGTTGTGCAGGACACGCCTGCACATCAGTAAGTGGCAGTTCTGATATCAAAGCAACTGCTTCTGCTCCTCCCCTATGGTAGACTGAATTAATGGCCCTTATTTTTTTTACTCCTTCTTGTGCCCACACCCTTTGTCATAAGACTTTACAGGTCTTCCCACTAAAGAGGTGGACTATATTTCTCTGATACTGGACTTTGAGTCTGGCTACGTGATGAACTTTGGCCAATGGAATGTTAGCAAATGTGAGATGACCCAAAAGTAGAAGCACGTACGTGATTAGGCTTGCCTTCTTACCCCTGTGCCAACACCTTGAGAAGCACGTGCCCAGGCTAGCCTGCTGGTCCCAGAAAGAGGATGAGAGACATGTAGAGCAGAGCCAAGTCACTCAAGCCAAGCCCAGAGAGATCCACTGATATTTGGTCAACCCTACAGATGCATGAGTAAGCCCAGCAGGGATCAGCAGAGTCACTCAGCTAAAGCCCAGACTAGATCAGCTGAACTCCTGTTGACTCGGTTACTCACGGGCTAAATGCTTATTACTGTTTGCCATTGAGATTTTGTGGTTGTTCGTTACACAGCATTACTGTCGCCATAGTTAATTGGTACATCCCCTTTCTCCCCAAGAAGCCCTAGGAGTATGGAGCAGATAGACTGTTGCTTTTGCCATACCTGCCCTATCCCATTAGGAATGTACATTCCTTTTTAGATTCAATGCCTTTCCAAATTTTCATCAGAATCAGTTAAAAACACACATTAGAAAAGATTTAGGGATGCTTGATTAAAATGTTTCTGCTAAGAAATCAAAGGTGGTACTAGGTCCTAGACCAACTGAAGGTAAACAATCAGAACTTATGGTCAGATGATTCTGATAAAAGCAGCACAGGCAATGGAAAGTAGGTGGGAGGGGAAACAGGTTAACCTCTTTATTCTTGGTGATGAAGACTTCTCAGTGCAACGGCATGTCAATTCCTAACTTCCCTTCTACTTATAATTCCATGTAGGATTTGGGTATATAGTATAATTTTAGCAGGTCATAAAATTTTCTATTTATAGATAGGAACGATGTCATTTTTCACCCTGATAGAATATGGGAAATGAATATCTCTGAAGTCCCTATGCATAATGAAGAAAAGTAAAGGGATAATTCTTGAGGTGACGCATTACAATGTTTTTATTTCCTTTCTATTTTCTTTGTTTGCCTATTCTTGCAAATAGTTGATGACGCTTTTCTTGTCACTATTCACATTAAAATAAATCTTTATCATTCTATCTAGGGACAGTGAATAATTTTATTAGCTAAATAAACATTTTAGTCATCAGTGAAACTTTCCAGTAGCAAATCAGGTAGATTAGATTGTTAGGTCAAAAGAGAGCACACTGTAATAGCTGTCACCACTATGGAAAATTTCAAATAATGACTATTTTTTCTTTTTTAATCTTGACTGCTTTGGGGACCAAGTAGCAAGTCCACCCACAGCTATTGTCAGGCATATTTCTTTTTTCATCAGTAATGAGGAGCAATCATTCCCTTGCCTAAATTTATCATCTTAGAAAAAGATCTAGAGATTTCTGTTGCAATGTTGAATTCCTGGTGTTTTATTGCCTTCTTTTTGAAGTCTCACAGCTTCTAATCCATGCAGGACTTCTAATCTTAATATTAAAAGGGAATGTCTAGATTTTCTGAACCTAAATATTTTACTACATTGAATTTCCTTTCCTGTAAGATTTGATTGTTAGGATATATGTCTTAAAAATTCCAGTTTGCCCATCTTTTATGGTTATCAGTCAGTGTAGCTCATGAGAAGAGATGGTTATATCCATAAAAGACATTGTGCTCTTCTTGGCTAGTGGGTACCTTGAATTAAATATTCCCTGATCTAAGGTCTGACCATACTTAGATGAAATTGTATTTAAGCTGAATGGACATAAACATTTTTATTTCCCCAGGCTAAGTGCTGTGATGCATAGCAACACTGTTGTAGGTTGGGTTTCCTGGGAAGCAGATCCTGAAATGGAGTTTAGTGGGCAAGACATTTATGAAATAGTGCTCCTGGGATCAACACATTGCCACTCAATTTCTCCCTCTGTACAATTCTGCTTCCCTCCCCTCACGAGCACCCACATTTCATTAGCTTGCATAGTATTTAAAACAACATACCTACAATTACAAGTGGAATAAACAAACTTGAGAACAGAAACCCAACAGATCTTCTCTTAAGTATACAACGTATGCTTAAGATGGAAGCTGAGCTGCATGGGTGGACTGGAATGTGGGCATTCCATGTATCATGGGCTTTGATCATCCTGTTTTACAGAAGGAATGATATGGTCAGTTAGTCAGTTAATGGAAGACTTGTAAGGGGACTTCTACCTCCACTTCAGGCAAACTGTTATGTCTTCATGCTGGGATACAATATAAAGCATGCATAATACAATTTTACGTGTCTTAAAACATTAGTAATTCGAGACACTAATGAAAGAAATTGAAGACACAAATAATGGAAAGATTATCTGTGTTCATGGAGTGGGAGAATTAATACTGTTAAAATGTCCATACTACCCAAAGCAATCTACAGATTCAGTATAATCCCTATCAAAATTCCAATGACGTTTTTCACAGAAACAGAACAAACAATCCTAAAATTTGTATGGAATCACAAAAGACCCCAAATAGCCAAAGTAATCTTGAAAAAGAAGAACAAACCTGGAGGATCACATTTCCTGGTTTCAAGCTATATTACAAAGCTCTCATAATCAAAACAGTATGGCATTAGCATAAAAATAGGCACAGAAATCAATGGAACACAGAGCCCAGAAACAAACCCATGCATATGCGGTCAATTAATTTATGGAAAAGGAGGCAAGGATATACAATAGGGAAAGGACAGTCTCTTCAATAAATGGTGCTGGGAAACTTGGACAGCCACATGCAAAAGAATGAAACTGGACACTATCTTATACCATACACAAAAATTAACTCAAAATGGATTAAAGACTTGAACGTAAGACCTGAAACCATAAAACTTCTGGAAAAAATCATGGGCAATAAGCTCCTTGACATTGGTCTTGGCAATGATTTTTTGGATCTGACTCTAAAAGCACAGGCCACAAATGCAAAACCAAACACTGGGACTACATCAAATTAGAAAGCTTCTGCACAGCAAAGGAAACCATTAACAAAATGAAAAGGCAACCTACGGAATGGGAGAATATTTTCGTAAATCATATCCCTGATAAGACAATAATATCCAAAATATGTAAAGAACTCATACAACTCAATAGCAAAAAACCAAAAGAACAAAAATTAACAAGCAAAAAACAAGCACTCTGATTAGAAATGGGCAGAAGATCTAATTAAACATTTTTCCAAAGAAGACATACAGATGACCAACACGTTCATGAAAAGATGCTGAACATCACAAATCATCAGGGAAATGCAAATCAAAACCACAAATGATATATCACCTCCCATCTGTCAGAATGTTAGAATGGCTATTACCGAGAAGACAAGAAATAACAAGTGTTGGCAAGGATGTAGAGAAAAGGAAACTTCTGTGCACTGTTGGTGGGAACGTAAATTGGTACAGCCACTATGGAAAACAGTATGGAAGTTCTTCAAAGAAAATTAGAAATAGAACAGTATGATCCAGCAGTTTCACTTCTGGGTATTTATGTGAAGAAAGTGAAACACTAACTCAAAAAGATACACGCACCCCCATGTTCACTGTAGCACTATTTATAATAGCCAAGATATGGAAACAACCTAAGTGTCCATCATTGGATGAATGGATACAGAAAATGTCACACACACATGAATATTATTCGGCCATAAAAAACGAAGGAAATCTTGCCGTTTGTTACAACACAGATGGACCTTGAGAGCATTATGCTAAGTGAAATAAATCAAACAGAGAAACACAAGTTCTGAATGATCTCACTTGTATGTGCAATCTAAAAACTAAAACCAAGCTTAATAGATAGAACAGATTGGTGGTTCTCAGACGCACGGGCTGGAGGGGGCATGTGAAATGGGTGAATGGAGTCAAATGGTATGAACTTCCATTTATAAAATAAGTAAGTCTTGGGGATGCAATGTACAGCATGGTGACTGCTGTTACTAATACTGTATTGCATATTTGAAAATTGGTGAAAGTAGATCTTAAAAGTTCTCATCGCAAGGCAAAACATTATGTAACTATGTGTGGTGATGGATGTTAACTAGATTTATTGTGTGGTAATACAAATGTTGAATCATTATGCTGTAACATATTAGTTTCAGTGTACATGTCCATTATACCTCAATAAAAGATTAGTAATTCCTGTTTTGTTATTGTTGAGTTGGAATTCGTAGTCAAGTGGATTCTAGTATCTGAGGTGGTCATGGAGTAGAAGTAAAAAAGAGAAGGAGCAAGACACTTCATGGAGAAAAGCAGAATGGGGTAGGCTGATGACTGGGTTATGCCTCAACTTTCACACTGAGTTGGGCAATAAGGCAGAAATGAGCAGGCTCTTAGGGCTGGAAAGACCTTGGCGGGGATGGGGGAGGGTGTTGTGACTGGGGGTGTGTGAGTGGGGTAGTGGTTTGTGGTGGGGGTGGCTTTCATATTTTTTTACTTTTTAAGAGCAGTTTCAGGTTCACAGTGAGAAATAAAATATTGCCTGCCATATCAGTAAACAAAGGATGTCACAGTCATCAGCAACCGAGGCCAATTGCAGCCAACGCCTACAGTGAGCGGGTGAGCCCTGAGGGAACTCAGGAAGGAAACAAAGAATACCTGCCATCTAGTAGCCATCAGACTGCAGCCACTCCCTACGGTGAGCCCTGAGGAAATGCAGGATGTGAAAACACAGGATACTGGCCCCAGATAGCTGAGATGCATATCAAAGGAATGATTTCAGTGAGCCCAGAATCTTGCATCTTCCCATATAAAGAAAAGTGCTAAATTCCTTAATTTGAGATAATCTGGTTTTCCTTAATTAACAATAATCTTCTGATGTTCAGACTACCTGCCTTTTGTTGCAAAACTCCTGTATAACCTAGCTCCCCGCTCACCTCCTCGGAGCAGTTTTCTCAAGGTTACTTGAGATGCTCCCTTGAATGTGCTGCGCTGTTCAGGCAATGATGCTCGTCAGTGAGATGGCCGGGGAAGATGGCTCCATTAGCTGGATGAGCACTCACTGTTTGTTTGTTTCGGTGAATTTTTTAAATTCTGAGAGAGGTGCTTTCCACAGCTCTTTCCTTTAGAGCTTTCCTTTTCACTTAGTGCCCTCTTTGAGTCATCCCTTTTTCTAGTTGGCCAAGCTTCAAGTTATTAGCATAGTATTTCCTCTGTAGTTAGTAAAGGTATATTTTTGATGGGTTCATTTTATCCTCCTCTTTAGCAGAGTGAAGCAGTACACTCACCAGAGGCAAAATACCAAGGGTGCAAAGAGAAGGGGCAGGGGTGGGGTGAGGGGAAATGAGGCATGGTTAGGTAGATAAGGACGGGAATATTACTGGGTGCTCAACTACACACGCCAGGCATTGCATTTACTTTGCCTCATTTAACCTTCCCAAGAACCCTGCCATCTAAGTATTATCTCCATTTTACAAGAGGGAAATGAATCTAAGAGCATTTAAGCAACTTGTGTAGGTCACATAGGAAGCACCACGATCATCTGTCGCAGATCCAACATTCTAACCCAGGTGGATCCGGCCTCCCACACATCCTCTTCCACTACAGCAGGATACCCTGGTTAAGAAGCCAAAAGCTGAGAGTCGGGTAACTCATGTAAGTGGGGCTGAGCAACTGACAATGCCTCACTTAGAGGCACTGAAAGTCTAATGCTTTAAAAACACCACTGAGGTTAAAGTGAACAAATTTGCAGAACTGAATTTGCATGAAACTTCTGCAAATAAGGTTGAAAGACCAAGTACACGGGTATACACCACATTCAATACTCCTTTTTCTTAAATTATTTAAGGAACAAGATCGGGGGCTGGTGGTATAAATAAATACCCAGGCAAATAAGAGAAGGCAGCTTTCACCTTACAAAAGTTATTCAGTGCAGAATGATGTGTCATATTTTGAACACACATTAAGTGATATTGTAAAGGTTACTGGAAAAGGGGTGATGATGTCAAAGTCACTGTCAATGGCTCTCTTATTTCAAGGAACATGTGACATAAAGTTTAAATAAAAAATAATTTTGACCTATGAAACTTGGAGTGAATGTAACTTACACAAACCGGTGTTACTCAAAGAATGGTCCCTGCACCATCACTAGCCCACAAACTGTTACAGGTCTGTGGTAAGCGCAGGGATTGAGAAGAAGCATGTAGAAACTTCTTTAAAAATTTGACATTACTGTAACACTGTGGGATCGGTGCGCTTACATTTTGTATGCTTTTTAATACTTTCCTAATAATTTACTTTCATTGTAATTTATAAAGTTATTGGTCTGTGACAATAGCTTGAGAAGCACGGATCTATGTGACATGTGAACGACGATATTAATTAAGGTCTATCCTAGTGCATATTAAGCCATATGAAGATGCACGGCTTCTGTATCTGATTCTTTTATTCTTTTTTGATTTTATTCTTTAAAGAAAAATGAGTGCTGTTAGTCACATATTAAATCTTCTTTTGTTGACTGACTCAGTCTCAGATGTGATAATACAAAGTACAGCCATGCTGGTATACTACAGGCAAAGATGACGGGTAAATTGTTCTCTGTGGGAGGCCCAATGTATTTCAGAAGAGAGAAATAACAGCTCAGTGCATATTCTAACAAATATAATCATGATAGCCTTAATTTAAAAAATATAACACTTGGATATTCTGACTCTTAAACAGCTCTTTGTTAAATGCCTCGAATGTGTTACTGTGTTTGCCTTGAGCTTTTAAAAGGAGTTTTATTTTTATCTTGAGTCTGCCTGGAATACATACTTCATATTTACTTCTCTAATTTCTTATATACCAGCGAAAGCTTTCAGTATTCATAAGTAAAGCCCTTTGCTGTTCAACTATAAACAGAATTTGGTGATTTCAAATGACTGTTTCAACCCATAGCCAAGTGGTCCCTAATGATGTTTAGAAAGCTCAGAAGTTGTTCTAAAATATGTCTGCACCATTGACAGGCCTAGCATCAACCATTTCTCTTCCCATAAAATTCTGGAGCTCTCAGCTGCCATGCTGTTCTAGCAGCAAGTGGGCTCATCTACGGCGGGGGCAGAGGAAGATGGCTCATCCAGAGGCCAATGGGTCACAGCAAGCTCTGTGGTTGCTGCTGTCCAGTTATGAAGATGCCCAGCAAGGTCATGGGTCAACCACTAGTTCTACCTCTGGGCCATTTTTTGCGGGGTGGGGTGGGTTGTGCTGAATGGCTTGCAGGATCTCAATTCCCTGACCAGGAATTGAACCCATGCCACTGGCAGTGAAAGCCCTTAATCCTAACCGCTAGGCCACCAGGGAACTCCCTCTGGGCCACTTCTAAGGGACATGATGTATCACTCTTTTGCTTAAGGCCTTCCTTTCTTTTATAAAGCTTTCCCCTTCTTGAGGGGTTTCTCCCAAACTGGTGGAAGGGTTGGATGGGGTCTCCTCAGCCTCCCATTTGTTATCATTGAAAGCAAGCACTTAGTTTCTTTGCACTTAAAGGGTCTTTCTTGCCCCAGAACCCAATGCAGGGCACTACCCAGAAGGGACAACCACCCCTTCTTAAATCCCTGCTCAGTACTTGTCCTCTTCTGGTCTGAAGGGATCCCTTCCTCTGTAAACCTTCTATTAGTGCCTTTGATTTGTATGTTCTCTAACTAAAAATAATTTGGGGGCTTCCCTGGTGGCGCAGTGGTTGAGGGTCCGCCTGCCGATGCAGGGGACACGGGTTCATGCCCCGGTCCGGGAAGATCCCACATGCCGCGGAGCAGCTAGGCCCGTGAGCCATGGCCACTGAGCCTGCACGTCCAGAGCCTGTGCTCTGCGATGGGAAAGGCCACAACAGTGAGAGGCCCACATACCCCCCCCCCCACACACAAAATAACAATTTGGTGTTCAATTGACATTGAATTGTTTTGATCAGTGATAACAGCATTATTTCAAAATAGATATATTTTTCCAAAAATATTCCACTATTTATTGTTTCTTGTGAGTGATAACAGTATATTGTAATTTAATTTCATTTTGCATGGTGTATATTTTTATAGTACTCCTTTCTAATCAGCTTTATAGTCTCTATTAACATTTTAATGATGAAATCATGGTAAATTTACAGGATATGAACAAATTAACAAATACTGTGGTACTTGCAGTATTTTAGAAATAGCTATAACAGCTAAGAGTCAATGGACATATTTTTTAAAATTCTCTGGAAGGGAGCATATGAAATGTGATTATACATTGAACTCTGGTCAGACTTAGAGTAAAGGACACAACTGTACAGAAGACGCGTGTCAATCATGGGTCCTACTTTTAACAGTCAGAGCACCCTGGTAAAACAGTTTCTGCTTCAGATTGTCATGTTTTATTTACAAGATCACAGTGTGGCATACTTAGCTGATATTGCTTCAGGGACTCTGGGATCTGAACACATGAAGACATAACACAAAGAAGTTTTCTTTTAACCAATGATCTTTGTACTCTCAGTAAGTTTGCCCGGTGTTCAAAGCCACTGTAATTTATATGGAATCTGTAAAACAAATCAACTCCCTAATTTAATTCAGCAGAGGAAAAATGTGTGTTTAACATGTAGTGATCCAAGTCAGCTTAGAACATTATCTTTGGAGAAAAGCTCACAGTCATATTTTTTTCCTCTCACACTGAAAGGTCCAGCATTTTTAAATCGAAATTCCTCAGTTTCCTTGAACAATCCTTACACATAGTATAAATAATTGATTTCAAGGATTTACAGAGCCAGTTAGACTACATATTCCATGAGTTCAACCACTGTACGTTATTCTAATATTTCACGGTCTTTCAAAAAATTCAACGATATGAAAATAAAGGGTTCTTTTTCCAGAATAGAAAATAACAAAGTTGTCACCGAAGTATTTTTTAGCTGAAGTAATTGATCACAGGGCGATTTTTTTTTTATCTCGGCCCTTTCTAGGAGCTGTATTCTGTGATCATTCTTAAAAGCTTCTACCGTGAGCATTGTTACTTTAAATGGCCTGCTTGCTATGTTTAGCTACAAGATGCTTGACAAAGAACAGTGCACACACTTGATAAACTCCTCATAAATTTATTATCAGGCAATATCTATTTGTCAGTCCTTGAGTCATTACTTTTGGCATCAAGCTAAGATTCAAATCGAAGGTGAACATAAAGCCTCTGCAATTATTTTAAATGACTAATATATATCATAAGGAGGGGCTAATGAGAGTAAATGAAATAACATTTGCTGGCAATATGATTGGTTGCTTTTATAAAACCAAGACCAAGTGGTTAAAATTTAAAGTTGATTAGGATCTGCTAAACCACAGGTGAGTGAGTGGTGCCAAATAAATCTAGATTAAAAACTACTGTCATTGAATTTTTCTAAATATCATTATAGAGTTTATACAAAATTTAATCAAGTTTCTCATTTGCAGTTACTGTTAAAATTACATTCAAATAATATTCATTGACTACCCTTGTGCTAGGTACCACTGAGGATATGATCTAATGCTTAGCAAACAGAATTTGAAATACATGGTTGTGATCATATGTTTAGTAATCTAGGGAAGGGACCGAATTCCTATTAAAATTCAACTCCCAACAAGGTTAGATTTGGTGGTTTCAATAAATCACTTTACAGATTATGGAGCTAATGTGGTCACAAATCATGTATCATCCACCTCCACTGGTCTCTGCCCTCTAGTATATTAAATATAATTGGGAAGACAAGATATAGCATGAAAAGTTAAATAATTGTCCTAGACAGTGATATAAGGGCTATCACAAGGAAATGCATGATTGAATGTCAAATGACGCCTCCCATCTCTGAACCAGTGACATTTATTGCTGTATACAGAAGAGATCAAGCCAAGAAGAGCTACAGAAGTTCAGAGGGGAGAGAGAGAGGAATGTGATCTGAAGTGCACAGAGACAGTTTCAAGAAGAAGGCAAGGACTGGAGATGGCCCTTTAAGAGTAGGTGGACTTTGCAAAGATGAAGAGAAGGGCAAAATGTGTCCACTTAGCTCTATGGTTTGAACCTGGGTTCTCAATTCTATTTCTGCTTATTTTATCTTTGGA
Source organism: Tursiops truncatus (assembly GCF_011762595.2). NCBI lineage: Eukaryota > Metazoa > Chordata > Mammalia > Artiodactyla > Delphinidae > Tursiops > Tursiops truncatus. Next base: position 111,955,201 of record NC_047055.1, on the reverse strand, counting down.
TTATTCTGTCTACTCCTGTGGAAGACTCTGCCCACTGTTTAGCAAAACCCTCTTATTTCTGGGCTAGACTACATTTCTCAGTCATGTGTGGCCATGTGGCTGATTTCTAGCCAATGAAATGAGTGGAAATGTATTAATCATCTACTGTTGCATAACAAATTACCCTGAAACTAAGCTGCTTAAAACAACAGACATTTGTTATCTCATACTTCCTGAGGGTCAGGCATTCAGGAGTCTATTAATAAGGTGGTCTGGTTCAGGGCCTCTTATGAGGCTGCAGTCAAGGTGTGGGCAGGGCTACAGTCACCGGAAGGCTTGCTTTGGGCTGGAGGATCCACTTGCAAGCTGGCTCACTCACATGGCTATTGGTGGGAGCTCTCTGGGCCCCTCAGTGGGATACTTGAATGTCTTCATCATATGGCAGCCAGCTTCCCTCAGAGTGAGTGATTCAAGATAGTAAAACTCAGTCTTGGAAGTCACACACTGTCATTTCTGCAATATCTTATTTGTTCCACAGGTGAATCCCATTCATTGTGGGAGGGGGCTCTGCATGATCATGAAGACCAGGAGGCAGAGGTTATCTTGAAGGCTGGCTACCAGAGGAAGTGCTCTCTACTACTCTCATGCTTCGTACAGAAAGAACTCCCACGTGCTGCTTTCCCCTGCCAGCTGGCTGAAATGAAACAACTCTCAGGGCCGCTTGGGACGCACATGTTAAAGGTAGTAGGACCTCCATCAGCTTGGGTCCTGAATGACTACATGGAGGAGAGTACCCTGTTGACTCGTTTACCTGTCGAGCACTAGTTAGTGAGCAAGAAATCAAGTTCTGCTGCATTTGAGCCTTTGTACAGTTTCAGGTCTATTTGGTTCAGCAGTTAGTCCATCGCAAGCAGCGTACGTCCCATGCAGTGAATCATTACAGTGCCTTCTATTGAAGTAAAGTCAAGCACCACAGAATGTTGAGGGAGTGAGGGGACTGTCTCTATTACATCCCTTTGTCCTGTGGCACTTTTTAAAAATTTAACAAGTATCAACTGAGTGCCTACCACATGTCAGGCCTTGTTCTAGATGCAAGGAGCACAGCTATAACAAAACAAAGCCCTTGCTTCATGGGGCTCATATTCTAATGGACTATCTAGTGAAGCCCTCTTGATGAATGCACCAAACAAGTTTGCCAATGTTCCCATTCAGGGGGTTAAAAACTATAAAGGCATTTGCTGAATCTCCCAATTTGATGGGGGCCTGATAGATTAGTGTTTCCCCTAACTGTGCTGTAAGCCAGTGCTAAGGTTTCTCAAGCTTTTATGTGCACACGAATCACCTGGGGAATCTTGTTAAAATATAAAATCTGCTGCAGTAGGCCAGCGGTGCCGCCTGACTGCATTTCTAACAAGCTCTCAGCTGATACTGATGGTCCCTGGGTCACACTTGGTGTGACAAGGTTCTAAGGAACACTAGTTACTGGATGTTAAAGATATCCTATGTATAAAGGATTTCATGTTCAAGTAACTGAGACGATGCTGCCCTCATTCCTGACTGCTTTCTAATTCCTGCTGCCAGTGCTGTCAGAAGCCTAACAGTACTCTTTCTACCTTGTGTTCTGTGAGATACTCCCCTATCTTTATATTTACCTCTTAAAATTTAAGCCAGTTTGAGAGAATTTCTCAAATTCTCTCAACTTCTCGCAATATGTGGCCCTCAAAAAACCTCGAGTAAAGGCCAAGAGTTTCAGGTACAGGGAATGAAGGAGAAATGGAGCCATGCTGCAGAGATTGGGGACAAAGCCAAAGCAATCAAGCTGCAAGAGGAACGTGAAGCAGATTTCCCAAGAGCCTGAAATATACACCCTCCTGCCCCTCCCAAGCCTCAGTTTCCTCACTGATTACATTTGATTCTCACAGCAAATCCTTTGGGATGACCTGCTGGGATTTCATAACACCGAAAGTCTAGGCACATGGCCATCATATTTTCTTCTGTAAAATATTACCTGCAACCAGGGTTTGGGAGAATAAAGTGGGATAATGACCAAAAGCAATTAGCAATTTACTGGCACTCAACAAATGTTAGTTACTGGGAACCCAGCTATATTTGAGAAGAATTAAACGATTTCCCCCCCAGATAGAGGAGAACTGGCTTGTTGAAAACGGAAGAAAGATATCCCTGGAGAGTTAGTGAAGGGCACTGATCAAGGGTGCGAGAGGGAGTGGGGATAAGGGAAGGAACAAGCACATCCACAGCTCATCTGAATGCGAGTGTCTTGAACGCACTGGAACCAAGATGATTCTTGAAGGAATATCCCACTTCCACTAAATAGTAGTTTCTTACCAAGAAGAAACAGTTGAATTATTCTTAAAGCATACATGTTCACATTATTATATGATAAACTTTGTCGGTGGAACGGCCACCCGCGGTCTCCTGCGCAGATGGGCTCCGTGGCCTAGCGCCCTGGTCCCCGCCGCCCGTGATCGCGCTCCCAGTCCCGCGAGGGGTCGTCGCCGAGGCTTCTCCCAGCCCACAGGCAAAAGCATGGCAGCCATGCCCTCCAGCGGCCCACTCGTGGCCACCCACGACTACTACCGGCGCCGCCTGGGTGCCACTTCCAGTAACAGCTCCTACGGAAGTGCCGAGTGCCCTGGGGAAGCCATCCCCCACCAGCCCGCTCTCCCCAAAGCCCACCCAGGACACGGGTGGGCTAGCTTCTTTCTCAGGAACTCCACTCTCCCGTTCATGGCCACAGTGTTTGCGTCCTCAGAGCACTCGGAATCTGCCCAGGCCTCCGCCAGCACGATCACCTATGACCTGGCTCGGGAAGCCGTGGGGAAGCAGCAGCCTGGCAAAACCAACTGTAGGCCCCCGTCCTGAGTGGCCCCCAACAGCTGCCAGGCTTCCTTCCAAGGCACTAGGCTCATCAGAGCCCCCCCTTCCCTCGACACTAAGCGGGCTGCAGCCAGCGGAAGCAGTTGTTTTTTAATATTAAAACAGCAAAACACCAAAAAGGAAGTTGAGAGGACCCCACTCCTTACTATCCAAGCCACACAAGAGCCTTCCTGACACCCCAAAACCCTGTGCCTTGCACCAAGTGGAAAATAAACTCCAAGGAGCCGGCAAAAAAAAAAAAACAAAAACAGTCAATCCTCTACAATTCAAATGTCCAGGTGAAGATTATAATCTTCACATATTAACTATTTTGTTTACGTATCTAGAAGAAACAGCTCAATTAATATAAAAACATGTTTAGTAAAGATTACATAATAGTTTATCTGCTGTAGCTTAACTCCCAAATATTCAGTTTCAGTTTTCAAGTATTAACTTTATTTTCCATGCTTGTGTATCTTTGTATCCCCAACTTCTCAGCAAAGAGAGAGAGAAGAAAAAGGACCTAAGGTGTTCTCCAGGACACATCCTTGGGGTGACAGTGATGCGCAGCAGGACCCTGTGGGGCTCCTGGGCACAAAAGCCTTTCTGTGTCCCCCATTCCTTGATTACAGGAAACCGGCTTCATTCAGCCTCCACGACCTTCCCTGAGTGCGGAGGAGCAGGTTCAAACAGATGCTAATTAGGGAAGGGAGGGGATACAGAGACAAGGGAGGAACAGTCAAGAGAAACAATAGTGTAATTTTGGGGCTGGGTCCTGGTTCCCCCCAAGGGATACACACACACTGTAACAGTATCTTTGAGCTGCTCTGCAGATACTGAAGCCCTCACCAGGTGGGAGAAGTTAACGGTTAATTACAGTATGCTGCCTATGCTGCCCAGCAGCACGTAGACCCCAGACTAGATGGAACCAGAAGGTGGATGATGCTGACGCCCACTTACCTCCCCACCAGCCAATCAGAAGAATGTCCACGAGCTCATCACATTCTCCTTGAACCATTACATCCCCCATTATTTCTCACTACCCCCTCCACGTTGGGACGCACAGTTTTGAGGGCATTAGCCACCTGTGGCCCCCTTTGCCTGGCAAAACAATAAAGCTATTCTCTACTTCACCCAAAACTCTGTCTCTGAGATTTAATTCAGTGTCGGGATAGAGAGGCTAGATTCGGCTTCAATGGAAATGTTGTGTATCATGATTGTGGTACACGTAACACAACTGTGTGTATTTGTCAAAATTCAGAGAACTGTACACCTAAAATGGGTGATTTTTTACTGTATGCCAATGATACCTTAATAAACATGATTTAAACCAAAACAGAAAGAACACACCCTTGAACCAGGAAGTCTGATGTTGTAAGAGGGCACATAAGCAGATTTAAAAACCTGATTTTACAACTGAACTAGGAAAGAAAAGTTCCAACATTGTAATCCAAATGACCATAAAGGAAAATCTCCTAGACCGTCACGTCTCAGCGGGTGGCGTCAGCCACGGCCCTGTAAACACTCAGCCCTGAGTAGCAAGGCAAAGCGCCCAGCAAAGGCCCCCAACTCCTGCTTAGAGCTGCCTTGGCAAGACTGGACACAGAAGGAACACGCACACCCCCCTTAGCCCTGGGGACCACGGCAGGTCTGCGCAAATACAATCCCACGAACCACCATGTTTCAAAATCGTCAGAAAGACTTTCAAGACTCTCTTGGTTGCAGTCGACAGAAACTCACCTCCTGCCCACATCCTTGCCTAGTTCACACCCTCACTGTACTCAGGTCTCTGCTCAAATATCTCTTTGCAGAAAGGCCTCCCTATTCCAAATAACCACCTCCCTCTTCACTCTATCCGCTTGCTCTGACTGGCTTTTTTTCTTCATAGCACTTGTCCCAATAGGACATTGTCATATACATATATATATATATATATATATATAAAATGAAGCTTACAGTCTAGTGGGGGAAACAACTAATTCACAATTCACACATATAGTTGGCTTTCTGTCCACTAGACTGTAAGTTCTATGAGGGCAGAGGGCTTTTATCTTTTCTGTTCACATCCACAGCCTCAGCCGTTGAGCAGTGCTTGGTATATAGTAGGAGCTCCATAAATATTTGAAGAATAAAGTGAAGAGGAGAATCGATTTCTGAATCCAAACCACAGCAAAAGGGAGGAATAATCGAACTAAGGACTCGAATGCCCTCAGGGCTCCCTTGACGGTTCCGCTGCCACTCAATCTGGTGTCCCTTCACTCTCTCGATGATCCGCATCATGGGTGACTGACGCTCCAGCTTACCTTATCACAACTCCACAGCCGAGGGCAAAGCGTTTCTCTCTCTCAGTTCCAGGTCGCTGCGCCCCAGGGAAGTGTTCAGATTGGCTTGCCTTCCCCGGATGTCCAGAGCGGCCCGGACAAAGCCACAGAGCATCTCATGTCTCACTCTCCGATCCTACTTGCTCTATCGATTTTGGAGCTGTTGCCCCAGTTTTAATCTGGTTTTGCCTGGGCAAAGAGAGCTGGGGGTGCCCCCCAGGGTAGCCCTTGACCACTGACTGACAGGCCAGGAGGAGCAACTCCAGTCCCTGTGCTCCCGATGGGGACAGCTCTGAGGTGTGACCTCCACTGTCCGCGGAGCTCCCTCAGGACTGAGCCCAAGTTACCCTCTGTGGGCTTGCGGGCTGCTGCACTCTTGCTTGGCCTCCTTCCTTCCCACACCCGCTTCCCACTCGCCTGCTTGGGAACGCCTACTAATAAATCACTTTCACGTGAATTCTCCTCTCAGGGTTTACATCTGGGACATCCAACAAGCTCCGTCGGGGCCTTTAGCTCTCTACCGATTTGCTGTAAGTTTTTTTGAGAGAAAATCTTTTCACAGATTCCTGTCTCCCCTCCACACACGTGTCCTGCAGAAATGTTTACTTACTTGCTTTTAATATGTTCCTATCCTTAGAGATCTTTCCGCTTTTCCCTGTTTTAACTTGGGATCCTTTCACTGTTTCTCAGATCTGCTAATTTTCCCACTTTGCTTATGACTGATGATGGCTTGTCTAGCCACCCTAACTCAATGTGTTAAAGAAACACTCCTGGTATTTTCCATACCTTTCTTCTCTCTCTCTTCTATATTAGGTTCTTGCTCAAGATATCTCAAGGTCATGTTTGACTTCACCTTAATTTAACAGTCGATCATTATTAACCATACCACCTTTTCCTAGTATACATCTCTGAAAAGAGGCAATGCAATGAAACCGTCAGAACACCTGGTGGGCGTCTTAACTATTTTCTAAAACATTATTTAATTCAGTTCAATTCAGTGAAACTGAGTAATTATTATCAGATAAATTTATATATACACCATTATGGAAAATAATAAAACAAGTCCTGAGTATCTATGATTCAAGCTCAACTGAGATAAACATTGAAATCAAATAGGAGTTTCAAATAGGAGGATATGAAAAAACATGGGGAGAAAGGTTAAGACGTGACACAAGCATTTTTGACAGTTCGAAACACTGGATTAACCATTACCCTTTGCTTAGACAGATAAGGGAGAAGATAAGCAAATATTTACCTACAAGTTTTCACAACATTTAAGCTAAATCTTTACTTCTATATATGGTCATTATAAAGTTGACTTTCTAAGGCTGTTTACCGAAAAGGGGCAAAGAGCATTTCTATAATCTTGCAAGGTTAGTTTTAGTAACTCTAAAGACTGTTGACTTGTAACCCTGAGACTATGAATGTTTATGACAGGAAACTGCATGTTAGAATGTTTGGGGTAGAAAATTGTGCTTGTTTGCTTAAGCTTTTAAGCTATGTTTGTCCTAGGAGGTTGATTTTACTCACCAGCTCTTTGATAATTGATCTGCCATTTTTGACCTCACTGATCCAGCTCTAATTAACTCAAGTAAAAGAATGTGCAGATTAGTTTGGAATTAAGGACATTGCTGAAGGCATTTCTTGGGAAAAGTAATTTTACCAACAAAATAAATAAGTGACTAACAGAAGAACTCTAAAACCTGAATATGGATCGCAGCACTCTGTAAAAGCCCCAAATCGAAAACTGTGCAAATACTTCCTGATGATAGTTGGATAAATATACTGTGGTATGTTTACACAATGGAATACTATGCAGAAATGAGAATGAACAAATTACAATTAGACACAACATCGTTGTGCTGGATCTCATAAACAAAATGTTGAGTGAAAGAAACCAGACACAAAAGAGTACATATTGTATGTTTCCATTCATTTAAAGTAAAAAACAGGCAAAACTAATTTACAGTGGCGGGATAGTGCTTATCTTGGGGCAATAATGCCTGAAAGGGGGCATGATGAGGGTGTTCTGGGTAGCTGACACTGCTCTATTTCTTGAGTTACAGGTTTATTTGAGTAGTTTTCTCAATGCTATCCTTCACTACATGTTTTTAAAAACCTCATGCAATATGGAATCTCTGTTTTCTTTTTCTTAACTGAAGTATAGTTGATTTACAATATTGTATTAGTTTCAGGTGTATGGAAAAGTGATTCAGTTATGGGTACATGTACATATTCTTTTTCATATTCTTTTCCATTATGGTTTATTACAGGGTATTGAATCTAGTTCCCTGTGCTATACAGTAGGACCTTGTTGTTTATCTATTTCATATACTGTAGCTTGTATGGAATCTCTATTTTCAAGGGCACTTTATCTGTTTCCCAAAAGAATTTGATTAGTCTTTCAGATCCAGGAAGGATGCTAGACACTGGGAACACTGAGGTGAGAAACAGACTCTGCACTCAAAGATCTCGAGGTATGATGAGGGAGAGGCTCTGACATAGGGTCAGATGTAAGCAGAGGTTTCTGCAGTGGTACAGAGGTGAGTACCTGTCTCAGTCTGTGGATGGGAGGGATCGTGGAAGGCTTCCAGTAAGAGGTGATGCTTGAGTCATGTCTTAAAGATCAAATAAGCATTAGCCAGACAGAGAAGGGAGCAAAGAAGGATCTCAGAGGGAGGAAATCTCAATGGGCAAATCATAAGAGAACATGCCCATAACTGGATGCAGCATGAGTGCAGCATACAAATAAGGTAGAAAAGAGGTAAGCAAGGGCCTGATCCAGAAGGAAAATGCTCATGAGCTAAGGGAGTTTGGACTTTATTCTGGGATCAATAGGAAGTCATTGAAAGGTTTTAAGCAGGGGAATGCTGTGATTGTTGTGATCCTATTGGTATTTTTTTCAGCTTTACCAAGGTATAATTGATGGATAAAATTGTAATATATTTAAAGTGTACAATGTGACTTGATACTTGTATACTATGTATATATTGTGAAAGAGTATTCACAATCAAGTTAATTAACACATCCATCACCTCACATATCTGCCTCTTTTTTTTTTGCTGAGAACACTCAAGATCTCTCTTAACAAACTTCAATATACGCTTCAAAGTTGCTATGAGATCTTAAACGTTCTCTCCACACACAAAAAAAGATAATTATGTGACATGGTAGAGATGTTAGCTAACATTTTGGTGGTAATCATATTGCAATATATAAATGTGTCAAATCAACACGTTGTACACCTTAAACTTACACAATGTTATATGTCAATTATACCTCAATTTTAAAAACTATACAATACAGTATTATCAACTATAGTTACCATGCTATACATTAGATACGCAGACTTTATTCATCTTATAGCTGAAAGTTTGTACCCTTTTACCAACCTTATACATGGATTTTTTTCAATAGTAAATACAGAACTACATGATCTGCGGTTGGGGTTGGTGGAATCTGCAGATGCCGAACTGTGGATATGGAGGGCTGACTGTGGGACTTGAGCATCCTCAGATTTCGGTATCTGTGCTGGGTCCTGGAACCAATCCCCTGTGGATACTGAGGGACGACTGTATGCATTTATTATGTTGAGGTACATTCCATCTATACCTAATTTGTTGAGAGTTTTCATCATGAAAGGATGTTGAGTTTTGTCAAATGCTTTTTCTGCATCTATTGAGAGAATCATATGATTTTTATCCTTCATTTTGTTAATGTGGTGTATCTCATTTACTAACTTGTATGTGTTGAACCATCCTTGCATGCCAGGAGTAAATCTCACTTGATTATGGTGTATGATCCTTTTAATGTACTGCTGAATTCAGTTTGCTAATGTTTTGCTGAGGATTTTTACATCAATGTTCATCAAGGATATTTACCGGTAACTTTCTTTTCTTGTGTTGTCCTTGTCTGGCTTTGGTATTGGGGTAATGCTGGCCTGGTAAAATGAGTTTGGAAGGGTTCCATCCTCTTTGATTTCCTATTGGTATTTTTAAAAGGCCATTCTGGCTGCTGTGGGGACCTGGTGGGTTCTCCTAGGTGGGTGAATGAACCTGAGCAGATACAACAATAACAACAACAACAGACATCTAAACAAGAATAAAAACACAAGATCTGGGATGTAACAGGGTGGTGAGGCGGGGAAATATTGGAAACAATTACTCAGCATCTTCTTTGATAGGAAAACACAGCTCCTGGTCCCTATCACAGATATTAGCAGTCCAAATAAGCCCACTGGTGGCCACCCAATACTACAGTGTTGCAACAGTCCTTTTGCTTTGCCTTAAACCCATAATCATTTACTCAGATATATCCATGAGAACTTTTATTGCACAATTCTCCCATAGATACATCCAAAAATCCTGGCCATCAGAACTGTGAATAGTTTTAGTCATCTCCAGATTTTGCCCATGAACCTGTGATTTAGTAAAGAGATGCTTCAACCACCTCAGGAATCAGCAGAAGCATTTCATCAAGTATTTGTCCACCCTCCCATTCAGTGGGTAAAGTGTTACCACACTAAGCCTGCGTTGTGAGTCTAGGAGGCTTGGAATCAGTGTAATTCTTTGTTCCAACAATACTTAGCAAGATGTTATCTGTCAATGAATATCTAGGTGAAGATGATTCCTACTTTAAATACGAGAAGAGGGGCAGAATAGGGAACAACTTCTTACACAAAGGCTGTGCTAGAATTTATAGTTGTGTGCTCTCATCATCACATTTATCAAAGGTTATTTTTTATTTATTTATTTATTTTACAGTGCAACGAAGTCTAACCCACAGGGTTTTAGCTAGGCACAATAAAACAAAACAGAGATTATGATTTTGAAATCCAAGGCAAATGATGTTTTGACTTGAATGCTTTTGCTTACTTCTACCGACAGAAAAGTTTGCTGAAAAATTAGAGGGAAAGGAAGCATTCCCTAGGTGTTAAAGTAGGAAAAATACAGCCCTTCTAAGATGCTTTGTTCCTCCCAAACCCCGACACTCCATATGCTTTATAGACTAAGAACTTCTGCCCATTTTTAGTACACCAAAAAGCTAAATCTGCATGGAGAAGTGTGGCATGAGTCAACGTCTTTTGGTTGAGGAGAAGATACCCCATGAAGTCATTTTAAACCAAGCTTTGGATGTAGTCAATGTTTAGTATGCAGAATGAAAAAAAAAATCCATGACTTAGAAAAACTGATGCACAGAGTGGAATTTTAGCGCTAGATATTTATTGACAGATAGCAACTTGCTAAGTACTGTTGGAGCAAAGAACTAGACTGAGTCCAAGCCTCCAGGATTCACAACCCAGGCTTGGTGGGTTAAAACTTCACCCACTGAGGGGCCCTTCCCTGGTTGCACAGTGGTTAAGAATCCACCTGCCAATACAGGGGACAAGGGTTCGAGCCCTGGTCCGGGAAGATCCCACATGCCGTGGAGCAACTAAGCCTGTGCGCCACAACTACTGAGCCTGTGCTCTAGGGCCTGTGAGCCACAGTTACTGAGCCCACGTGCTGCAACTACTGAAGCCTGGGCAACTAGAGCCATGCTCCGCAACAAGAGAAGCCACCGCAATGAGAAGCCCGTGCACCACAACGAAGAGGAGCCCCTACTCGCTGCAACTAGAGAAAGCCCGCGTGCAGCAATGAAGACCCAACGCAGCCAAAAATAAATAAATAAATAAAAATAATAGTAAAGTGAAATTTTTAAAAAACAAAAACTTCATCCACTGAACTGGAGGGTGGGCAAGTACTTGATGACTTTGACATTAGGATGTAACCTTTTCCCACCTGCTTCTCTGCACTATGTGTGCCCAAGCTGGATGTATCAGGTCAAACTAGGAGTTAGAACTTAAATTGGTATAATCCCATTCGCAAAGTGTTAACTACGTAACTAGAATTTCAACATCTGTGCCATTGTTTTGCCTTTCCCAAACTCAGTTTTTGAATTAGTTAATCCTTGCAAAATGGAATAATATTTAATGTTTTTGAAGTCTTTAAAGATGATGCTGAAGATTTAAACTTGACATTTTCTACAATCTCTTAGTTGCAACACATTTTCTTATTGATCATTAAAAAGTAAAGGCATCAATGATCCAAAGTCGCTGAGCAAATGATGTCTCCTATAGTATGTACAGGGACTAGAATGCAGGATTGTGACACATGGCGCATAGGTGGCACGAGAAATGTAAAGTATCCCAGACTTCCCAACACTCAAGTGAACACAAAAATTCTTCATGAATTAAGTTCAGGCTCCTGGGCTCACAGATCCATGCAAGGCAGCAATAGGTCTATTGTTTGCTGGTTGGCTTGGCATGTGCGTAAGCTAGGGAGTAGGCCTGCTTTGGGAGGAGTTAAGGTGGGGATATTTCGTTCTCTTCTTCCGGCAGCAAGCCATGGTTTATCATCCCATTTTAACAGATAGAGTTTAAAAAATGGAAGGAATCCCAGTTTTTATAAGTAACAGAGGGGACTTTTTTCCCACCAGGATTAAGGGTGTGCAAAGGGCAACAGGCAGTGATTTTCTGGGCACTTAAAGAAGCCTAGGGAACAGCTTAAGCTGGAATCATAACTTTGGAGCCAAAAGATGGTGGTTCAGGGCAGAGGAAAACTGGTTCAGGGCAGAGGAAAACTGTAGGCATAAAAGGAGGGTGTAGGTGTGTGTGTGTGGAGGGTACACTACAGATGGGGAAACTGTAAGAAACGGAGGTATTTACAAGACTGGGGGTGAGGGGATTTGTTTCCTTACACAACTTGCAGATCTAATATTCATGATATCGTTGTCTGTTAATTAATTCTCTCTCTCTAGCTTTGAGCTGAGGAGGCATTTTCTACGAGCTGGGTACCTGCCTGAAGAAAGTGAAGCATAAGCTGGATTCCTTCTCGCACAAATGTAACCCAGACCTTTGGTGCCAGAGGATCACTGAAGCCAAGGGTTACACTGGCCAGCAGTCTCAGCCCTGGAGTTCTGAATTTCAATTCTTTTTTCAAAGCAGATGCACTATTTCTAAAAGTTATTTGTTCCAGCTTTACTATTTGACCTAAATCAATCTTTTGGCAATCTCAGCCGTGCTCTTTGTCTATATAATAGACTTAATGGCTCATCTTGAAGAGATTCAGACTGGATGAATAATTGCCTTGAAAAAACCAGAAGCAGTGACTCATCATTCTAAAAAATCCATACTGCTTGGCATTTACAGCACTCCTACTCTGTTTCATAGGAGACGAAAAAAGAATTTGCTGTTTGTGCCCTCTGAAGAATGAATCCTCTTCCCATCCCTGGAAGACAAGGTGCATTATCAATGGAGCAGGTCACTTCAGACAATATCTCCAGTCCTTTCAAGGATGTTGGGAGCAGGAAGTACACATCACTACACGCTTGAGGTCTTGGGCCCACAGGAATCTGTACCTTTGGGTGTGATGCCAGGGATCCAGCAATGGCTCTGGTGGGAGTGCCACGGTTAGAATTCGTGCCTTTTACCTTCCGCTCCTCACCATTGGCCTGTTCTCAGGCTCTTCCCAGAAACCAGAGAGATTAGCAGAATTTAAAAAGCAAGAGAAAAGGCAAAGAGATTAGAACTTGGCTTTTGAAGGGATCCACTGGGGACACACTGCCCCAACCAGTGGCGGCAGGCATAAGGGCTTTTCCATATCTCAGTTGTGGTAGAGAAAGGTCAAGGGGGAAGAAGAAAAGAGATAGAACTTGTGTGGCAGAAACTGACTGGCTATTCAACAAACCCTCATCTTTTCCCCCTGGCCCTTTACTGGACTACATTTCCCAGCCTCCCCTGTGATTAGGTCGTGCCCCATGACTGAGTTCTGGCCAATGCAATATGGGTAGAAAAGCCACATATGCCACTTCCAGGCCTGGGCCATTTAACTCCTCCTGTGCAAGCGATCTCTCTTACTCTCTCTCCCTCTATCTCACCCCTCCCTACCATCTGCTGATTGAATTGATGCTCGGAGTAATCTTGGAAGCCATGTTTTAAAGATTTTAGATACTTCTTCTGCCTGAGGTCCCAAATACTGAGAGAACACAGAGGCCCCTAGCCCCAACTCCCTGTACCAACTGTACTTTTTATGATCAAGAAATAAACTTGTTTTGTTAAACCACCAAGATTATAGGGTTTACCTATTAAAACAGCTAGCTTTAACTTAACTAGTATGGAATCCAACCTAATAGAAGAGACATTTTTATATGGCTGTCAAAATTATTATTCACATCTACCTGATGACCTGTTTAGATTTTTTTTCTAGTTTTCCACTGTGATAACATAATTTTAAAGACTTAGTCGTTCTGACTCCCCAGAAGGAAGGGATTTCAGACACATGCTCGGCCCAAAGCTTAAGCACCTGGAGACTGGGCAGAGTTCCTTTGAGCACACAAACATGCCAGAAAGAAAGACAAAAGGTGACCCCATTTCTCCCAATTACATAGATGCAGGAAGAAAGGGTGGTTAACTCCTTAAATTTTTTAAAAATTTGATTCCCAATTGCAACAGCCTGTATTTGGAAAGTTTGAAAAACGTATATTTTTAAAAAGTTTTTAAAACCCTACATAATTAGAAACATATGACCTGACTGATCTCCTCCAAAATTAGGCCAATATTTAGCACTGAGGTTTTGTATTGAATTCCCAGAGACTTTTTGGTATATAGTATATTTCTCTGTTTCTTGTCATCAATTACAAGCTGGGTACTGCTGTTCTGAATTGTCATATTCAGAATCATTCATCTGTCCTGCTTCAGGGTGCCAGCATGTTGAAGCCAGCCCATGAGAACTGCATCAGAAGCTATCCAAGGCATCTGCAGCACCTTTGGAACTTCTCAAGGCCACCTAGATTGGTCAATCCATCTTCATGGTTTTCCTGGCTTCTTGACCACTTTTTAATTTCTCAGTTCCCACTTTCCACCTAGCCCTCTTGGGTCAGTCATCTAATATTGTACATGTAATATTGTACTGGCCTCTGGCATGATCCTAAAAGAATGCTCAATTGTCAACCAATGTTCAACTGTCAAAGAACTTGGGCTGGCCAGTAGGGATATTTCCATGTGGTCACAGCAGGACATGTGGCAGCAATGCTGGTTGCCATGAGCTCAAAGAGCATGGTCAGGTGGTGCTACTACAGGCACATTTCAGTGTAAAGGACACTGGTCATTTACAGATACACCCAAGTCTCAATTTTAGCCACTAACTTTATCTAACGACTATCACCAGCCTTTTACCAAAGCTATTACAGAGGAGCAGAGCCATACTTTGAGTTTCCTGTGCTATGCCTTCCGTGCCTTACTGTAGCAGATGCTATCGGTGCCCTGCCCATATCTCCTTGGCAATACTGCCGTTTACTGTGGGCTACTTACCGTGAACACCTGTGACTCTCTGCCTCAGGGCAAGTTTTATGGTTGTAAAGCATACTCAGTCTGCAGTGCTGAGGAGCTAATGCCCCCAGAAGTAGCCTTCAACCAACAACTAATGGGGGAATTGGTAGATAAGTGCCCCAGCTTCCTTAACCCTCAGGTGGAATAATTCTGAGGCATATTCTACACCACTTCCTAGAGTTTCCCCGTAGGACTGAGTTCCGGTTGCCCACGTTGGTGACTGGATTGCTAACACACCACTAATTGGCTTTCTTCCCTTCTCTATCTCACTTCCCCACACCCCTACTGATGCTTTCTGGGATCTCCTTCCATATAAACCACATGCAACCAAATCCTTGTCTTAGGCTGCTGAACAGAAGTAACCAAGCTAAGAAAGCTACTGTCCTCTGATTGTAAAATGAAGCAGAAAAGTGACCCCTAAAAAGTTACCAGAAAAAGGAAGAAGCAATGAAAGAGGTCTATATTTTCCACGGAACAAACAATGGAGCTCCTTGATAGAGATTATTTATTATCCTCGACTTGTGCTGTTCAATATGGTAGCCATTAGCCATATGTGGCCATTGAGCACTGAAATGTGGCTAGAGCAACTGAGGAAATAAATTTTAGATTTTACTGAATTTTAATTAGTTTAAATTTAACTAGCCACACATGGCTAGTGCCTACTGGATTAGACAGTAAAAGTTATGGAACACTTCCATCACTGCAGAAAGTTTTATTGGGCAGCACTGGTGTGGAGCAAGGGAAGGAAATATTTTTCTGGGAAAGGCCAGATAGTAAATATTTCAGACTTTGTGGGCCGTATGACCTCTGATACAACTACTCAACTCTGCTGTTGTAGTGTGAAAGTAGCCACAGACAACGTCATGTAAGACATGTAAGTGAACAAGCATGGCTGTTTCCCAATAATACTTTATGAACACTGAAATTTGAATTTCATATAATTTTCTCATGGCACAAAAGATATTATTCTTCTTTTGATTTTTCCCCAACCATTTGAAAGTGTAGCTGATGGCACTGTACAAAAACAGGTGGTGGGCCATTGTTTGCTGGCCCTTATTCTAGACTATCATCATTGTTAACTGTTACTGAGGGAAATATTATTAAGATGCCCCAATAACACAATGCAGATCGTGACATCATTGACCAAAGCGTCAAATGAGCTGATCACCCTAAACTAAATCAACCTTTGAAGACAAAAACTTAGTTCAGAGGGAGGATTACTGTCAACTGAAGATGGTAAGAATAATTTTTTTCTGACGTTTACAAGGTTCCTTCCCTGGTGGTCACTGAGAACCATTAGGGCCGCTTTTAAGAAAATCATCGAAGCCCAGGATGTGCCTGTATCCCTCCCCTGGCCCATTTTGCTCCTCACAACAGCACTTTCCTCACACAGAGGAACTCAGCGGTGTTCTCTAACCTTTCAATTCCTATTCGTTTGCCCTGTCTGCCACATTTCTTTCTCTACCTCCTGCCACAAAGATCAATACTTAGGTCTGGCAAAGATTCACTCAAAGCTTTCAAATGGCTCCCAGCATGATAAAAGGTTGGTTTTCAAAAACACAGTGTTCTCAGAATATGAGCCCATCAAAATAGCTAATTTAATCTTGAGACACCAGGAATTAAAGAAGTGTTATCTATACGACACAGACAATTCTTCATTTTTGAGAAGCTGTTTCAGAGCCAGCTCAAAAAAAAATGGAGAGGTGATGGGAGTGGGACCGGGAGTGTTTCCAGCTGGACAATTTAATACCACAGTCCTCCACTGTAACTCAATGGAGAATTGGCCACATCAAGCTAAAGGATCAAAAATGAGGTACCTGGCAGGGATCAATAAAGCAGTAGGGGAGAACTGTTTCTGAAAAAGACTGAGCTATCTGCTCAATCAGCTCCCAAGAGCTCCCAGAAGAAATGACGGGCACTGACATTTTGTCAGCTGTGCCAACAGGGCCCAGACACCCAGCTGGTGCCTATAATGGTAGCTCTCGCCTGAGGGTCAAAGGTCTCGAGGCTTGGAGAAGCAGGTGTTTTTGTTTTTGTTTTTTTTTTTTGCTTCCTTTTAAAAAAAATGATGCATGGTGTTTCAGCAAAAAAAAAAAAAAAAAACTTGTGAAAGTAATATCCTTTTCAGCCAGGGTTTAAAACAGCCACTGAAAGCTCTTTGTAATCGATAATACAGATCTAATTATGGGGCCTATATTAAACAGGTAGGAATTATGTTAACTTTACAACTTCCTTGTGGGAAGAACAAGCAGAAATTGACCCTATGTGTTTTTATATATCTCATACTGAATGCACAGACGACAGCAGGAGAAATACATAGCACATGTAGAGGACTTGACCCATTATTATGCTATCATTCAACTCTTACAACAATACTCTGTTTCTTTTAGAGGTGGGGAAATAGAGCCTTGGAGAGGTCGATTTGGCCAAGCCTCTCGATGAATGGATGGTGGAGTCAAGCTGCAATCCAACTATTACTCCTGATTCCAAAGCCAGCCCTGGCCTGCTCTTCCACGCTGGGGAGAGATTCTATTGTGCACAATGGTGCAAAATGGGCCTAACTTTGGTTCAGGTGCTGGTGAAAGGCCATGGGCAGACTTAGGAAACCCGACTTGGGTGCTCCCCAGCTAGACCCTCAAAATGTGATGGAGAATCCAAAAACAAATGAAATTGTTTTCTTTGAAGCCCTTACCAAGGCCAGATGCCCAGAGGGACTGCTCCGTTAGCTGTTAGCCAATCAGGTTACCCCATAAATGTGCAAAGGAGATTCCCTATTTCCAGAATAGCTTCAGGTGTTCCCTCCCCCTCTCTCCAGCCTTTTATAAATCCTGTTTTGGCCTTCTTCAATTCAGTCTACCAACTGATTCTCTCACATGTAAGGAAACAACTTGCATACAAAAGAATTAAATATCCCTGAGTTATTCTTTGATGTAGGTAAACCATGCCAGTGGCAGCAGGACTGTACATACTCTAGAACAAGGTAGCGTTTAAGTGTTTTTGTGTCAAGCACATACCTTCTTTTTAAAAATTAAACTTGTCATTTTGAGATAAATGTAGACTCACATGCATTGTAAGAAATAATAGAGATTTCCCCTGTGCCCTTTACCTAGCTCCCCAAGTGGTGCCATCTTGCAAACCTATACTACAATTGTATTGCTATTTTTTAAAAAAATTGTTTGTGTTTCTTTAAAATTCAGCTTTACTGAGGTATAATCGACACATAAAATTGTAAGATATTTAAAGTATATATCATGGTGATTCGATGTATGAATCCATTGTGGAAGGATTCCCTATATCTAATTAATTAACACGTTCATGACCTCACACATTTATCTTTTTTTCTATTTTTGTTGAGAATATTTAAGTTCTACTCTCTTAGTGAATTTCATTTAGAAAATACAGTGTTATCAACTATAGTCACCATGTTTTACATTCGATCCTCAGACCTTATTCATCTTATAGCTGAAAGTTTGTACCCTTTGACCTTCGGCCAACCTCTCCCTATTTCCCCCACCCTCCAGCCCCTGGCAGCCACTTTTCTATTCTCTGTTTCTATGAGTTTGATTTTTTGTTTGTTTGTTTGTTTTAGATTGCATGTATAAGTGATACCATGCGGTATCTGTCTTTCTCTTTCTGGCTTATGTCGCTTAGCATAATGCCCTCAAGGTCCATCCATGTTGTCGCAAATGGGAGGATTTCCTTCTTTTTGTATTAATTTTATAGTAAATGAAAAATTGTTTCATTGCTAAGGGGAGAAAAGAGACAAGGGGCAGCTGGGGATGAATGCAAAGTCACAGCAATGGATCTGTTTATTAATTTAAGGGGGGGTGAGAGTTGAGTAAGTTAAAATGATGACAGGAAGTAATGGGAGACAAGAGAGGAGATTGAATCCCCTAGGCCAACTCGCTGTGCTCTCCCAGGGTTTCCTGCCACTGTGGATTCAGCATATGCTCTGCTCAAATGGCAGAGAAGAGAGTGAGTATTTTATTTCATTCCTGTTTGAGGAAAGAGAGACTTCCTGATTGGGGCCCTGAAAATGGATTCTCCAAATGGACAGAAACACAGATGGCTAATACTTCTGGTATGTACCCTCACCATCTCTCTTCTCTGTCCCCCTCCCTTGACATTCAGGCTCATGGGTGAGTTCATTTAGCCACATCATGCCCAAATGGGTGACACACGGCAGACCAACTTTATGCCACTGAGCTGTTCATTACTCCCAGTTGTCTTCTAAATTATAGCTCAAATAAAGAAAAAAAAAGAGTACAGGCCCACTTTCTGTAATTTCCTTTTCTCCTTCGTCTTCACACAGAATCTTTCATTAACTTCCTTTATCATTGTGATATAAGTGCAACCAAGGATAATGCAGCAATTTGGATCTTAATTTGCAAAGAAGACATGCTTCAGTGTTTCATTTGCTCATCTTTAGTCCTTAACGCAAGAAAACATTTTAAAAGACCATAATGAATAACTCTTTACTTTCAGATGCTACTTTAACAATTACTCATCTCTTATAGCATTTTCTTATTTACAGGCATGTAAATATCCCCTCTGGGTATACAAATGTGCTGAATAAATATTCCCTCTCATAGGAGGGTCATACTGGATAAGAGGCACTCAGGAAGCTTTATTCTGATCTATTTTTGTGGATTTATTCTACATATTCTACATTCATTTTAATGTGACAATTCCCCTGTGGTTTAAAATAGGATATGCTTATTCTTCTTAGAATTGAGGGACACTAAAATAAATTTGACTTAAATAGTTCCACCTGAAAAAAATGCACCAAGATATCCAGGGATAATGCCATAGAAACGAAATTTTGAAGCAAATCATATTACATACCTTTTTCTTCTAAAATTCAATACAGATGAAATATAGAAGACTTCAGGGCATTCAACCCTGGGCTCTGGACACACCACCCTTGCTTAATAATTAGGAGTCCAAGAACCTACCTCTCTCTCTTCACCCCTCATCCCATTTTGCTTTTCCCTAGTTCAGGCATGTGGTCACCCACAGCATTGGGGGTGGTGGGAGGTACAATGAAATTTTGGTTTGGGGGTGGTGGAGGAGAAGCATCTTAATTCACAGTATCCTGTGAACAACTCTGACATGAATTCCCAAATTAAGGCTTCGAATACCCTCTTCTTAACCATGGTCTGGCGCTTGTAGACAAATGGAAGGGAAGTAAGGAGAAAATCGATGTATCAGTTAGGACTACATTGGTCTGTACGTAATAGTAACTTTTTCTAATGTACGGAAAATCAGAATTCTAGGAGTAGCAGTACAAGATGCCACCAGGGACACAGGTTACTTTCATCTTTCTATTCTGCCATCTTTGGGCTACGGCTACCATCTCAAAGGTTGCAAGATGGCTGCTCCACCAGCACATCGTGCCCACATCCCAGAGAGGAAGAAGGAGAACGGTGAAGGGAAAGACACTGAGTTTGCCCCTTTGTAGTGTTCCCCTTTCTATCAGGAGAGCGATTGCTCTTGGGGAAGCCTCACCCATTTGACATCTGCTCACATTTCACTGGACAAAAATGGATCACATGGACACTAGCTGTAAAGGAGTCTGGGGACACAGTGCAGCCTTGAACAATAACAGGCTCCTATCAGTAGAAATCATGAATGGGTTGGTAGCCATCAGTATCAGTAGAATAAGCAGGGAGAATGGATGCACAGCCATCAGTATGTATCCTGTGAAAAAGTTAAGACAATATCTGTCTTTATGTCCACAAATTTGAAGGGGCAAAAGAACACTTGGACTCCTCCTCTACAACTCTTGGGAGACACGCAGAGCAGCATAACGCATAGCATCTAGAATTAAGCCTTTAGATTCTGGAACTTTTTTTTTTTTTTTTGGCCATGCCGCGCAGCTTGCAGGATTTAGTTCCCCAACCAGGGACTGAACCTTGGCCCCTGGCAGTGAAAGCCCAGAATCCTAACCACTGGACCTCCAGGGAATTATTCTCTAGAACATGTGTATTTGAATGTTAGCTTTACCTGTTATCAACTATGACTTTGAATGGATCACTTTGCTTTTGTTTTGTCAAGACTACATTTCTCACGTCTACACGAGAGAGCTATTTAAAGATTAAATAGAATCATGTTTTCAAAAATCCCTTTCCTCCATTCCCCTACATTAGAAATCCCAGCACACAGACCCCCGAAGGCACACTCTCATGATTTCAAAGAGGAGAAAAAAATGATCAGCTGCCCATAAACAAGAGGAGACTTAGATAAAGCGAAGTAACTCACCCTTTAGGTCACATTTTCACGTAGTGTGAAGTCAACTACATAATGAGACACAATGAAGGGACCACAGCATCTACCCCACAGCGTCTCATCTCTGTGTGTCGCGATGCCACGAAGAACGTGTTTCGCTGAAGATGAGAAATGTGCTGAACCCCAAATGGGCCCAGCTACTCTAAAGTCCAGAACTTTCAGCAAATAATATAGACCTTCATTTCTAACAAAACTGCTTCTAACAAATATGGACATAATATAGTGCCCAACTTAAGAGAACAAACATCCCCCATCAGCTTCCATGCAGTTTTTGAGAATCACAACGAATGGAAAGAGGAATGTTGTCCAGGGAAACAAAAAAGTTAACATGAGCTCTGAAATGCCCCCAGGGCTTTGATCCCCAGCAACATGTTCTGTACTCAAATATACGGGCAACCTTACTTATCTGCTTATGTAGGTATAATTTCACCATTTCTAAATTCCTTATATTTTTATATTTTAATTAAAGTAATCTTATTCTACATCACATTTCAGGAGATGGTTCGCTATGCATTTTAAGGAACAAACATTCTTTGACGGGATCATTGTTAAAAGATTAAAATAGATTGGTAATTTTGAATACTCTTAGCAAAGGCTCCCATGCCTAAGGAGTTGTGTCTCTGGGTCGTGAACTCCACAACCCCTCCACAGTAAAGAACAGTTATGCCAGAGCAGCTATTTGCTGTCAGCTATAAGCTAAACACTGTTAAGCTGCTCTAATGGAAGTGTCGTACAGTATGTGTTCCGTGTGCCTGTCACGCCAATGAGTCACACTGTGTTTAAGGGTTGGATCACACTTTAAGAGATGTATTGGTTATTTTAAATGCATCCAGGGCAGGATCTGAAAACTGTATCAAGGAGCAATGATTGAAGGAACTAGGGATGTTTAAAGTAGGGAGGCTGTAACTAATGGAAAACATGATCACTGTCTTCAGATATTTAAACGACTCTCAGACTCAAAAGAATACGGTTTTATTCTATAGGGCTTCAAAGGTCAGAAGTAAGAGCGCTGGATACAAGTTACCCAGGGAGGGCATTCGGTTCCGAGTGGGAAAGAACTGTTCCAGCAAGGAAATGAGCAGCCTCGTAAGAATTGAGTTCCTGTGCATTAAATATCTATCTGGCGCGTGGTGATCATCTGTCAGAGATATTGCATTAGGTGGGAGGATAGATTAGATTAACCTAAACATTTCTTCCAACCCTCAACTGATTCTAACACTCACAGTGCTTGGTGATTCTGACTTTCCAAATTCAGAAAGAAAACATCTCTAAATCTGACATAGGAGCCACAGTGATCTTCCTTTGTTTCCAGTGTACTTTAGGCTTTGAGGATTTGGGAGGATTGTGTTGTTAGGGTTATCGTATTCTAGTGGTATAAATAAGCTCTCTTACAGAAGTACCCAGAGCCCTTTAAGAAGGGCTATTCTGTTTTGGTGAGTTTTTGGTAAGTACTCCTCTTTATCGTGTGATCCATGGACAACAAGGTCAAAGCCACAGTTCCAAAGGCATGCCTATCAAAGCACAAAGGATTTCTTCCATCCACTGTTTACTTTTCCACGCCCACTTTTCTGTCTACTATCCCGTGCTCTGAAGAGGGAGGGCACGGGGCTCCTCACCTACCAGGGTCTCCAAATCTTACCCTTTGGCGCATAGCTCCCTGTCACAGATGTACCAGCATTCCCTTCTGATCTGTAACTTGACCTACAATGGGCCAGGAAGGACTGGATGAAATAGAGGCTAGAGGCTGTCAGCTCAGAATGCAGACTGTCGCCTCACTCTCTCTTCTCCTCCAGGCTCAAAATGTTTCTGCAGAAACAGAGAGGAAACATATTCTCAGTAACATTAACATAGAATGCCAAGCATGACATGCATTATACGTGCATTTATTCCACATGAATATATGAAATCAACACAGTATAAAAGCATCAGTAACCTTGTCTCCTGCCACCAAAGAAGTGAAGGAGAGTAAAAATCCGTTAGTGGTTTGAGCCAGATCAATACTGAACTCTCAGGCAGGAAACTGTGGTGCTCTCACAAAGAAAGCTCCTCAGACATCGCCCGCACCAGACGTGGAGCCAGACATCCTGACAGAGGCTAACATAATGGCTCATAAGCGGCGAGCGGCTCCTTAAATTGCAGCCTAAATTCTCCCACAGTATCTACAACTCAAAAGTCTCCTTGCAAAGGAAGCCCAAGATGAAAGAGCACTAAATATTTCCAAACAAGTTTTAAATCTCCTGGTTTGGGTGAATTACATCCCAGGGAACTAAGAGAGCATGCAAATGAGGTGACAGAATCATTATTTCTTTGTGGGAACTGGTAATATAAAAAGTCACAGAAAACTGAGACAGGGAAGTAGAATTCCCATTTTCAAAGGGGGGAAGAAGACAGCTTTCACATAGTATGGCTGGGTGAACTTGATCTTGATTTTCAGAAACGTTCTAGAACATATTAAAAGAATAATTTACATGTACTTAGAAAATGATGTAGCAGTCTCTAGGACCCAGCAGGGGTTCATGAAAAATAAGACTAATTTTTTCTTTAATCAAATTATTAGATGATTATGATAATCCAGGGAATGCAATAAGCAATATTATTTTTTAAAGGATCATCTTTTTTTTTTTTTGTCTGTGCTGCGGGGCTTGTGGGATCTTAGTTCCCCAACCAGGGACTGAACAGGGGCCCTCAGCAGTGAGAGTGCGGAGTCCTAACCACTGGAAAGCCCGGGAATTCCCAGGATCATCTTTATTGAGGTGTAATTTACAACGAATAAACTGCACCCATTTAAAGTGTGTAGTCTGATGAATTTTGACAAATGTGTACACCCATGTAGCCATCACCATGATCAAGATACAGAACATTCCATCACCCCCAAAAGTTCCTCTGTGTCCCTTTGCAGTCAAACCCCTTCTAATTCCTGGTGCCAGGCAAACACTAATCTGCTTTTTGTTACTGTAGATTAGTTTCAATTTTCTAGAATTTTATATAAATGTAAACATATAGTATATAAATTTTTGTGTCAGGCTTCTGTCACTCACTGCATTGTTTTTGAAATTTATCCATGCTGTTGGATGTTACTTTTATTGCAAGTCATATTCCATTGTGTAGCTATACCACATTTTGTTTATCTATTCACCTGTCGATGAACATTTGGGGTTTTCATTTTGAGGTATTATGAATAAAGCTGTATGAACATTCATGTACAAATTTTGTATGGATGTATGTTTTAATTTCTCTTAGTAAGCAATGATCTCAACGTCAGAGACATTTGACAGGTCTTATATGCAACCGTGAACAAGATGGAGATGTGTGAGCCAAGTGCAAGAATTGTATATACAATATATATACACAAAATATATATCACAAAATAAAGTAACTTTGTCAATGACTATACTTAGCAAGTGTTAATTAATGGATCAATGCCAGCATGACAAGTGGTTCCTGTTATGGCATGGGACTCAGTCCTTAGTGTTCTTATATCTGGTATTCTTATCATGACTTGCAGAGCCAGGATCATCATATTTATGTATCAGTGAACCTAGAAAGATTAGCTAATCAATAGCAGATTCAGGATCCAAAAAAATCTTCTAATAATTAAGTAATGATTTTAAACAACTAAAATCAAATTTGACAGGGAAAAGTAGGAGGTATCAGGTATGAGTACCAAGAAACAACTGTTCAAGTTCAGGGTGAAGGGAATATGACTCAGGAGCATATGTGTAAAAAACCTCAAGTTTTCAGTGGCTAACAGCTTCAATGTCAGTTGACAGTCACACCACCAAAGAAACCAAGTTGACTTGGTACTACATTAGTAAGTGTAATATCTGAATGAAAAAAGTAGTATTTATTCTATACCCTGTTTTTGTCAGAGCATATGTAGAGTATTGGGCAGAATTCTGAAACAACACAAACTGAGGTACATACAGAGAAAAGGGGCCAAGATGATAGTTATTCAGGACTGTGTTGTATAAAGACAGGTTGAAAGAACTGAAGATTTATTTTTGTCTTGGTTAAAAGGACTTACGGTGGGGGGAGGGTATGGTTATAACAGTCTTTAAAAATCTGAAGAACTGGGACTTTGCTGGTGGTCCAGTGGCTAAGACTCCGTTCTCCCAATGCAGGGGACCAGGGTTCGAGCCCTGGTCAGGGAACTAGATCTCATATGTCACAAGGAAGGTCCCACACGCTGCAACGAAAGATCCTGCATGCTGCAACTAAGACTCGGTACAGCCAAATAAATAAATAAGTATTTTTTTTAAAAAAATCTGAAGAACCATTCTGTGTAAAAGGAATCAGACTCATTGTATGGTTCTGAGGGCTAGAAACATGGTTTGGGAGAAGCTAAACCATGTCTTCTTCTATTCCATAGAAGACGTACGGAATAACACTCCAACTATTAGACTGGTTCAAAGATAAATGTGTTTTCCTCAGGAGGTACTAAATTACTGGTCACTGGAGGTATTCAAATACGAATCCACTGACCTGGAATGTTGCCTCACCTGTATAAAGGGCATAATGATGCTAGTATAAGTGGACCAAAGATAATGTGAGTAAACATGCCTCTATTAAAATAGTTGTCATATTTTATTAGACTTATTGGTTGACATGTCTGTCTCACTTAGCTAAAGAATTCCCCAAATCAAGGACCACAGGCAATTCACCTATTTTCTGCAGCATCAACTATTCTATCTAGCTCACGAAGGCGTTCAATAAAGGTTTCTTTGAATGGGGGAATGAATGACTGGAGGTAGCATATGTAAGAGTACTTTAGAAATGAAGAAAGCACAATATCAATGTTGCACGATTAATGATTAATAATTAATTTCTTCCTAAATTGCCTGTCAGTGCAGGTTATCTATATTCATAATCATAACAAAAATTTATCCTTGCCATATGGCTTTACTGGTGAGTTCTTTCTTTCTACGCAGCAAGAAACACATCATTTTCATGCTATATAAACAGTTCATGAACAGAAAAAAAAGATGAGAACCTTTCCCATCCATTTTTATTACTAAACTTATTTTATGAAAACAAAAATTATAGTCTAATCTCAGTATGAATGTAATGCAATAAAATAATACAGCAGCAAATCAAATCTAATAGCATATTAAAAGAATAACTCACCAAGTAACATTATCCCAGGGATATAAGGATAATATAATATTAGCAAATATATTAATATAATGCATCATATCAGGATGACAAACAAGAAAAATCACATGATTACTGTAATAGATGTTGAAAAGGGAGTTGATAATTCAATAGCCACCTCTGATTTAAAAAATAGCTTTAAAAAAGAAAGAAAAACTAGCATAGCATTAATAATAATATTAATCTCAGTATAGCAGTAAATGCCTAATTAATTGTGATACACCAAAAGAATTATTATTTAACATTGTTTTAGAAGTTCTGGAAAACCAAAACAAGACAAAAGCAAAAACCCCAAACAGCAAAAACAAAAGTAGTAGAAGTAGATATGAAAAAAAGGAAGAAACCCAAAAGAATCAACTAAAAATTATTATAATTAATGAGATTTCATCACAGTGGCTAGATAAACAAACAAATGTACAAAAATAAATAGATCTACTCTATAACAGAAATAACCAGTCATAAGAGATTGTAAAACAAAAGAATACACTCGAAATAGGAAAAAGAACATAAACACTAGCATAAACTTAATAAGAAAATTTAGGAGCTTGTGTGACATACAAGAGAAGACATTAATGAATTGAGAGATCATTCATCATCTTAATGGATGGAAACACTAAATATTTTATTATTATTATTATTTTTTTGTGGTACGCGGGCCTCTCACTGCCGTGGCCTCTCCTGCCATGGAGCAACAGGTTCCGGACGCGCAGGCTCAGCGGCCACGGCTCACGGGCCCAGCCGCCCCGCGGCATGCGGGATCCTTCCGGACTGGGGCACGAACCCGTGTCCCCTGCATCAGCAGGCGGACTCTCAACCACTGCGCCACCAGGGAAGCTCTAAATATTTTAAATAGATCCATTCTTCTCTAATATTTATATTTGATGTAATTACAATAAATACACACTGGAATTTTTTGTAACCTGATAATAAAATGATTCTAAATTTCATACGGAATAATAAATAGATGAGAATAGCTGAGAAAATATTAGGAGCGGGGAAGGATTATAGTACTCCTCCTATGACAGATACTAAAATCTATTGCAAAGTTTCAGCAATCGAAACAATGTGATCCATTACAAAGGAGATATCATATAACAACGGGTATAAGAACTCAATAAATAAAAAGTTGGCTAGCAGGTACTGCATTTGGGGGAGTGGGGAAATCAGTTTCATGTAATACTTTATTGGATTTAAAAGAAATGTAATGCAGAAATACAAACCATAAAATACTAGAAGAAAATATAGGTGAATATTTACCTAAACTTCGGATGGCAAAAGACTGTCAAAGCTCAAATGTAATCAGAATAATCTCAAATAGAAAGGTTAGATTTGACTTCAGAAAATAGTTAAATCTTTTTTTTTTCTTTTTTAAAACTCCTCCTGTAGAGGGCTGACTTTCAAAAGACTGCAGCAAGGGAGTTACTCTGCTACATCATTTAAACTGTTATGTAAAAATTGAAAGGACAAGGGAGGTGCAAGAGGGAAGAGATATGGGAACATATGTATATGTATAACTGATTCACTTTGTTATAAAGCAGAAACTAACACACCACTGTAAAGCAATTATACTCTAATAAAGACGTAAAAAAAAGAAAAAAATTGAAAGGACAAATGGCAAGATGGGAATTTTTCCATAAATATAATAAAGACTTATCACTAATTTGTAAAAGTGATAAGAAATACCACAATGACCAGTAGAAAAATTGGCCAACAATGTTTACAAAAAGGAAACATAAATGGTCAGCAAACAGGTGAAAAAAATTTAACCCCATTGGAAACTGAGGTAATGAATGTGGAACCAATAAGTAGTTTTCTCTTATAGATTTAACAAGTTTATAAAGGGATGAAAATACTCATTGCCAGCAAGGGTGTGGTGGAAGACACTCTTGCATTCTCTCCGTATGAGTGTGAATTGGTACAGCCTTTCTGGAAAGCAGTACATATTAAAACCCTAAAAATGTTATTGCCCTTAAAAATGATTCCTCTTCCGGAAATAATCCAAAATGCAGATAAAGACTTAGGTATAGAAATACTGATTTCAGCAGCTGTCACAGGAGTAAAGAAAGGAAGCAATACAAATGTTCAATAACAAGGGAAGAGTTAAGCAAATTTGGTATATCTATATGTCAGGAACATTATGTAGCCTTTAAAATACATTTATAAGGATTTTTTAATGGCATGGGGAAATGCTTATAATGTAAAAAGCAATATGCAAATTTATACACACAGAGTATATTCTCAGACATCTTAAAAATACATAGACAGTTGGGCAAAAGGAGATGCCCACAGTATCAACTGTGTGGCACAACTATGGAGAATTTTATTGCAATCTTTATACTTCCCCATATTTTCCCAAATCCCTATAATAATCCCTTATTTTTAGATAAAAAAACTCATTTTAAGATAAAAATTATTCTTTAAGTGAAGAGCCAAAAAGCTGTCAAAAAGGAAAAAGTTAAGAAGAATCATAATGTGTCAAGACTTTTTCAGAATTTCTGATAGGTTCATTTGGAATGCGTTGCATTTGGGATGCTGATAGAAACCTGGTGAGGACATCCAGTTGGCAAATGGCAATACTAGTTAGAGCTTGGAGCAATATGGGTTGTAAATAAGTGCAGAGACATCAGAACCTTGGACAATTTAGCCCCTGTGATTTTCAGTTTCCTCCTCAATAAAATAGGGATGATGATGGTATTTCACAGAGCTGTTGTAAGGATTAAATGAGCTAACATAGGTAAAACATCCAACCTAGTACATAAATGTTAGCTATTATCATTGTTAATTTTATTATCATTGATGAGAGTAATGGTTAAGGTGAGGAAAGAAGATGGCTGATGTTGGTGCCCCAACCATATCCCTCAGCCCTTAACATTCTGTGCATAGCAGGCTGACTTCCAACTATGGCAACTGCGACTCTTTGCCTGAGGACAGGTGAATAGTGCCAGGGAATTAAAATAGCCCTCAACCGACAACTCATAGGCTTGGTGGCTCCACAAGCAGGATAATTCTGAAGCATGCGTTCTACAGTGGGATTATGCTCCAGTTGCTCACAGTGGTAACTGGCTTGATATTACATGCTTTATTGGCTTCTTTCCCCTACCTGCCTCACTTCCCCACTCCCCTCCTGGGATCATCTCCTCAGTAAATCATGTGCATGTAAATCCTTGTCTCAGGGTCTGCTTCTGGGAGAACGAAAATTAAGACAGGCAAGGATGAAACCTGGTCTACAATAACATTCAAGGGATGACTCGGGAAAAAGAAGCCCATGATGGAACTAGAGAAGAAATAGAGAGAGGTACTGGAAAACTGTGGTAAGTGTGGTCTAAAAACCCAAAGTAAAGGAGAGTTTCCCAAATGAGGTAGGAGGAAACAGCATCAAATGCTATGGAGATGAGATGCAAAAAGAACTGGAAACTGTCCATCTGAGTTGGCATCTATGAGGTGCTAGGTGACCTCTGCCAGGAGATTTTTGGTATAGTGGTGGAGGAAGCCAGATGGCAGTGGGTTGAGGAAGTGAATGGGAGGTGAAAAAGCAGAGGCAGCAAGTGTAGGCTATTCATTTAGGAAGTCTGGCTGCGAAGGGAAAGAGAGAGAGGGAGGGAGGGAGGGAGGGATGAAGAGAGAGAGAAAGGGGGGGAGGGGAGAGAGAGAGAGAGAGAGAGAGAGAGAGAGAGAGAGAGGCAATTACCTACTGGCACATAGGAAATCTTTAATCTCCATCTTTAAGATGGAGAGACTTGGATATACTCTAGTTTAATGATAAGAGAAAAAGAATCCCTTGAAATGTTGTTGAAAACCCCCCATAACTACCCCCATATTCCAAGAGCTTCCCAATATTCTCATCTTCATCAACACCCTTTTATTGAGCACCCTTTTATTTAATACTGTTAAGTATTGAGAAAAAAAAAGAAGTATAAGACACAATTCCTGATGTCAAGGAGATTATACTCTAGTAGGGGATGTGAGATATCAACATATGAAAAGGTTATTAAAAATATAAGATAGGACACGATGATGATAAAATCAGAGGTACAGTTAATAATTACTTTAGCTGTTCAAAGGAAGATAGGACAGGTGGGGAAGGCTTCATGGATTTGGGGTGTAGATGACTTGGCAGAAAAGCTCACTGGGGAGGAGGGTTCAAAGGGGGAAATTTAAGAGAGAGGTAGAAGTTGGTAATAAAGAGGTCTGGAAGGGGTTTGAATGCTAAACTAAATTTAAAAGCTTGTATTTCATTTAGTAGGCAAAAAAAAAAAAAGGAGCCATTTACTTTGTGAACAGGGTAAAATGCAGTATTTTGGAGAAAGTAACTTGAAAGAGGTATGCAGCATGGTTTGGAAAATAAAACAAAAGCAGGAGGGCTAGCCACATAGGGAAGAGAATCAAGTCTGGACTAGGATGGGGAGGATGGAGAGAAAGGACAGAGAAGGGACCTTTTATATTTTGGTTATTAGGTTTGCCTTATTTCATCATCTAGATTATAAGCTACTTGGGCTATGCCTTGGTCATAACTGGAACCCATATCACCCTCAACAAAAGGTCTATTACACAAATGATGGGAACATACTGTATAGCAGAAGGAACTCTACCTAATGCACTGTGGTAACCTAAATGGGAGGGAAGTCCAAAAGGGCGGGGATATCTGTATGTATATGGCTAACTCATTTTGTTGTACAGTGGAGGCTAACACAACATTGTAAAGCAACCATACTCCAATAAAAATTAATAATAAAAAGGTCTATTACATAAATGTTCCTGAATAATTAGTAAATGAAGTGACAGATGAATAAAATGAATAAGTGAGTGCACATCAAATGAATAAGCATTACAAGAGATGAAACACCAAACGGATCTTGGAGGACAAAGAAATCAAAGAAGGATAGAGGGTTTCCAAGTGTGTTTGGGGAAAATAACAGCATCATTGATTGAATCGACTGGCACCTAGTAAATGCTCAGAGTGTAATCTTATATATTTATATATTGTAATCCTATATATTTATGATATTTATCTTACATATGTATGATATTGAAAAGAGACAAATCTGGGGACTTCCCTGGTGGTTCAGTGGGTAATACTCCGCGCTCCCAATGCAGGGGGCCCGGGTTCGATCCCCGGTCAGGGAACTAGGTCCCGCACACGTGCTGCAACTGAGAGTCCGCATGATGCAACTAAGAAGTCCTCACGCCGCGTCTAAATATCCCCCATGCCGCAACGAAGATCCCATGAGCCGCAACTAAGACCCGGCACAGCCAAAACAAACAAACAAGCAAACAAATAAATATTTAAAATAAAATAAATGTGGGAAATCTTTAAAAAAAAAAGAAAAGAGACAAATCTGGAAGGCACTTCACTCCTTTGGTAGTTTAGCAGAGAGGTAGCCTAGCAGGTCTGAGTTAACACAACAAATGCCAGTCGCTAAGTTCCAGGGGCTCCCCTTTTATAACCAGGCCACTTCCTCAAACATCAACCTTCTATTTTTATATGGTTCCCGAGGATTCCCTACTCCCAATTTTTAAAATAAATATGTAGGGTACAATGGGAGATGGGGGTCTCTCTTTTGGAACCCTGTCTGTCCAGCCTAGCCTGATCAGCCTAAGTACATCTCTCTATGGGGTAATGAGAGCTTCCGGAGTATGTGTATTCTCTACTTCTCTTGTGTAAGCTTTCCTTCAAAAAAACTTATGTATTTACATCACGTGGCCCTAGTGTGTGTGGGACTGAAAAATCTAACATATCATGAATAACAAATAACAGACACATATAGTTGAGATTTTACAGCGAGAATTTTTTTGAGGGAAATTTTAATTTTAGACATGATCCAGAGAGCTATCATCTGTAAAAATAAATATCGATCTGATAGAAATAATAAAATCCTACTTAAATCCATTTGTAAATGCTTGAATCTCTTTAATAGAGAAATTCCATAAAACTTTTTGATGAAAAATAGTCATTAAACATGAACTATAGATCAAATCAACCTTCTTTTTTTTTTAACCTATACTTCTTTACTGAGTGCAAGCTTATGCTTGGTACTCTTTGATAGCTAATAAATACAGAAAGAATGATGGAATTAGAAATTATCAATAGAATAGAATAGAAAATTACCAATTTTCAAATTCAAATGAAATAACAAGTCTAAAAAATGATAATTAGTGGATAATAAAATCATTACGTCTGAGGTTATCAACTTTGGACTCGTGTTGGAATCACTTAGGGGATTAAAAAAAATGCTAATACCCATGTCACACAGCCAGTGATTCTGATGTAAATGACTATGGGTGTGGCCTCGGCATGGCGACCTTTTCAATCTCCACAGGTGATTCTAATGTGTAGTCAAGGTTAGGTGAGAGGTTGATGGAAACCAGACATTAAATGCCTCATGAAGTGATGCAATGGGAAGGTCCCAGCACCACCTAGGAAGTCTTCTTGCCTAAAAAAAAGTCATTGAACCTAAATCTAACCAAGTTTCTAGATACAACTCTAAGTTTACAAGAAATAGAAATCATAAATAACACTTAGATGCATCTGTAGATATGTGAATCAGTGTCATATAGAAATTATACAGAGGATAAAGGAACAACTTAATAGCACCAAAGGGAAGCAACAAAATCCCAAATGTGGTATATCCTACAAGACCCAAAACTCAGTTTCTTCATTAATGGCATGTTAGAATAAATAAATAAAACGAAGGTGGGGACTGTTACAGAATTGAAGAGCCTTAAGAAACATAAAAACCAAATCCAATGCGTAGGACTTGTTGGATCCTATGCCAGGGATCTTCTCTTTTCTCCTCCAGATTTTCTCTCCACCCTTCTCTCTGGCCTGGGAAGTTGACCTATACGGACTGTGCCTTTAGGCTCCCTTGCCCTCCGGCTTCTGGTTGGGTTTGGCCAATGGGAAGCCCCAGAAGGAGATCAGAGAGGGGAAGAGTGGGCAGTCTGAGGATTTATTCCCCTGACTTCCTCTCTGTGAGGTCACCTGGACTGGCTGGATCCCTCCATAGAAGGACACTGTTCCTCTCAAGGTCTTCTCTACAGACTCTTTCCTTCCAGGTTTAGTAACCTTGACATTGTCCTCGTTACTCCTTCACACCTAGCGGTGGTAACAGCTCTGCTGTTGCTAGCCAAAGATGACTGCACTAGCCTCCGTGATTCCCCTACACCCCACAGTGCTTTTGTAAATAAACCCTCCTTGAACTATCCTAACCTGAGACTGCTGTTTCCTGATGGGACTGATATAGATCCTCACTGAACCAAATCAATTCTCCTTTGAGACAGTGGAGAAATTTTGACTATGAAGTAAACATTAAAAACTATTAAGGGATTATTATTAATTTCATGAGGTATGATAATGCCATAGTGATTATGTAAAAAAACAAACAATTACCAGTTAGAGATACAAACTAAAGTATTTATTGATGAAATGATGTGTCTAGGAATTGTTCTAAACATACTGCATTGGAGACCTGGGCAGTGGGGTGGAAAGTAAGAAAGAGTACGGCAGGAGGGACTTCCCTGGTGGCGCAGTGGTTAAGAATCCGCCTGCCAATGCAGGGGACACGGGTTTGAGCCCTGCTCCGGGAGGATCCCACATGCCGCGGAGCAACTAAGCCCATGTGCCACAACTACTGAGCCTGCGCTCTAGAGCCCGTGAGCCACAACTGCTGAGCCCGCGTGCCACAACTACTGAAGCCTGCGCGCCTAGAGCCCGTGCTGCACAGCAAGAGAAGCCACCACAATGAGAAGCCCGCTCACCACAACAGAGTAGCCCCCACTCACAGCAACTAGAGAAAGCCCGCACGCAGCAATGAAGATGCACTGCAACCAAAAATAAATAAATTAAAATAAAATAAAATAAAAAATTTAAAAAAAATAAGAAAAAAGTACAGCAGGAATAGATGAAACAAGATTATCAAAATGTTGATAATTGAAGCAGGGTGACAGATATATGAGGGCTCATTATATGTGCTATTCTCTCAATTGTGCAAACAATGGAAAATTTCTATAATAGAAAGTTAAAGCAGAGCAACCAATGTTTTATTTTTTTCTTAGATGAGACCTGGTTTGCGAATTTTCATTAAAGAGAGAGGCACACAAAATCTGAATTTATACCAAATGAAGACTTTAAGGGTGTGTTTAAAGCATGGAAATATGAAGATGTTTCTACATTTTATTCTTTCCTGCAGAGAAAAATTGATGAGAAAGCTGAATACATCTACTGGATATATATTTTTCCTCTTTAGATATTCAGATAGCTACCAAATTCTGTCAATCTGCCCGTGAGCATCTGCAAAGGGAGGGGATGAAGAGGGTCTGGGGGCAGTGGAGGGGCCCCGACAGGCCTGAGCTCCTATTGTCTGCAACCTCAATGACAAAGTCTGATATTGCTTGGAGCTTCCTTTTTATTTTGTTTTGGATTTTTCTGGTAATAGATACTAGTAATGGAGCAAAGTTATGCATAAAAATTGTCATTATTTATAATCCTTTCAGGGGATTTAGTTGCTCCTGGGGCAGCTCAGAAGCAAACATAATTTCTTCTGCAACAAATTCTGCCCTAACCAAAGGAAGCAAGGTACTGGATTGGTTCTGCTTCAGTAGCATTTTTGCTTCTCAAACACCATAGATAAGAGAATTGTGTAGATATCTGAGAAGAATGAGTGAATACAAATTGAAAGACATACATATCTTGCCACTAAAATAAGCTTCCTTTTACATGAAGCAAGTAGCAGACAACAATAAGGAAAATCCAAGCACAAAGAATTCTATTGCATGCTCAAAAATAAAACAAAATAAAAAGAAAAGCCAAAGTATAATGTCAGTTGGGTTAATAAAGTTGCTTTGTTTTCTTATAATAATAAAAGTTGGCAGGGCTCCACCTGCATTAAAGTACTTCCTGGCATAATGTTCTTCACTCTGTTTCTGCTACCCCCACTTTGCTAAGCTTGTTTTACTGACATTACTGTTAATTGATGGTTACTAGATGTAACCAGAAGGCAGACAGATGAGGAAGGAAAAGTTGAAGCTTGTTTATAAAACAGGAAAATGCTGCTTTTTAAACTGCAGTATTAATATAAGAACCTCAGTTTACCAAATAAATGTAGTATTAACACAAGAACCTCCAGTCACCAAGATAAAAGTTGTACTTACTGCAAGTACAATGTAAGTTGTATTAAATATTGCCAATAAGGATCAATATTGGGGAAAACAAGATGATTCAAGGGTGTTTTAAAAATAGCCTCCTAGAATGTATCTGAAAGAAAGCCTCCATTTCTAAATTATTTGCAAATATTGGCTAGGATATGAGAGTAGGTAATTTGGACTTAGGCATCTGGTGAGGTTAGTAGCATAAAGGTTAAGAGCAAGGAGTTCGGAGTCAGTCTGCCTGGGTTCAAATTCTGGCTCCATGACTTTATAACTGTATCACTGTTGGCCAGTTGCTGGACCTCTCTGAAAGGCCGACTCAAATTCCTCATATGAGAAGGAGGGATGGCAATAGGGGGCTGTTGGGAAAATTAAATAAAATAAATAACTCAGATAATATGACTTCAGATCCTCATAAAGGGACATAATCCAGAAATGAAACAACTAGAACAACTTAAAGCGTTGACTACTTAGCTGTTCACAGGATAAAATTATTATTTTGTCATCTTAAATAATTTATGGACCATGATGAGAGAGATTAATCAGAACTATCAATACAACAAAACTAGCAACAGTTCTAGAGGCTGATCCCATGGGAAGATCTGCTCCTCTCTCCAAAAGAAAATGGTCAATTGCACTGATTTTGAAGTTGTTTTGCATCAAGAATTATAGAATCTCCCATGGAGAACAGTATGGAGGTTCCTTTAAAAACTAAAAATAGAGTTGCCATATGATCCAGCAATCCCTCTCCTGGGCATATATTTGGAGAAAACACTAATCTGAAAAGATACATGCACCCCAATGTCATAGCAGCACTATTCACAATCGCCAAGACATAGAAGCAACCTAAATGTCTGTTGACAGAAGAATGGATAAGTAAGATGTGAGATATATGTGTGTGTGTGTATATATATATATACACACACACACAATGAAATATTACTCAGCCATAAAAAAGATGAAATAATGCCATTTGCAGCAACATGGATGGACCTAGAGATTATCATACTAAGTAAGTCAGACAGAGAAAGACAAATATCATATGATGTCACCTATATGTGGAATTTAAAAAAATGATACAAATGAACTTATTTACGAAATAGAAATAGATTCACAGACATAGAAAACAAACTTATGGTTACTAAAGGGGAAAAAGGTGGGGGGGGAGGATAAATTAGGAGTTTGGGATTAACATATACACACTACTCTATATAAAATAGATAAACAACGAGGACCTACTGTATAGCACAGGGAACTATATTCAGTATCTTGTAATAACCTATAATGGAAAAGAATCTGAAAAAGAATGCACACACACACACACACATATAAAAAACTGAATCACTTTGCTGTACACCTGAAATTAACAACATTGT
The DNA here is from genome assembly GCF_011762595.2 of Tursiops truncatus. NCBI lineage: Eukaryota > Metazoa > Chordata > Mammalia > Artiodactyla > Delphinidae > Tursiops > Tursiops truncatus. The sequence goes on along the minus strand of NC_047055.1, from coordinate 111,918,701 downwards.
AAATCAACTGTACTTCAATAAAAAAAATGAATTATGGAGTCTCATCAACTCAGTCATTATTTGATATCAGCAGTTACTTTGATATAAGGGTTCAATATCAAAAATGATGGACATTTAGGCTGATTCTGAATTAGGAATGAAGTTATCAGAGCGACTTTGAATATCCTGCCATCATTATTTTATTAAACTAAAAGGAGGGTTAACATTGAGTCAAATTACATTAAGTACAAACCCCAAATGAACACCAATTCACATTAATTCTCAAGTGCTGCATTCACTCTGCCTTTCCACATCAGGACCAAGCCATGATTCAGAGGCAGCCCACTGATGAGTCATCCCCTGCTGATATCTAGATGGGTCAGAACGCCCTGCGTGGACTGAGCAGGAGGAGACAGAGAGTCCAAGGGCTTCCTTTGGTGTGACATGGCAGAACCTAGGGGCCAGGATCTAAGTCCCAGGACCCAGGAGAAGGACCCGAGAAGCAACGTCTCTTGCTCTCAGAGAACTCAACTTCCTATTGTCCCTTGAATGAGGCTTCCATGTGCCCAAAGGCTGCATGAGTTCTTTGACAAACGTGGAGGCTTCATGAGCAGAGAAAGATATCTCTTCCAAACTAGAGGACCAATCTTCTTTCCAAATGGTCCTGGTCCTTGATGTCAGAGAAAGGGAAGTGCAGAACACAGAACACCCACGACACCAAGCTGAAAGTCCCCACAAGGTGCTATAACCCACTTGGTGCTAAAACACATCCAAACGAGCAAAAAAACCCAAAACAACAACAACAAAAAACTAATATAAAGGTCCTCTGGGTAAGAGCTGAGTTGTCTCTGATTCCAGCTCGGCATTCTACCTGTCCTCTTCCTTCCCCTGGCTCTCCTCTTTATCCACTCCAGCCCTCTGACCTCTACCCAGTGGCCCTTTTCCAGGATCATCTCTCTGTCTATCTATTCTAATGGTGAGCACTTCGAAGTCCTACTCCCTGCTCACCATCTGACCACACACTAGGCCAGCCTCTCTCACACACATCTGACTATACTCAGAGGCTTGCAGCCTATGAGCATTTCCCATTCCTCCATGGGCCACACACCTAACTTAACCAGTCACCTCTATAGGAAATCAGGACAAGACGTACTTCCTGAACCTCTACTGAATCAGGCAAGAGAGAGTGCTTGCCACATTGGATTCGGTGTTCACACAAAGGCCAAGATATTACAAAACCTGGCTATAGGAAACAGCCCTGAAAAGAGAAAGTTTTACAGCCTCCCGTTTGAATGGCCTTTGCAGTTGTGGTTCCAGTTTTTCAGTTACTAGAGAGCATATACCCATGTCTGAGACCTTGGGAACCACTTCTGTGTATTCCATCCTGTGTATCAGTACCCAGCAGAGCACAGAGCCCAGAACTGAACGATGGTAACTTATTTTTTGATGTATCATACAGAAGTAATCTTTCCTTGAGATTACAGCTGGATAATAACTTCCCTATTATAGAAACTTGACCAGCTCTACATTATATGTATTTATAGGACACAACCTAGAGAAGCTCAAGTCAATAACTGCTTTATGGGATCATGTGAGTTAACTACTCCTGCATCACAAGCCACCCCAAATCTTGGTGGTTTAAACAGCAATTATTTATTATTGCTCACAAGTCTGCAGTTGCCTGGGGGTTGGCTGATCTCGGCTGGACTCTGGGTGGGAGGCTGAGCTCCACGTGTCTCTTATCCTCAGGCATGTTCTTCTTATGGGATAGCAGAGCTACAAGAGGGTAAACAGAAACATGCAAGGCTCTAAGGCTGAGGCTTTGACTGGCACCCTACACTTCTACCCACATTCCTTTGACCAAAGGACATCACACAGCCAGCTCAAAGACAAGGGGTGGCGATAAAAACTCTGCCTTTACGAAGGATCTCCAAAGTCACATGACAAAAGGTATGCTACAGGGAGGGGTGAAGAATTAGAGCCAACAAGGCACTTTATTACAATTACAATTTCTGAGAACATGGGAAATTTGACTGTAAGGAATACTTGGCTGATGTTAAAGTAAGAATGAGTTTTGGATGACATCAGCTGCAAGGTACTCATTTCTTCCAGATTCTTATCCTTTAAATTCTTACTACTTCCAGGAGGGTCACAATGGTTGAAAGTAAAAATTGCCATGTTCGAGTATCCCAAACCTTGTACAAAGTTCCAATTGGTAAATTAACTCTAGTGGCTTTTCTATAGACTTCAAAATTTGTTTAATCAGAAACCCATGATAACCAAAACCCTTGAAATGTTTTTATTGATCTGTTCCTTGTTTAATTAAGTCAATTTCCATCACGGTCATCCGAATTAACAATACAAGCTATAATTCTATTGAATCTACGATTCTAATATACAAGAATCTGTATGGAAGCACGGATCAAAGCACAAAGAAAGCTTATCCACAGAGAGTTTTCATGGTTGGTATTTTCAATTTCATGATAAGATGCAATGTGGAACAAACTCTAATTAAAGCACTTTCAGAAACATCTTGTTGTCTTGGCTTTGGCAATTATAGATTTACCTTGCTTCTGGTGGCAATTATAATTTTTATATATACCAAAGAAGAAATTTTCTCTCATTACTCAAATTTGAAAGCTCTGTGCTCTATATGAAACAAGCAAAAGATGGCCTATAGTGATTAATTAAGGATTAGGCTATTTAAATGTACTACCAAACAAATTACCAGGGCAGCTTTTCTGTAAGAAGCATGTTTACAAACCTTCTACCTCATTTGTACACATAACAAAAACAGTACTTTAGCTCGAGCAGTACCCATGTTCTTCCCTTGAGAAGGATATTGCTTTCTGCAATAGCACACACATTTCAGGTAATAGTAAAAGAACATCAAAGTCATCTTTTAGCTGAAAAACAAGCCAAAATACCCACCCACTCAGCTCCTCCCAGAGCTCTTAACTTCAGGAAGATACACATGCCTGCAATAAGAAATTGATGTATTAAAGATCCTACTTATGTTACATTTACAGCCAAACCCAGGGAGACAGCTAATGGCACTCTAAAAATGGTCATTTTGTCAGAGCTTCAGTGTCGATTACTGATTACACACAGGAAATGGTGACATAAAAAACCCAGTGACAGCACAAACAGCACCTGGCCAGGGCCTACGCATGAGCACGGATGTTTGATACACAGTTATATTTGGTTCATTTGATTAAAACTCTGGGTATCATCAGCTGGCAGGAAGAATTAGAACTAGTCAGCTCATTAATTTTTTTTTGACATCTTTATTGGAGTATAATTGCTTTACAATGGTGTGTTAGTTTCTGCTTTATAACAAAGTGAATCCGCTATACATATACATATAACCCCATATCTTCTCCCTCTTGTGTCTCCCTCCCACCCTCCCTATCCCTCCCCGTCTAGGTGGTCACAAAGCACCGAGCTGATCTCCCCGTGCTATGTGTCAGCTTGTTAATTTTTTCTTTCAGTTCAATATCTAAAAAATTATTCCCATGAGTGTAGTCATGAGGAATGAGGCAAACAACGATTAAAATTCATGAGAGGTTTATAAAATATGGCAGAGATTTGGAAAGAACGCTGGTCTGTGAGTCAGAACATAGCTAATAACAATAGCTAGCATTTCATTAATGCTTCTGATGGTGCCTGGAACTGTGCTGAGTGTCCTGTGTGCCTTAATGAATTTCATCCTTCTGACAACCTTGTGAGGTAGACGCTGTCATCATCCCCATCTTACAGATGTGGCTGAGAGAGACATCACAATATCCAAATGTGGTGGACTTGAGTCCTGATATTTTACTAGCTAGAAGTGTGTCCTTGAACAAATAATTCCTTTTTTGTGTGCCTCTGTGTTTTTATACAGAAATGAACTAGTAGGACTAGATCGGCGGTTCGTCCTTGGCTACAAATTAGGATCTCTTGGAATGCTTTTATCAGGCAACTTGTTGAATATTTATTGCATGCCAAGGGCTTTATATATAGTATCTCATCTGATTCAACAGTAGCCTGAGATATCATCAAGGAAATGAGGAATACCTGATCTCATGGAAGAAAAATTGAAGTTCAGGATCTTGCCTAGATTATAAAGCTCAGAGATGGCAGTCGGATCTGGGCTCAGGCATTTCTGACCGCCAGTCCTGGGCTCTGGGTCCTGGGATGAATTACTCTCATCCTTTATTGACTGATCACCGCTCTCCCTGTTTCCAGTCTCATCCCTGGCTAATGCATCCTCCGCATTGTTTCCTAAATGCTCTTTCTTAACTGTGCAACTTACTCCCACCTTGAAATCTGACATTATGTCTTCAGAGCTTTCTGGATATTTCAAACTCCTCGCTGCAGCGCACGAGGCACTCCAGGATCTGGTTAGTCCTCTAGTCTCGTTTCCTGCCAGTGCCCCCGCCCCCCTATTTTGTTCAGGCAGAGTGTGTCATACAGTTCCTCACATCTGCCCTTTTCACATATGTTGCTGTTTCTTCCCAGAATGTCCTTTTCTTCTTTTCTCCCCTCTCCTAGCTTAATTCCCACTCCTCCTAATCTCAGCTTAAGCATCTCCTCTTGAAGACTCCTCTGGCTATGATGGGGACTTTGTAAGGCCGCCCTTATTTGTTCCCATAGGACCCAGGGCCCTCTTTAAGGGAGTTGACTGGAAAGGTCACTTCCTTCTGAAGCATTCTCTAACTCTTCGATGTCTTATTGACCCATGTGCCCGGATCGAAACTGACGAAGGGGAGCTGGAGAGGAGGAGACGGGCTGGGGAGGGGGCAGGATCAGGCAGTTTGCTAGGGGCTCACCACCCCTGCCTCCTACGTGCTGGTCCCCACCCGGTCATGTCATCTTATCCCTAGATCACAGTAATCTCCTCCTGACTGCTCCCTCTGCTTCTATCCTGCAGGCGCTTTCCAACACACAGGCCACAGGGATCCTTTTGAACATAAGGCAGAGCTCGGGGCTACTGTGCTCAAAAGCCTGCAATGACTGCATCTCCCTCATAGTCAAAATCCAGGTGCTAACAAGGGCCTTTAAGACTTGACATCAGCACCTCTCAAGTTTTCATCAGCACCTCTCAAGTTTTCATGTGCATATGAATTACCCGGGGATCTTGCTAAAATGCAGACTATGACACAGTAGGTCTGGGGTGGGGCCTGAGATTCTGCATTTCTAACCAACCCGCAGGTGAAGCCGATGCTGCCGGTCCTCGGATCGCCTGTCCTATTCTCCTTGCTCTCTCCACTCCAGCCCTACAGGCCTCCCTACTGTTCAAAGAACACACAAGAAATGTCCCCTTGCCTCAGGGCCCGTGTACTAGTTATTCCTCTTACCTGGAATGCTCTTGTCCCAGATCCACTTGGCTAACTCTCACTTTCTTCACATCTTTGCTCAAATCTCACCTTTTCCATGAGCTCCACCCTGACCACCTGATTTAAAATTGCAAGCTGCCCTCTGCTGCTGAGGTCCTGCACTCCTGAAACCCTTTCTCTCGCTCTTCTGTTCTTTTCTTTCTGCATAGCTCTTATGACCTTTTAACCCATGTTATCAATTGACTTATGTATTACAGTCAGGATTTTGTTACCTAGCTCCCGACCCCAATTCCACAAAGCCAGTTCCCGAGGAGCTCCCACTCTGTATGTTGTGTTCACTGATGTTCCCCCAGAGTCTAGGACGGCTGCCAACAAATACTATTTGAATTTTGAATTTGCATGTTGTGGGTGAATGAGAAGGAGAAATGAAGATGATGTGGTGTGACTGTGTGTCCTCCACTGAGTATATTTTCCCTAAGTGCATTTTGCTTGGTGCTTGGCATATTGAAGTGAGATATTGCTTGGCACATTCTAAAGGCTTTTCTTGGGCAAGACATAGCAAAGCATGTTGTGCTCGAGACATTTCATGCTTTCCTTTATTTCCAGATGACTTCTTCTGGAAGAAATGTTATCTTCTTCTAATAAACTTGCCATTATCTTCGGAGACAAATTTCAGGAAAGAAATAAAGAGTATTGCAATTACTGTCTTCCAGCTTACCCATGACTCAGACAGGTAAGCGCTTCTGTACTTCATCTTCTTCAAATTTAGTAAAGCAGTCAGGTGTGTCTTTTATGATGGCAGAAGTTGATTCCCTTTTAATTCTACCAGTCATTTTACCCTCCTTCTCCCTTCATTTTTCTCAATCCTCCTACATTACTAAGCTTTCACGAGGGATTGTTTGACTGACATTACAGTCAGCATTTTTATATAACTAAGAAGATTATATCATGGAATAAAGACATAAGCTAACTACTCCACTGATATAGCTCTTGAATTGATCTTGGGCAGTATGCACAAAGACCAATAAGTTGCGCTTTTATTTGGTCTTTTTTGGGTATTCTACTCGCTCATCCTCAAAAAAGTAATCTCTTGAATATTGGGTTAAACCATATGACATTGCTAATATTCAACCATTTAACTTAGAAAAATAGCAATTTCACCTGGTTCAAACTAAATATAATTAGGAGAGTTTCTTCTTCTCTTCAGAGAACAATCAATTCCTTAAAAAAGAAGCAAGATTTGTGGGCCGCAAAAGAAGATTTCTGGAAAATAGGGCATTTAGCCTTGTCAAGGAGAGAACAGGCTTGTTCTCATCCCCATGCATAGGCTCCATCCAGACCATCTTGGGCCCTCTGAGCAAGCTCTGGGCTGGGAATGAAGTCTAGCTGACAACAATGGGTAAGCAAGGCCGTGGGGGCTTTCTGGTGATCATTCACACGGGATAGAAATAGTCTCAGTCTCTTAGTCCACTCAGAGACATTCATCCATATAGCCTTTTCCCAATCCTTGTCACCAATCTTCCAATTTTGTTTCTTTTAGGTCATGTTCAATTACTCAGGTCTTTAGCCAGTGCCAAGGAATTCGTGTAGCTGCTGACCTCAGGCTATCTCCCTTTCCACACAAGGTAGGCAAAGGGATGTGCTGCTTGAAACTCTATTGTGAGAGGATTTCTCTTCATCATCCTTTTGAGCCATATGTGAGGGAGGCTATGTTCTGGTTATCTACCAATGCACAACAAACCACCCCAAACATAGTGTTATAAAACAACTATCTTATGATGCTTGTGGGTTCTGTGGATCTGGAATTCAGATGGGCACAGCAGAAATGGTACCACAATGTCTGGGGCCTCAGCTGGAACACTCAAAGGTTGGGACTGACTCCACAACTAGAGTCTGGAATCATTTCAGGCCATCTTCACTTACGTGTCTGGTGGTTACTGCTGGCTTTGGTGGGAACTCATCCAGGCTATCAGCTAGAACAGCTACACAGGGCCTCTCCATGTGGTCTCTCTGAGTAAGCTAGTCTGGGTTTCCTCACAGGATGAGCAACTCCAGAGAATCAGGTAGAAGCTGTATCACCATTTATGACTTAGCCTCAGAGGTCACACAGCATCACTTCTGCCATAGTAATAAGCCTGCCCAGATTCAAGGGAAGGGAACATGGATTCCCTACCTCTCTCTGAAAGGAGTGTCAAAGGCCCATCTTAAAAAGAGTATGTGGGATGGGCAATATTGTCGCAGCTCATAAATGCTAGCTGTTATTATCAGGGAGTCCCAGACCATTTTGTTGAATGCAAATTGTTGAAATAATTATTCCCAATGATTGATTTTTACTTATTGAACATTTTTGAGCAATCTGGGATGATTTTTGCAACCTTTTATGTGCCTTTAAGCATTTTTGTTCATTTTTTTCAGAATTAGAGTAATTTTCACTCCATTTATTTTTAAAATTTCTAATTCTTTGAAAGCCTGTGTGTAGAGGTATCAGCTATCAGCTGGAAAAGTGGCCTTCCATCAAAGAAAACTGAGGTTTATTTTTCATTGACCTCAAACTATAACTAGCTACATTGATTAATGATGACCCAAAGTCCATGAAAATCATATGAGGACCAATGTTTAGATATAGTTTTTCTATCTTTCTTAAAATCCAGTAAGAGATTCCTGTCTCCTGTCTAGCGGCAAGGCAAACATCAGATCGATCTGCCTGCAGGCCAGCAGCATAAGCAACCTCAAGCTTGTCCTTGCATTCACATTGTGGTTGCACATGCTTTGTACTACAGCTTCAGTCCCGACAGCAAACACTGTATGAATGCTGGCCACAAAATGTCATATACAGCTAAGAAAACTTTAAAAAATAAATGTTTATGCAAAGATAGTAAAAACATGTTAAGTAAATTAAGTCTGTGATGGTTGAAAATTAAAAGGATGAAAAGCTAATGAGAAGGTAGACAAAATTACTTTTATGACTGTTTAAAATTTGTGCAATTATTCTAGGTTGCACAGAAATTATAAAAACATGAACTGAATATTGTAAGTGTTAATTCATATACTAATTTGCTTATAGACAATTCATTTAGAGATAGAAGCAAATGTAACAATTTCTTACAGCATTTGCAAACCAGCATAGCAGGAATAAGTGGATGAGAATGAATTATAAATAAAAAACCAAAAAAGTAGTGTGTGTGTGAAGACTCAAACTTCTGGAGAAGAAATGGATACATATGCTTTAAAACATTTAAAGAACCATAAACCTACCCTGTGCTGTAATCTCTGTAAGGGGAAACACCATATCTGTCTTGTTCAACATTCTATCTCTATTTTATAAATATTTCTTTAATTATTAATGGTGTATCAAATTATCAATATTTGAAAAAAGCAAACTTGGAATATTCAGTTTAATTTTCAATCAATTTGTTTCTTTGACCAGTTGTGCTCAACCAAATATTTTCAACCAATTTATTGTCTATCAATCAACCTGGAGCCATGCTAGGCAAAACACTATCATAAACAAAAAGGACTGTGAGATACAATTCCTGGCTTCATTTTTTTTGGAGGGGTAATTTATTTGAAGAGAAACTATGTGAAAAATTTCTTAAGATTTAAATAATAGGTCAAGACAACAATAGGAGATCTGTCAGAAGCCTCTCTATGATTAATTATTGAATCAATTGTAAACTTCCATTTCTTATAATGTGGTGTATAAGGTAATATTAACCATTCCAACACAAAACACCAAGAAATAATTGATGAAACATAATAAACATCCTTTTTAACATAAAGCTGAGATACGAGGAAACTAAGGGAATTCCCCTCAAAAACCAAAAATTGAGAGGAAAACTGAAAAAGGAAAGTTGTAAGAGGGGGGGAGTTAAAGCTCCTGCTGTTCAGGGTTTTCGAATGGTGGGTTTTGCTCGTTTCTGTAACCAAGATTAGGTTAGAACTGCCAAATGAGGACAAGCACCTACATGTCAGTCCAGAGCAAAGCAGAATGACTGCCTAAAGCTATAACCTCCAAAGGGCTATGTCATAGTGAAAAGGTAGAACAGAAGCAAAATCTACCCACTGCCAGCAAGACAATCACCCTGTTCAGGTCCCCCACCTGAAAAGTTGGAACCTAAGTTTTGCACTCAGTTGTATTTCTGGCTCAAATATATACTCCCTTTATGGTCCAGTATACCCCACCCCATGAAATGAACATAAAAAGTAGTCCCCATCCAGTGATTCCCCTTGTAGAAGTAAACACTGATCTTGTCTGGAGAGTCAGTCACACCCTCAACCCAGACCACAAAAGATTCCTGCAGATAAAGCCACACTAAACATGAGCTCACCATCCAAAAAGAAAAAAAAATTAAGATACATTGGTAGCCAACACAACCAACAGTTAGATTAGGCCCTCAAGTCCTTTAGATGATGAGCTTATTAAATATGTACTATAAACTATGACTAAACCTATTCTCTAGGAAAAAAATATGATAAATATCAAGGCACTACCAAAAAGACCAGGCAGGCTTGAAAAATAACCAACTGATTTGCTTTGAAATGAAAATTTTAGTCATTAAAATACAAACTTGGTGGATAGATTAAACCACAGATTAGACAGAGCTAAAGGGTGAACTAGTGAAATGGAAGATAGAGCTGAAGAATTTACTCAGAAAGTAACACATTCTGGGAGTGTGAGAGCAATCACTTTAGACTGGCACAATCAGAGGATGCATTGTGAAGGAGGTGGACTTTTAGCTGAATCTTAAAGACTGTGTAAGAATGTGTAAAAGAAGGTATTTCAGAGGAGTGGCATGACAGAAGCCAAATTGCAGAGACTAAATTAAAAACTTGTTTAGGTCACAGTGAGTTGGCCACTTTGGCTGAAATGGAAAGTTTGTGTAGAGAAGTAGAGAGAGATAAAGGCTGATTATGAATGTTAGGGCCTATCCCTAAAGCCATATATGAAATGCTGTAATAATCACATAAAATTAATTTGTTTTTAAAACAAAGCAGACACATAATGTCTGCTATATTGATATTGTGGTCCTTTTGACACACAACACTCCAGCTTGCCCAGCTGCCCTCCAATGAGCATGCACTGTGCATACCTCCTTAAAACGGAGGGGTCTTAAAGTCACTCTTCCCCTTGCCTTCCCTCTCTCCACACAGAGGTACATTTCAAAAGATTTCAGGTTGAAATCTGAATGAAAGAGTAACAAATTCCATGAAACTTGTAGTTGTGCCAGGCTGAGGATGGTGTTAAGCAGTTTATAACGCTTCTTCTACAAAAAAAAAAAAAAAAAAAAAAAGCCTTTATGTTATCTCCTTAAATTAATTCCCCAAAGTATAGAAGGCTTTGTTAACTCTCAATTCCTTTCAAACATGATGGTAAAATGGATTCTAGCACTGGAAATTTAATAAGGCCTCAGAGGAAAAAGCGGATTTCAGATTCCCTAGCAAGGGGTGAACTCAGTTCCGGTGAATTATCTCCCTTGCCTTCTTTGCATGGCTTACACCTATACAAAAGGATGTAATATCCAGCCCTCCAACAGGGAAAAGGACAGACTCACCCTGTATAAAGTGGGAAAGGTATCAATTAAAATTTACCCATACAATTTCCGAGCAGACAGATTTGCACAAAGCTACTCACATTTGGCATTAGCAAGATGAAATAAAATATCGGGGAAACCATGGAACCATATTACAGCTAAATAAATGTCTGGAGAGATAGATAAATCAATAATATAAGGAAGGTAGTTTTAAACAAAGGAACAGTAATAAATGAATGAATGAATAAATAAAAGACAGAAGGCCCCCTTCTAGAATCTGGAAGAATAAGATTTATTCTTATACTCATAATTTCTGTACTACAAATTATAAAAGACTTTGTAAGAATATAAATTCAATAAACAAGTAGTAGCAGATGAGATGATAAAACAACAGAGTGAGGAAAGTGAGATTGCAGAGGTTAAGAAATTTGTTTACCATTACACTTCTAAAAATTAATCTGAGACAGCAAGGAGAAGAATATTTTAGGGTTGAAAATAGGCATGGGAAAATATTTGAGATAGTCTCAGTACGTATATGCAGAAGCAAAAAGATAAATAGGGAAGATAGATATGGAAAACAGACAGGTAATCTAACATACTAGACAACTGTGTTCCTGAAATGCAGGTAAAAGGAAATATTAATATCAAAAGGGTATCCTTTGTACCAGGGAAAAAAGAGAAAACAAACGATATTCAATATTGAACTTCAAGTTTAAAAAAGAAATTTCGGCGTGCAGGTAATTAAAAAAAAAAAGCAAGTCATCTATGAGGTAAGGAGGTGGAAGACTCAACTTTTCCACAGCTTCATTAAGGTCGCCCAATGCAGCAAAGAAAAATATAGGATGCTCAGTTCAATTTTAAAATTTAGATGTAACATTTGGAACAGACTTATACTAAAAACATTCATTGTTCATCTGAAATTCAAATTTAACTGGGCATCCTGTATTTCATCTGGCAGTCTTAAGCTACATTTAATGTCAGAAAGCAATGGGATAATATCTGCAAAGTTAGGTGGGAAAGAAAATGGGACTCAAGAGTATTATACTCAGCTAACGGATCATTCAATTAAAAAGGCAACAGGCAGACATGAGAGAAGCAAGGAACATAACTTCTCAGTGAGGAAATTCTGTTAACCATGTGGATGATTAAAATAAAGAGCTCAGGAATGGAGAAGCCATGGTAAAGAGGATGCTGAATCTGGAAAGTTCTAGGGCAGTTCGATTTAGAGGCTGAGACATTGCCATCAGCTTTCAAAGTCTTTTCTTCTCTTGGTCTACCTTCCACTGGCAGCATCATTCTCAGGACACTCTCTTCACATGGTTGCCTCCAGCAGCTCTAGACTGACCTCTTATCAGCTTGGCAACCTCAGTGGAAAGAGGGCACTTTTTCTTAAAAGTATTAAAAAAAAACTCCTGGCCCATGCTCATTTGCTTTTATGGACTGGGCTATGCGATGAGCCCCCTAGATCAATTGTCATCACCATGGAAATAGGCTACTACTTTTATTGGCTAAGTCGTATCACCTGGAACCAGGGGTGGCGTCAGCAGCAGATAAATCACTGAGAGTGGAGGAGGAACGGTTTCCCCAAAGAAATACAGGGTGCTGTGACCAAAAGATGGGAATGGATTCTGAGCAGATCAGAAGATCAACTATTTTGTACGCTATATTGTTACCTCTCCAACTAAAGTGTAAACTTCTTGAGAACTAGATCTCTGTATTACACTTCTTTTTTTTTTTTTTTTTTTTTTGCAGTACGCGGGCCTCTCACTGTTGTGGCCTCTCCCGTTGTGGAGCACAGGCTCCGGACGCACAGGGTCAGCGGCCATGGCTCACGGGCCCAGCCGCTCCACGGCATGTGGGATCTTCCCGGACTGGGGCACGAACCCGTGTCCCCTGCATCGGCAGGCAGACCCTCAACCACTGCACCACCAGGGAAGCCCTGTATTACACTTCTTTTAATCTCACAGAATGACTGCCTCAGAGCTTTATTATAATGTAGGTGCTCAAAAATATTAATTTCCCTTGATATAACTAACTTCCTATATTTGCAAAATGAGGAGGTTGGAATACATGAACTCCAAGGTCCCTCCACCTTTAATAAAGCTCTGTGAAAAATTCCATGAGAACATATCATATGGGGCCCCACATTAAGTACTTTTGGTATACTCTATAGTAAAACATTTGAACATTTAGTTATAGGTATAGCTCATGATAGATCTTTTCCACTTCAGAAATGTCAAAGGTGTTACAAAGTCCTATTAGATTAGTGTATTCCCATATGTCTTCCTCAAGTCAATGATTCACAATATGATGGAATAGTTTTCCTAATCATGCAGAGATCTTTTCCTAATGTTCATATTTTTCATTGAAATATGTTTACTTCTCATCACTTCTAAGCCTCTAAACAAGAAATGAGAGTCTGACCTTCACCCATTCTCCTCCCATTTATGCCTACTTCAAAATGCACTATCTTGATTATTACCATCTCCCGTTTTGCTTAGTCAGAAACTCTACCACCTTCCTTCCTCCTCTCCTCCCCATCCAATTGTCCACCAAGTCCTATTAATTCTATTCCCTACATATATTTTAGATCTCTCCCCTACTCCAAATCCTTGCCATGACTCATTTCCTATAGTTACTACATATTCCTTCTATTGTACTTGTCATTTGAATATATGATGGTAAGAGAACAGGCTCCAGCCAGTTGGCCTGGTTCAAAGCCTGGCTCCAGGATTTACTTGTGTGACTCTAGGGGAGTTATATAAACCCTCTAAGCCTCAGCTTCCTCTTCTGTAAAATGAAGCTAAAAATAGTACCCCATAGAGTTATTGAGAACATCAGGTGAGTTAAAACATGTAAAACACTTAGACCGATGTCTGGCATGTATTTAGTAGGCATTACATAAATACTGACTATTATTATTGTTCTTGGTTTAATTTACAGCAATTAAAGTAGCCGATTCCTCCAGTATACTAGGAATGTATAAATGGCAGGGTAATGTGATTATTAGCAGTATATTTAAAACAGTAGCATTAGTATTTTAATCACTAGCTTTCAGCACAGTGTAGGGGCATTTAAAAATCTAGTTCAATGAATTTAGCTTGTCAGAATAAGACAGTTCTACACAGTAACCACTAGATGGAAGCAAAACCTTTTATAAGAATCAATTCTTACCAGAAATTACTGCAGTGTACAAAGATCTACCGCTTTTGTCTCCTTTATTTGTACAACCTCATCGTCATCAACAACGAAAAACCACCAGAACCACCACCATCATCATCAACAACGGAAGCTACAACAAAGGCAGCTCATAAAGAGGTTCAGAACTTTGTATGTTGAACGCAATTCAGACTTAAGGTTTTGGAAAGTCTTTGCTGCAGAAATTAGAAATTATTAATCAAAAAATGCTGAAAACACCCTCATTGAACCAAAAGCCATCTGCCACCCACCCACCTTTACATAACAAGAATCTCTGAAGGCTCATCATGGGAAAGATGTAGACTCCCAGCTCTCTGCAGAGCGACTGCAACATAATGACCAATTGTCCCTGTGAATGACACACCTCTCTTCACTTTTTAACAAGGAATTGTTGTTTTCCTATATTGTTTGGGATGGGGGTATCGTAGGTATTCAATGACTTAATTACTGGGTTTACTTTCCTCTGAGAATTTCTCTAGCTCATCTTCAAATGTGTTTTTGGTGTCTTTCATTTGCAGTAAAGGGATTCATTTCTTTCTCCCTTGCTTATTTCCAGGGGTCCTCAGCCTATTCTTTCTCCACGTGATTCTCACGTATGACATCCTCACATCAGTGACACTTCCTATTACATCACTGTCAGTATTATCACTTTATTGCCAGTAATGATTCTCAGTGCGGAGATGGTTGTGCACAGTTGGGATATCTCTAGCCTCAGATTCTGATGAGCTCCCAGAAGCTGTTAGTTTTGTCTAATTAGCAGCAATGAATTGACCCTCTCTCTTTCTCTTAGAGTGGGACTTGCTCTCTCTCATACCCTCAAATATTCCTGGACTCTTTCACTTTCTACTTTTCTTTTTTCCCCTCTCTCTTCTCTTTTCTCCCCCTTCCCATCTCCCATTCTTCATCTCCTCCCTCTTTGCTCTCCCTCTTAGAATTCTAATGATCTCCTTTCTATAATGCAATGCTATCTTAAACCTATAACAAGAGAACACCCATACAATATAAATTTGATCTCAGAAGTGAGAGAAGGTAGTTTTCTCGCATATGGAACACGTGTGTGCTATCTTGGTAGGAAAATATTATTTCTACTTAAAAGCAATGCTCAATCATTGCTGTCATCTGCCCATAATTGAATGAGAATCAGCCGAACGCAGAGCAGAGGCGAAGTGCAACGACCTACTTAGGATCAACTCAAATCACGTGGATGAAAAATGACTACAATTCCACTCTTCTCTTTCTTATCACAATCTCTGTCCAAGTGGAAAGAGGTTTTACTTGCCTGCTCATTTCTCAAATCAAACCTCCATCTGAGATTTAGACTTCTTTAAATGGAGTCCAGAACCTGAGCAGCTATGATTCAGGTTATCGCAGAGGAATTCAATTTCTCGCGATGCCCTCTTTTCTTCCCACAGAGCAGCCAACTGAGAAAGCTCAGGCAAGGAGCAGGAAGAAGGAATTCGGGTTACCCTCCTGGGGTAACAGCCGCTCTGTTCACCCTAGTCACCAAACACATGCTGACCAGGTAGTAAAACAAACGTTTTCCTTAATAAAGAGTTGAAGGAATTTCAAAGAAGGAAAGCACGTTTCTGTATTCCCCTGAGGGCAACATGAATTCTGCTAAGTATTTCAATTTCAGAATACACAAATGTAGAGAGAGTCTCTTCTATACCCGTGTGCTTGCTGCCTGGCACAAAATGTACACACAGCTACAGACGTCTGGGTTTCTTCTCACCAGGGGCTGGTGGAGATTCTCCAAGCACGTGGGTGTAGCTCTGGCAGTGTGATCTTCCTTCCCAGCTCATAGCTGGCCTCATGCTTGACTTATGTAATGTCGTCTGTTTGCTGATGGGCTCCCGCTTGATTGGCTCAAGAGTGGGTACTGCAAAACTTGTGCTCAGTCCCCGTGAGTGCTAGATTCAGACAGCTGATTTGATTTTGTATTTCTCCTGCACCAAGAGGTTAAACTGAGTATCGTTAAGGAAATAAACGTGGGTGCCTGTGCATCGCGTGGTGAGGAATGATTGGGATGAATAACGGCGGTAGTTTAGGTGGTCTGAATTATGCGTGGGTGGGTGAGGAGAGTGAAAAAAGAGAAGCAGGGAAGGGAATTATAAGGGAAAACTCTCTCTCTACTAGCAGCTAACCGTAGATCACTGGAATTCGTTCCTTATCACACGTAAGCAGGAACCAAGGAATGGAGTATGGCTGAGTGGAATGCCTAATAAAGGAGTTGGCTTTCTCTCACTGCCCTTTCAATCTAAATACTTAAGATATGCAGCAGCTCGGAGGGCTTTTACAAGGAGGCAAAAAGAGCAGAAGGACAAGAGTCATCAGTGGAGGATTTGCCACTGAAGGCATAGCTTATTGTACTGTGTTAAAAAAAACTTCATTCGTTTTTAGTCAAAACATTTTAAAAAAAAGAATTTCTATTTGCTCTGGCATCCTTGTCCATCTTTCCAAATTGAAGCGACCTCACACTGCTTCCGACTATTTTGGTGAGGGTTTAATGTAAACAGCCAAAATGTTTACACCGCTGCCCCTTCCGAGTTGCTTTATTTTCTCTTTTATATAAATATGCCCAGCAACAAGGTATTTGGAGAGCTCCCCAAGTAACAGAAGAAGTGTTTTGAATTTCCCTTGTGCAAACCTCCATGAGAACTAACACAGCTCTCAGTGGGTCCTCCATAACCGCTAACTTAGGACTATAAAGTTGAACATTAATGAGTTCTCTATAGATCTTCTCCCTCCCCAACGCCCCCCCATAAAAAATTCTTTTTGGTATGGTAATTTTGTTTACTTCTCCCGAGAGCCAGTCGTTACCGAAATTCATCACCAGAGGGCGGACTTTCACAGAAAATACGCCAGTTCCCTGCTCTGGCTGATCGCGTCTCCCATTTGCAGGGTGGAAGAAACAGGTTTTATTCGGAGGTATTTTCAGTTCAAATTCAAGTTCTAGAACTTTGGTTTATTATTAGCCTGTTCTCTTACTTGAGTGGAAGGGAAGAGAGAAAAACAGGTCTGTCTGCAACCGTTGTATTCCACCCCAGTTCAGGGATGGCCTCAGAAACTGTTTTCAAAGATGATCAAAAAGAGCCTGATCGCGTAGGGATGTGAGAGCACAGGCTGTGGCCTCTCTCAAATGACAAATCGTTTCACGTTACTCAAGAAACCACAAAAGATTCACACCCACCCTCGCCTCCCCCAGGCCTTGTCCTTTTGCAAGTGATTTGCAATCCCAGACAAGTATTATATAACGATGAAGCAGAAGCCTGGAGCTTTGGCTTTGTTATTTCTTTCGGAGAAAAGACATTAAAAAAAACCCCTGTTATTACAGCACTATCCTAAATGCCTGTGAGAAAAACATTTCTTAGAGTCGTTAGAAACGTGGGGCGGTGGAATTGATCAAAATTTGCATCAGTGCTAAAAACTGTGACCATCTACAATTGTCCAAAGGGGCAGTTTGAATGAAAAGACACAGTTTGGTGGGGTGGATGGAAAAGCTACAGACCTGAAGCTGGGAAAGCCCGGGATCTAACCCTAGCTGAGGGCTAACTAGCTAGCTGAGCACCCTTTAGTTACTTAACTACTCTGGGCCTCAGGTCTCAGATCAGGTGATTAGATGATCTCAGAATTCCTTCCATTCTAACAAGTTGTTCTTCTTCCAAGAACAAATGTAGATGACATTATTAATTTGACTCCTCATGGAGAATACAGTAGCACTCATTAATAAATCAAGCATTTTGCAGGGTATTATAATATTTCAACCTTTCTGAAGTACTCTATATTTCATATCTATGAAAATAGCCCATCATTTAGCAATCATTTCTTTAGTGTTTTAATGGCAATGGACCCTGGAGCATTTAAGTTCAGGGAATGCTAGAAAAGCACTGTGGTATGGCAGGGAAAAAAAAACAGGCTTAGGTTTGGATCCTGGATCTGCCTTTTATTTGTTATATGCCCTTGGACAAGTTGTTTAACCATCTGGACTTCTGATTTTTTTTTCTTCTTTTTCTGAGAAGGGGGCAAAGTGATGAGGGGATGAAAAATGTTGGAAGGAAAGTTTGAGGAAAATGATGCAAGTGGATGCAACACTAATTTGGGACTCACAGGAAAGAGAATAAGATGAATTTTAATCTCCCCTACCTGCTTGGGCCAGCTAGAACCCTCTCTCCCAGACCTGGCTATTATCAATCTAACTTAGCCACTTTCCATTCCTCTGTGTGTCTGGTATCTAAAGCCTATAAAACTTGGGGCACACAGGAATGGGTGCGCTGGAAGTGCCAATGAATACACCCATGGGCTTTTGATTTTTAAACTGCAAGAATCTCTTATGGTTATAGTGGGAAATAATGGGCTAACCAGATGGCTGGGCTCATAGCGAGCTATCAATATATGGGAACTCTTTAGTATTATTAATATTTGTCATTACTACTAAAATGCCCAACCTATAAAATTATTTAGAGAGTTATTTAACCTCAAAGAACTATGCAATATTTAGCTCTTTTGGTTAGGTTTACTAACTTAGGAACTTTAAAATTACAAAATCTTGAATGAAGAAATTTAAGGAAGGCCAAGGTGGAGTGGGGGAGTAGGGAAGGGCTGGATTGGGAGTTTGGGATTAGCAGATGCTATGTATAAGTGAATCACTTTGCTGTGCACCAGAAACTAACACGACATTGTAAATCAACTATACTTAAATAAAATAAATTTTTAAGAAAGAAATTTAAGGAGGGGTTTTTCAGAGATAGGATCCTGTCTCTGAAAATGACCTCATCTTGGTCTCCGAAAGTTGGAATTTGGGGACTATTAGAGTATGTAGTCTTTGCAGCCTAAGGAGACAGTGTGAGAAATCTTTTATTGTGGGAGGGTAGCGCTGGCGAGAAGAGAGTTCTGGTGTGCAGTGGTGGAAGGGTAGGTGGAGGTCCTGCTGTTTCTGGTGGTAGCAGCCTCACAGTCATTCTTGTGACTCCCTGAAAGTTCCTATTGCCCAGCTAGAGACAGCAAAGAGAGGATTATGGAAGAAAAATGGTGAAAGCCAGTGCTGAGAGATCCCAGTTGGTTAAGCTGAGTCCAGAGGCTGGCGTGTGAAGCGGTGTAATTGAATGTGTGTGCCCAGGGGATGGGGATTTCTGTCTTTCCTTTTTTAGTTCCCAGGGCCATATATGTGAATAGCAGACACTCCTGGTGCCCTGGCCACACCCCTCAGTACTCACCTCTACTTGCTGTAGGCTGCTTTCTATTGCATGTCTGTGACTGTGTCTGAGGTCTTTTTCTGATTGGGGAGCATGCTTAGTCTGTGCTCAGAGCAAGCTTCGAGTGCCCCCAACAGCAGCTCTCAACCAATAACAGACATAGAAGTTGGTAGAGAAATATCTCAGTTTCGTAGCCTACTGGTTGGATGAACTCTGAGGCGTGCTCTATAGTGCTCTAGGCTGCCTCCCAGAGTTCCTCAGAGGATGCACGTGCTTTATTGGCTTTCTTCCCTTCCCTGTACCACCCCTTCCCTCCCCTCTTGGTGTGGATAGAGCACTGGCACTCTAATCCTTGTTTCTGGGTCTGCTTCTGGGAGAACCCAACCTAAGACACCGGACATAGGCTTCTATTTCCAAATGTATATGTGATTTTCTGCATACGGAACATGAGTTATGGTGCCATGTGGATCTAGGTCTGAAAGTGGGTCCTGCCACATAGCTTTGTGACCTTGGGTCAAGTTCTTTAACCCCTCCAAGTTTTGATTTGCTTGTCTGAAAAAGAGGTGTAATAATACCTAGTCATTG
Organism: Tursiops truncatus; assembly: GCF_011762595.2. Classification (NCBI taxonomy): domain Eukaryota; kingdom Metazoa; phylum Chordata; class Mammalia; order Artiodactyla; family Delphinidae; genus Tursiops; species Tursiops truncatus. The sequence goes on along the minus strand of NC_047055.1, from coordinate 111,898,898 downwards.
GAGTGATGTGAAGTGCCTGGCACAGTGTCTGGCTCACAGTCTAAGCTTTTAAATAAATATCGTCAATCGCTGACTGTCATTGTTCTTATTTCCCCTCCTAATGTACATAGGAGACCTCTTACATTGGCTGCAAAAGATGTCTTCTGGGGAAATCAGAAGAGAAAAATGATTTGTACCCTTTTCATTCCTATGGCAGAACATAATTTCCTCGGGAGCAATAAGCTTCATTTAAAAAAATGCTATATGAGCAGGAAGAAATGGAGACACAAAAAAGAAATGCCAATGAAAGTGATCTGTCCCAGCTGGGTTCTGAACATGATAGGTGTGCAAGTGGGAGCTAGAACAGTGAACAAAGCAGCATCTGAGGTGTTATTTTTAGAACCTGGAGAAGCTCGAAAGAAGTAAGAGGGGAAATATGCAGCATTTATGTAACACATTTCCAAGTAGCTCTGAAAGGAAGTTTTATATTTAATGGAGTTGTTAACAATTAGGATTGAAAGCCTAAAATAGAAATAAGAACACTTAGCAACCTTGGGAGTATTTTGTTGGGTCTGAGGTAGAATATTACCTTTGGAGAAGTTGTATGCAGCGATAGGTAATATACATGGAAATTAACATAGCACTGTTATTCAAGTTATGTTTGATTATAAGACTCTTACTAATGATTTTTCTCCATCCTATTGACTGAACCGTATCTCTCTCTACATGACAACACCAGCCTTCCTTGCCAATCAGCCTATCTCTTCTTTGTCTTCCCTTTAATAAAACAGCGTTTTCAACTTCAGTGCTTTGGCTCATGTTGCTTCCCTACTCGAGCATGCCCTTCTGCTTACTTTTCTCCTACAGGAGTTCTATCTTTCTTCAAATTTCTTCTGCTTCTGGGAGCCCCAGAGACTCTTTGCTTTGACTTATGGCACTAGAAAGAGAATCTGGGTCCATGTCATGAAGGGCTTTGGATGCTGTTGTCTTCAGCTTATAGAAGTGGAAGCCAATGGGAGCCAACGTGCGTCTTAGGACGATATGAATAACAGTGGCAGCAGTGTGAATGGCAGCTTCAGAGAGGAAGAGACTGGCACAAGATCGGAAGGCTACTGTGATGGCTTAGGTGCAAGGACGTCGAGATATATACGAGGCAAAATAGAGCCAAAGGGCAGAAGGGGTGACACTGAGAGACCTCTGGTGTACTAATTTTAAAAAATCCGATGGCCAGTTAGATGTGGGGAATGGGAAGCACAGAGAGTAAAAGGTTACTGTGGGGGGCTTGAGGTTTCCACAGATTTGTGGAAGGCAGTGATAGAGGGCAACGAGTGGACACGGAAGAGGTAAGAATTTTATTTGGATGTGTGCTGCTTGGCCATTCATTTGCAGCTATCCCAGTGTGCAACCAGAGAAGTGAGTCTGAATGTAACCCAGCAGGACGCTATGGGGCCTTCCCGGGGTAGACCCTACCCCCATATCCTCTGCTTTAGCTCCTCTCTGAAGTACCTAGATAATAGTAGTTGATGCAAATTTCCTGAGTTGTTTTGCAGATGTGAAAACCCCCCACCAAATGGAAGATGTTAACTACTTGATGACCATGAGCACATCGCCCCAGGCCTCCTGGAGCCTAAGGACTGATAACGTGAACCCCTGTGACACCACCTGTACCCTCACCATCAGCCAGTCAGAGAACTGCTCACGAGCTGATCACACACCCTGCGACCCCCTCTCACCTGGCTTTTAAAAATGCTTTGACAAAACCCTTCTGGGAGCTTGGGGAGTTTTAGAGCATGAGCAACCTGTCTCCTTGCACGGCCCTGCAATAAACCTTTCTCTGCTCCAGACTCCGACGTTTCAGTTTGTTTGGCCTCGCTGTGCGTTGGCCACATGGACTTGCGCTAACATGAACTCCCAGACAAGGACAGAGGGAGTGATGTAGATGACCAAGTTTTGGGAGACTACCTAATGAAATTACTGGGAAAGAATGAGTAAGAAAATACGTGGTCTTCAGCAAAAGCAATAGGAAAATCCAATATTTAAAAGGTTAATGAGGGAAGAGCAAACAGCAAGTGAGAATGAGGACCAGTGTGAGAGGCAGAAGGGGATCAGTGTGTAGACAGACGCTGAGAGAGGCCTTTCCAAAGGAAGGGGCTGCTCAACACTGTGAAACCTGCAAAACCATCACGAGATGAGAACTGAGGAAAGCCTATTTGTTTGACATGTTGGTGACCAACAACAGTTGCTAGGTAGAGGTAGGTGTAGAAATGGGGTTACAGGAGACTGAAGAGGCTGTGAGATGGGACAAGGGGAGCGAGTGAGGACTTTTGACAGTGAAGGGTCACAGCTGAAGCAAAGCTAGAAACGATGAACCAGGATCATTTCTATGTGTCGAACCAGTCTCTGTGCTGACCTCTGCTAAATGCTGATTTGGTCCTATTGTCTAAGTCTGTCAAGATCAAGAGAGAGGCTGGACTGTGGCAAAAACGGAATCAAAACCTCCCAGGGCAATGAGTCCTGCCAGGTACTGTTACAATGAATTGTTTAAAAAGTAGAACAAGACAATCGAAAGGTGTCTCCTGCTTTGTGTGAGCCAAATTTCCTTTTGTTCCTTATCACAGTGGGGAGGAAAATATATTCATGCCCTAAATGCTCAATGGTGTAAGCAGGGATATAATTTGCATATACAGCCCAGGTAATGCTATGGGGAAAATTGTACCTGAAGTCTTAATGAGGAAATTTAAGCAGATGTGATGGAAGAATTAAAACTAATGTTAGCCTTTGTAGCCACTCAATTCCAAGCATAGCAATGTCTTCTTTAATGCATGTGAGGAGAATTTGATGACTAATTAAAAGGAACAGGCAGCCTAGGTGTTGGGGTAGTGGTGAGGTCCTTGACTCTATAAGAGCTGATGATAGGAGGAAAAGAGGACTTCTTTGCATAAATTACATTTTAGAGAAAATACTGGTTTTCCAATTTAATTTGACTTACAGTTTTGGAGTGCCTGTGATGTCACAGGCACCATACTCTCAGCACTGAGGGCATAAAGAAGGATGAGATACAGTCTTTTTTCTAAAATGGCTAGATGTCTCTGCCCTAGATGTGCAGTGCCTAGAGGTCCAGCACCTAATCAAGTCAAGTCTAACTTCTAAAAAATATTGGGATAAACTATAGTAAAAGTTTGTTTAAAAAAATTGAATCTGGACAACGATCATCAATGGATACCATACTGAAAAGAGAGGTGACCAGATATTATATGCCTCCTTATGAAAGTGCAAAATACACATATGAAGTTTTTCTTGTCTAAATATCAAACTAGAATCTGATCAAGCCTCTAGATGAAACTATCAATTTATAGGGAACAGAGGATCACATTAAGCGATACCATAGGGATGCAATTAGCAAAATCTAGACTGTCAAAGTCTAAGGACAAGCAACATGCTTTCTTCAACAGCCAACCTGCACTGAAAAATGAGAGAGAGAGAGAGGTTTAGAAGGTAAAGATTGAGAGAGTATTGAAAGACATATCTACTAACTTACTAATTGCAAAATATGGACCTTATTTTGATTCTAACTCAAATTGTAAAAAGTATGAGATTAGGGGGAATTTGAACACTTAATGGATATTTAATGTTATTAAGAAGTAATTATTAACTTTTTAGTGGGAATAATGACATTATGTTTATGTTTTAGAAAAAGAATCATTGTTTAAAATGATCACCTGCTGAAATAGCTAAGGATAAAATAATTTGATGTCTAGGATTTGTTTCAAAATAATCTAAAAGGAGGGGGGAAGTGGATAGGGGCATGTAAGAAACACAATTGGCCATGAGTCGATAACTTTTTCAACTGGGTTATGGGTACAAGGGGGTCCCTTTCAACTTTTATTTGTTTAAAATTTTCCATAATAAAAAGTTTTTAAAAGCTGACAAAAATAGGTCTAGCATCATTCAAGATGATTAAGAATTAAATTTAGATTTTTTCCCCCAATCTGTGTACTAGTTATAGAGCTACTGTGGCAGGTACAAGGCACTTTTGTTCACATGGGATGGGAAGGATGACAAATTTAGCTGCATTTCCCATGGCTTGAATTGAGACATCACTGGCATCCTTTTATCTGTTTTTCCTTTCATCTTGAAGATGTTACTTCAGATGGTGATGTGAGTTTTGGCATTGAGTGGGCTGAGAGGAGTGTTACTGTGTGGCAAAACAAACTCAGAAACAGGGAGTATGGGGAAAAGAAGGGGATGCTCTGCCCTCACATTACCCAAGTCTCTTCCCCCTCCCCCCATTTTCCTGGGAGAACATTAGATTCTTTAAATGCAGTGAGAAGGGATACTCCAGTCACTTAAGCTTGGGCTGAAGATATTTATAAAATAGAATTGAAATCATCCTCATCATCTTCATCGTTATCTCATCATTTATTAAGTGATTTCCCACATGCTAGAATGTGCTAAATATTTTAGAGGCAGTCTAATTTACCCCTCACAACTCCTATATGAATTTATTATTACAGTTGTTATTTTACATCTTACAGACTTGAAGAAGATAAGTGTTCTGTGCAGGGCCAGACAGTCAGTGGCAGGGCCAGGTTTCTAAATCTAAAGCCTTTGTGTAACTGAGCAGGACCCTGTGGGGCCTTCCCGGGACAGGCCTTCCCCCACATCCTCTGCTTCAGCTCCTCTCTGAAGTACCTAGATAATAGTATTTGATGCAAATTTCCTGAGTTGTTTTGCAGATGTGAAAACCCCCCACCAAATGGAAGATGTTAACTTCTTGATGACCAGAGAGCACATCGCCCCAGGCCTCCTGGAGCCTAAGGACTGATAATGTGAACCCCTGTGACACCACCTGTTCCCTCACCATCGGCCAATCAAAGGACTGTGCACCATCTGATCACGTAGCCTGCGACCCCCCCCACCCCCCCATCCCGACCTGGCCTTTAAAAATGCTTTGCCGAAACCCTTTGGGGAGCTCGGGGCTTTTTAGGGCATGAGCCACCTCGTCTCCTTGCATGGCCTTACAGTAAACCTTTCTCTGCTCCAAACGCCAATGTTTGAGTTTGTTTGGCCTCACTGTGCGTCAGGCACACGAACTTGCATTAACATTTGCTCTTTATTGCAACACCAAATGCCTCTTAGCCTTTCCCTTCTAGATCTTAGGAGTTCTGATGAGGCAACGCAACAGATTTAGAAGGTCACCATTTCTCTAACTTTTCTGCTTTTTATAAATTTGTAAGTTCTCCAAATGCTATTTCAGTAGGGACCCTGGCTCTTTGAACAGAAGTCTCCAGAAGCTCTGTATGGTGCCTAGCCATTGTGCACAAATAGCTCACACTTTAGATATGAATTTTCCAAAATTATCTTTGGCCCACAATGGGGCTCACTGTTCAGGAGAAACGTGTTAGTTTGTGGCCGGCTCAGAGTGTCCAGGCTTTGGAAATCCGGCTGTATCTCACTGGGTACAGAATTACCAGGACATAGGGTACTTCCCTTGTGGAAAACTGTCCCCCATAATCTGCATTTGAATCTGTGATGTATTTTGCACACAGGTTTATAGAATGAATCTAATATGTTATCATTAGAATTATCCCATCTAAAAATCCGACTGCAGGAGATGATAGGGTTTACAATGTAAGCTTTGGAATCAGACAGGTCTAATTAATACATACAACTTAATAGGCCTATGGCTTTGGGCAAATTATTTAACTTTTCTGAGGTTTAGTAAAATGGAGATCATAATCTAGTACATTATTGTTGTGAGGATTACAGGGTATGGCAGGGAGCCTAACATATAGTATGACCTCAATAAATGGCTGCCCTTGTGGGTGTGTTATCCTTTACTATTATTTTTGTTATTTCTTTGGTATCTAGCCATTGACTTTAAGGTTGAGAATGTTCTCTGTGAAAAGAGCCAAATATCCAGATGTCAGTTCTGGGGAAGGGAGAGAGTTTGGGGAAGTGGAGAGCGGGCAGGACGAAGACAAATTTAGGAGAAAGGTTAATAAAAAAAAAAAAGTGTGGTTCAGTAACATTGTGGATTCTGATTTAGCCAGGGAGAGCAAACTCAGAGGTGAACTTCTCTCCCTTCCTTCATAATTGTTCCTTAGGAAAGTAGGAATTGCCACCCTCTATTTGAGTCTTTATAAGTCTGATTAATTTTGTTTGAATGAAAAGTACCATTTGGGGAGGAACATTAAAACAACCTAAATCAATACTAATTTGGAAAGTTTATACAGGTCTCTCTACAGATTAGGTAAAATGAAAGAAAAGAAATGTAACAGATTTAGTAATTATAACTGGGATCATGACTCCACCACAATCATTTGATATTATAGTAAACAAATCTTTTAGTCATTGCTTTATGGAGCGATATATTAAGGTGCTCCATTGAAGAGATGGTGATTATAATACTCATAGCATAAATAAATTTTTAAAAAGGCGTGCAAAGGGGTATTTTAATTTCAGACAGAATTCCCAACAATCTCATCATATATGAAATCAAAAGATGCTGTATGTCAATAGCTCAGAATGACTTGAAACTGACGCTGTTAAACATAACTATAGTGACAATAAAGATACCGAGGCATAGCTATATAAACCTGTCCAAGATGAATAAAATGTTTCCTGACCCGTGAGTTTGGAAAAAAAAGCAATATTTTAATAATACATTGCTTTATTTAATTTGTGATATTATACATATGTGTGAAAATTTTAAAGTACAATATTATAGTAAGTTTGTGCAGCCACTGTGGAAAACAGTATGGAGGTTCCTCAGAAAACTACAAATAAAATTACCATATGATCCAGCAATCCCACTCCTGGGCATATACCCAGGCAAAACTATAATTTGAAAAGATACATGCACCCCAAAGTTAATAGCAGCACTATTCCCAATAGCCAAGACATGGAAACAACCTAAATGTCCATCGACAGAAGAACGGATAAAGAAGATGTGGTACATATATATATAATGGAATACTACTCAGTCACAAAAAAGAATGAAATAATGTCATTTGCAGCAACATGGATGGACCTAGAGATTATCATACCAAGTGAAGTAAGTCAGAAAGAGAAAGACAAATACCATATGATGTCACTTATATGTGGAATCTAAAATACGACACAAATTAACCTATCTATGAAACAGAAACAGAGTCACGGACATAGAGAACAGACCGGTGGCTGCCAAGGGAGAGGGGGTTGGGGAGGGATGGAGGGGGAGTTTGGGGTTAGCAGATGTGAGCTTTTATATATAGAATGGATAAACAACAAGGTCCTACTGTACAGCACAGAGAAGTATATTCAATATCCTATGATAAACCATAATGGAAAAGAATATTTTAAAAAAGAATATATACATATGTATAAATGAATCATTTTGCTGTACAGCAGAAATGAACACATTGTAAATCGACTATACTTCAATAAAAAATATTGATGAAAAAAGTACAACATATAAGTAGACATTTGACTACTTAATCTATGGCTCTACAAGTTTATTACTTAAATTGGCTCTAATTTTGGCCAGGGGTGGGCAGAATTTTCTCTCTGGTATATTAAGGGGAAAATAAGAAGGAACACATTGGACTGGTTGAGATGAGCAGTTATTCAAGGCCTGAGTATTCCAGAAAAATAAAGACAACATAATGTGAGGCCGAGAGTGCAGCCTGTGGAGCCAGCCTACCTGGACTGGAATCTCTGCTTTGCCACTTACCAGCTCTATGAGGTTGGGTAAGTTACTCAACTTCTCTGTGCCTCAGTTTCCTCACCTGTAAAATTAGAATAATAATAATGCTTACCTCATATGTTGTAAGAATTGAATGAATTAATATTTGTAAAGGGCTTAGAATAGGGTCTAGTACATAGTAAGAACCTAGTGTTAGATATATGGATAGAAAAATAGATAGATAAACCCTGTATCTTGATACAGTTGGCCTTTCCAGGAAGAATCTGTGCTTTGACCTGATCTTTATGCTAGAGGATATGTATATTTATTTGCTTCAGGAAAACGAAAGTAACTTATTTTGCAATGGAGAAGTCTGCATATGTGCATGTGTCTGATGACAAAACAAGATTGGATAGGGGGATAAGGAGGGGAATTGTGTTTCTGGGGCCAGACTTGAGCCCTCCCAGTTCTAGGGTGCTCTCTCTGAAGGAAGAGATCTTTCAGCCACCCGGAGGCTATGCCTTAAATCCCTGTTAGTTTCTGCTCAAAGCCATGCTCTACCCTATCGGTGTGTTGTCAAAATCTTGTCCTGTGGAAAATACTAAACGTTGGCAAGGATGTGGGGTGGCCAAACACTCATATACTGCTGGAAGGAGTGCCAAATGGTACAACCACTTTGGAAATCAGTTTGGCAGTATCTGCTAAAGCTGAGCATATGCCCACCCCATAGCCAGCAACACCACTCATGGGTATAGTCCCAACAGAAATGTATACATGTGTTCACCAAAAGTCATGAACTTGAATGTTCAAGACAATACCGCTCATCAAATCCAGATGCCCATCAACTGGGAAATGGATACATGTATTTTGTATTATTTACCCAAGGGAATACTCTACAGCAATGAGAATGAACTACAACTCTGCACAGCAATATATGTAACTCTCTCAAATGCAATGTTGAGCAAAAGAAGCCAGGAACAAAAGAATACGTACTGCACAATTCCATTTACATCAAGTATAAAAACAGGCAAAACAAATCTATGGTGATAGGAGTCAGGATAAGGGTTACACTCAGAGGAGACTAGTGATTGACTGGAGAAAGGCCAAGGAGGGGCTCCCAGGAGCAATCTAAACCTTGTGTTCTAATTTTGTAAATGGTTTTTGTTTTCGTGTGTTTATGTCTTGTTTCTCTAATTAAATTTTAAGTTCTTTGACGGGGATGACTGTGTCTTGTTTTCCTTTGTATTCCCACAGTGGACAAACCATGTGCATGCTCATTAAATATTTGTTCATTTATCAGGAGGAAAAGCAGTCTTGCCTAGCTACCTTGTGGAAGGGTATGGTTTTCATGTCCAACTGTAGCAGAATCTTTTAATAATTATGTTCCTTAATTTAAGACAGTCTTGGAATAGAGTGGCTATTTTGAGCTCTTAACCTTGTGTTTTAGACAATCTGATGTTCCAAATACTTCGACTAAAATCTCCTGAGGTAAAGCGCCAGCTTTGGAATAGATTTTCTGAGAAGCCAACTTTGAGTGCTGGCAGAATGGAGTGGCTGACTGCCAGCTGTGGGTGGGAAAACTTGCTCTTAACTTTGCTTGACTACCTCGTTAACTTACTGGGCCATGGGTGAATTCTCTCCAGCTCTGCAGGGCCTGGAGAGAGAGAGACAGAGAGACAGAGAGACAGAGAGACAGAGAGAGAGAGAGAGAGACAGAGAGACAGAGAGACAGAGAGAGAGACACAGAGAGAGAGACACAGAGAGAGACAGAGAGAGAGAGTGACAAAGAGAGACAGACAGAGAGAGAGAGAGACAGAGAACATGCAGCTTATTGGGAGCAACTGCAGGGCCTCAGTCACAGTGGGAAATGGTGCTGGCTTAAGACACTGTTGGTGAAATGAGTCAGCATGTCAGCTCAGCCCGAGGACAAAATCTCCACAAGTTAGCTGTAACTGGAGAGAAATCTACATTAAACTGAGAGCAAGCACTCATCCTCCTCCTTAAAGTAAAAACAGCCCTTGGTGGAAAAATTTTATATCATAAATAATACACATGGAGTTATACTTCAAAACTGTGGGGACCTATAGGTAAGAATTGTTTAAAGTCTTTTTTTTCCCTTTTTTTTTTTTTTGACTTGGCTCTGAAAATAAAATGGTTGATTCTTTTTAAACTGATGTGTGGAAGAATCTTTCCAGACCCTAGGTTACTAAATATTTATGATGAAAAAAATGTAGACAAATACAGATGTTTCTGAAACCTGTAATTTCTTTAACTGATTCCAATTCGGGATGCTATTGTGATTCTCTAGTATAATATTTTTCCACTTGGAAACTCAGAGCTAACTCTGGCTGCTTTTGTAGTTGGCTTATAAGAGCAGCAGAAGGAAAAAGAATTGTGTCCCCAGTAATTCTATAGGATGCTACATTGATTTCTTAGTTTTACGGACATTACGTTAGGGGGCACGGAGCTTCCCTCACAATTTACTATTTCCTTTCCCTTTCTTGAAAGCAGACACAGGCACGCCCTTGAAGGCAGAATTAGTCTCAGCAAAAATTCAGTGGAAGTTGGACTTCCTTTATTTGGGATCTGGGGGGAATTTGTAGAGTGCTAACATCTTGAACAAACTTCTAGGAGTCTGGAAAATTCTGGAAGCCATTAGAGAGGGTGGAGGAGCCCTGCAAGTATAGTGAGAGTTCATTTGCAAGTGTGAGCAGTAAATTGACACTGCCTTCTCATTTCCTTTCTGTTCTTTCACACTGAGAAAGTGCAACCTTGACAGAGGCTAGGCCAAGGCATCAATGCTGATTGAAGGTAACTGGTCCTCCAATCAGAAAAAAGGGAGACTTCAGCTGATTTGGAAACACTTCTGAACTTACATTGATTTATTGTTTTTAGGAAAAGTAGGAGAGATTTTAATTGTTTCTTGAGTCTTTCCTGAAACTTCCAAAGCTTACCAGACTTGTGCCCTAATGTAGAGCTTTGGATTTTATTGTTAGTCAGAATCATATATTTAAGGAGTTAGAATTTTGAAAGCCATCTTTCAAGATAGCTTACTGTCACCTCTGTAGTCCCAAATGCTTATGAATGGGGAAGTTGTATGTTCTGAATAGTTGAATGAATAGTTCAATGATGAATAATTATTTAAAGAGCATTGTACAAATAAAGCAAAAACATGACAAATTCACCAATTTAGACAGCTAGGACTCTGAGTGTTCAGGAGTTAGTAATGAACTTCTGGTTTTGTGGGTCTCAATGTAGGTGAAAAACTGAGATGAGAGCATACATTTCAGGGTGGAGGTGGTGGTGGGTTTTTCTTTATGTCTAGGGGCTTTTGAGGAGGGATGTGGGACAGAGGGTTCCTGTAATTATCAGGCTAAGGAACTTAGAGCAACAAGATATCTAATGCACTTTGCAAAAAGGCCTACATGGAACAGTCCAGAGTCTGCTGGTATCACGTCTGCTTTCAACTTCCTACCTGTATCATCAGAAGGAACATATCCACCTTGGGTTCCCCTGCACGCTCCGCCTCTATTTCCGCTTCCTACCACCCCTTTCTTCTAGAGCCCCCTCTCTTTCTCCTAGTCTGTGTCTCTTCTCAAGCTTATCTACCTCATACCCATTATCCTCACTGAGTATTCAAGCATGTAGCAGCTTCAGAACCACTTAGATAGCTTCACCATCTACTTTCCTTGATTATGAAATCAGATGTCACAGAAATGTTTCTTAAAATAACTACTACATTATATGGGTTGTTCACGCTACCTTTAAGATTTAGATGAGACTGAAACCCACTCCCTCCATGAGGATGTCCAAAGCAGTCAACCGCATGGTCTTAGGGGTTTTCAGGACTGCTATGGACCAGTGAATGTCACATATTTGTCATTCTTCCTCTTTCTGAACGGGAATGTCTATTATGGTTATCCTGTCTCATTCCACCTATTCCTACACACGTTAGAGCAGGGGTCAGCAAACTTTTCTGTAGAGGGCCAGACAGTAAATATTTCAGGCTTTGTGGGCCTTATGTTCTCTGTAGCAACAACTCAATCTACCATTGTAGCATGAAAGCAGCCATAGAAAATATGTAATTGGTGTGGCTGTACTCCAGTAAAACTTTAAAAAAACAGGTTGCATTTGTCCTGCAGGCTGTAGTTCACTGTCTCCATACACATATTTCCTTTCATTCTGAGACTCCTATTATCAAGAATTTGTCACTTTAAACCTCCATATCACTTGGCTTTTATTTTACAATTTTACAATTTCTTTTTCCTTATCCTTTCCTAATGTTTTATGGCAAAGCACGCCAATCTGATTTCTAGTGCAGTAATGTGGTCTTTGGCTAGGTCCATCCTGCTACATATCCTAGCTATTAAGATCTTTATTGCTACAAGTATATTTTTGATACTTAACATTTTCACTTGGTTCTTTTTAAAGTATTCCTTTTACTGCTACATAATTCAAATAACCTTCCTTATCTATTTGAGGGTATTTAATATGCCATCTGTTCCAGTAACTCTGCTTCATGTGGTATACATTATTTAATTTGCTTTTTTTGTAGATGTTGTATTACTCAGAGATAAAATTCTTTTGGCCAGCATGGCCCTGTTCCTAGGGTACCAGCTACTCTCTCTAGTAATGTAAATTTGGAATAGATGAAGCCCAGGCTGTAGTTGTTTATGTCCTGCATGATGATTTTTTTTTAAATTTTAGATTATTTAATTATATTAAATTTGAGGAGATTATTTTACTGTTTCTCAATGGCTTCAACTTGGCATAAGAAGGAAAGGGGAATGAGTATTCTTTATCTATTTGCTATCCACAATTTCTTACAACCATTTTGGGATAAAGTCTTCATAAAACATTTCAAAGTATGTTTCTTAGCTGCCACCAACTTGAGGGGGAGAGCAGGGTCACAGCAACCTTCTAAATATGGTTTATTTTCTATGTGCACTAATCCCACTTTGTAGGAAGGTCAAGGTGTTCCAAGCCCTCCCTAAACATCTCCTGAGAATCTTTAAATGAGGGACGTTTACACATGTGGGCTCCACTAAGTGATTCATCTGCTCATGGAGAGTCTCCCAGTGTCCTGACTTCCGTGACCTGGGAGGCTGCTGCACCCCCTGCTGCTGCCCAGTGAAGAACCCCCTAGGTGGGTGGTTCTGAGGCTGCTGGTTCTGGGCCATGATGGCCCATGTCTGCTGAAGCCATATGGTCTGAACCTGCTCAATGCCTCATGGAGACTTGGGAAGTTAGTGATTTAGACGTAAGTGAACCATTTTCTGGAAGAACAACATATGTACAGAAAACTTATGGATCATAAGATTAGAGCCCAAATGATTTTTAAGGAGAGACAAGTAGATGAGCCCAAGTCTGGAATACCCCAGAAACCACGGAACCACCTCCATTTGCTGCTATGCCACAGGCAACTCTTCTAATCCTTCTAAATCCTTTCTTTAAATACTTAAAGAAGCCACATTGGGAGGTGGTGGTCTCCTTAGAGTTGTAATCTACCAGCTCTGGCAATTCAGAGAGTAAGAGGGAAGAAGTGACTTCCTGTGTGGCCCAGGACAAACCATACCCGTTTATCAACTCCTTATGCAAGTATGCTTTTGTGCTGCCGTAAGAGAATTCCACTGACACTGGCATTCCAGGCTGCTTTTACCTTTGCTATGTGAAGGGTCATGATCATATTGAGAGAATGTGGGGAAGGGGTAAGAGGAGAACTTACAGGCTCTCCCTTCATCTATCTAATTCCTCCTGTGTTTGCCACTGCCCCAGGCTGCTGCTATTTCTAGAGGCACGAATTCATGACTCCCTGTGGCTTCCCAAGACAGTCTGAAGAGTTTTTTATTTGTTGTTGTTAATTCCTTGGTTCCCTCTTTTCCTCTCACTTGTGAAGTTTCTCCATGGTTGATTTTGGTAGAGGGGAGCCAGCAGCCTCTGTTAGTTCTCCACCTGGTTAAGAATCAAAAACTCTCTGAAGCTATCTTTATATTCACTTTAAGACCTGTTTGGCCAAATAATTAAGGGACGTGTAACAGCTACACTGACTTACATTGGTAAGTAGGGAAGGAGAAGCAGGAAAAAAGAAAAGAAAGACAATAAATGGATAACATAACATATGAGCAGAAATAAGTTTTAATAAATGTAAGTGTTCTAAACTCACTATTAAAAGCCAGAGAACATTAAATTGAATTTTGAAATAAGATTAAACAATATATGATCTACTTAAAACAAATGAAACAAAAGGGTATAGAAAGATGGAAAATAAAAAGGATGAAAAGATATACCAAGTAGATATGAGCCAACAGAATCTGGGGTAGCATCTTAATAGCTGATAAAACAGAATTAAAGCAAAAAGTATAAGGGATAAACAGGTCTTTGTATACAAGCAAAAGTTATAAAATCAGAAGGAAAAATGAATCATGAATATATACGTATCTAACAATATAACTTCAAAATATATAAAGCAGCTACTCATAAGGTAAAATTAATTATGCAACAATAACTTATTTAGATCTTTAAATCCACCCCTTTCTAAAATTGACAGATCAAGAAATCAAAAACAAACTGAGACATGGGAGGTCCAAACATACAAATTAATCATTTTCGGCCATTAAATATTAATTAAATCCAAATCAACACACTCTTTTTGAGCACACTTTCAAAAATTGACAATGTAATAGTCCACAAAGGAAGCCTCAATAAATTCCAAACTATCAATATTAAAAACTATGTTCTCCTACAATAATATAATAAAATGAGAACATAAAATTAAAGAATTGCTAAAAATTCCTGTGAGACTAGAAACTGGATAGCACACTAAAACCCCCTTTGGTTAAGAGGTAAAGAATTAAAACTAAATTCAAGTGAATTACAATGAAAACACTACTTGTCAAATTTTGTGAGACACAGAGCAATGTCCTCATTTAGAGGGAAATTTATAGCTTTTAATGCATTTATCAAGAAACAAGAAATGTTGAAATGAGCTACACTTTCAAGTCAAGAAGTTTTAAAACTATGGATAAAATAGAAACTAAAAATAATAAATGAGCATAATGAATAACTCCAAGTAATTGAATTTGAAAACCTAGATGACTAGATTCTTTTCTGGAAAAACATTTTTAAATGCTAAAATACACCTAAGAAATTGGTGAAAAAGAACAAGAAGCATTAAAAAAATTCATGACAATTAAAAACTCCCTTTCACTTTCCAGGACCATATGTTTTTATAGGAAATTTCTACCAAATCTTAAAGAAATAGTTAATTTTTATCTAGATCAGTTGTTCTGGAAGATAGAAAACATGTCTATTTTATGTTGTGAGGTTAATGAACTCTGGTTTCCAAAACTGGACATGGACAATACAGGAAGAAAAAATATTTATAGGTCTATCTCACTTATGAATGTAGATGACAAAATTGTAATGGAGGAAAAGAATATTAGTCTCTCAATTGATGCAGAAAATGCATTTGATAATTCAAAATGTTTTTATGATGTAAGTCTTCACAAACTAGGAATAAAATAGAATTTTCTTTATCTTGGGAAAGATTATACACCATATCCCTAGAGCAAATGTTATATTTAATTGAGAAATCTTGGGGAAACTTTTAAGATCAGGAACAAGGCAAGAATACCTCTATCACAGCTACTGTTCAACACAGTACTGAGACCTACAAAGCTATAAGAAAGGAAAACAAACTAAGTTTAAAAAAATTGGGAGCTAAGCAATAAAGCTGTCATTATCTGTAGATGATATAAATATCTACCTAGAAAAACCAATAAAATCAAGAAACAAGCTACGCAAACACAAGACCAACTTATGAAATTAATAGCATTTCTCTACACTAGTAATAATGGCCTAGAAATGATGTTTTAAAAAAAGATACCACTTATAATAGCAAAAACAAAACAAAACTCAAAAATAAAATGCCAAAAATACACAACAAACCAACCAAAAAAGAAAAAAATCCCTGCAAAGCTGGCATTGACAAACTATAGCCTTTGGGATAACCCGGTCAACTACCTGTTTTTGTAAATAAAATTTTTTTGAGGCACAGATACATCAGTCTATGGCTGCTTTCATGCAACAACGACAGAGTTGAGTAGTTGAACAGAGACTGTATGGCCTGCAAAGCCTAAAACATTTACTATCTGGCCCTTTACAGAAAAAAATTTTCTGACCCCTGCTCTAATGTATACAGGAATGAACATAACCCAAAATATACAACACCTGTGTGGGGGAAAAAGTAAAAGCTCTATTAAAGGATAGAAAAGAAGATCAGAATGAGGAGACATTCTTTGCTCTTCGATTGAATGACTAGATTCTATTAAAATGTTCTGTCACCTCTAAATTAATTGAATCAATTATTTAATTGACATGAAATAATGGTTTATATTCATTAATTACAAGATGTAACCCAAATCCAGAATTAATCTGGATTTTTTGAGGCACTCAATAACTTTACTTTAAAATTAATATGGAAGAATAAAATTCTGCAAAAACCTAAATCAATTTTTAAAAGGAAGAACAAAGAGGGGAGTTATCTACTCAGATATTAAGACACAGCACAAAGTCACAGCAAGAAAAATATATGTGGTACTGGAGTAAGAACGAATAGATCAATGGAATGGAACAGAGAACTCAGAGACAGACCTTGTATATATGAGAATTTAATGTATGATGAAAGTGGCACCAGAAATCAATGGAAAAGGATGGAATGTTTAGCAGATGGTATTGGGGAAACTAACTCACTTTATGGAGAAAAAGAAAACTGGGACCCAACTTAATACCATGTTCAAAAGTGAACTCCAGATGCATGAAAGAACTAAGTGTGAAGGATAAAGGTATAAAATTAGTAGAAGATAATGCTGGAGATTTGTTTGTGGCCAAAGGGAAGGAGACTTCTTAAATAAAGCTCCAAAGGAAAAAGAAATAGAGAGGAATTTGACTATGTAAAAATCAAGGATTCCTCTCCAATGAAGAAAATATGGACAAAGTAAATAGTCAGATGATAGACTGGGAGAAAATACTTCCAATGTCAAACTAACAAGAAACTCTAGTAAATAAATAAGAAAATGATACTCTAATAGAAAAATGATCAAAAGAAAAGTAGCAATTCATAGAAGAGGAAAGCAAATGACTACATCAGGTATATGAAGATATGCTCTAAAGCATTAGTAATTAGAGAAATGCAAATTAAAACAAGGGATATCATTTTGCTCCTATCAGGTTGGCAAGCATTAGAAAGGTGGTAACGGTAAGCCTGTGGGGAAATAGCAACCGTCATACATCGCTGTTGTAGTTCTAGAGAGCAATATGGCAGCTGTTAGCCAAATTACAAACATCTGTATACATTATAACCCAGAAATTCCACTTTTGGTTATATATGTCAGACAATTCTCAGAGAGGTCTGTGAGGTGGCCACATTTGAAGACGCTCATCACACTGTTATGTGCGGTAGTGGGGAGTAGGGGGCGATCCAGATGTGTGCCACTGGAGAACTGAGTTAAGAAAATGTCAAGGGTGCAACTCGTGGGATACTGTGCCATAATTAGAAGCATCTGACCAGTTGTACACAGTCACACGGATATCTTTAAAACATAGTGCTGAGTGGGGAAAAAATTAAGGAGGGTATGTAAATGAGAGTGAGGAATGAGATTAAAGAAATAAAATAAAATACAAGAGGAAATTCCCTGGCAGTCCAGTGGTTAGGAGTCCGTGCTTTCACTGCCGTGGGCCCAGATTCAATCCCTGGTTGGGGAACTAAGATCCCACAAGCTGCATGGTGCAGCCAAAAAAATAAATAAATAAAAATAAATAAAAAGTAAAATACAAGAGCTGAACCTTGCATGGTCCAACGATGACAGACAAGCAGAGGAATATAATGAACTCAATCCTCCCCCAGCCAATGTCCTTAGCTGAACGGCCAATGCCAAGTTCTCTCGGACCCACTGCCTCTGACTTTGTTGTTATGCTGAGCTTTTACTGGGAGAATTCTCCTTGAAAAGCCTTTGTTTTTGCCTGTACTGTAAAAGGTTAGGATTTCCTCTGCTTCCCGGCTTTTCTGGGTGTCACTGTCAGTCTGATCCCATTGAATTTACAACTGCCAGATAATTTCTTTCTTTCTGGTCTATTGCTGACACCCATCACAGACTCCCAATAGACTGTGGAATAATTATTTTTATATTTCTTCTTCAATGGTTTTTGTAAGAAGGAGAGGTAAAATGTCCGTGTTCACTCAATTATCCTGAATCAGAAGTCTGAAAGGTTTATTATTTACTTTTTAATTTTGTGCTTCAACACTCCTCATCTAAATTTCAAACCCAGGGTTGTTGAAATAGCTTTCTTAAATATTTTAAGCTTGGCTTCTGAGGAAATTGCTTTAAACTCAGAACTCCAACAAGTTTAGACAGATCTACTATTTGTGGGTTTTTAATATGCCCTCACGCTCAACATCCTGAGTGCGAATTTGAGAACACGAAGCTATCTTAAAATTGCTTTAGTACTTGAATTGAAATTAAATTCATAAACCAATAAAGAAAAGAAAGCAAAAATGCATAAAACCAGTGATTTATTTATGCATTAAATGCTAATATTGACACCTCTTATACTTTTTTAAATTCCAAGAATTTTCTAAACTTGTTGATTATTTTAATCTTATTGCTACTGTGCTTGTAAATGTACTTTTTAAAATTAACTTTTTAAATTAAAATATAACATTTTAAGAAGTGCACAAATCCTAAGTACACAGCTTGATGAATTTTCAGAGTAAACAGATCCATGTGTAATCACCAACTAGATCAAGAAATAGACTTTACCCACAGCCTAAAAGGCCCCTCACTCAAATTGCCAGTCAAGGTAGCTCACATCCTAACTAACTTTTAAAACCATACATTTGTTTTGCCTGTTGTTGAACTTTAAATAAACGGAATCCAAGAATACATATTTTGCCTGGTTTCTTTCACTCAGCATATGTATGTGAGATTCATCCATGTCGCTGTGTGTAGATGTAGTTGATTAATTTTCTATTGTATTCCACTATATGAGTATGCCACCATTTATTTATCCTTCTAACACTGATGAATACTTGGGTTGTTTCCAGTTTGGGGTTATTAAAAACAGTGCTGCTGTAAATGTTCTTGAGATGTTATTTTCCATGCACATATATGCTCACTTCTGTTGGTTATGTACCTAAGAGTGAGAGTTCTAGGTTGTAGGGAATATTTATGTTCAGCAGCTGTAGATGTCAGTTTCCCAAAGTGGTTGTACCAATTTACACTCCCACCAGCATTGTATGAGAGTTTCAGTTACTCACATCCTTGCCAATACTTGATATTATTAGTCTTTCAAATTTTAGCCCTTTTATTAGGCATACAGTCATATCCCATTGTGGTTTTAATTTGCGTTTTCCTGGTGACCAATATGATTCAGTACATTTTTATATCTCTTGATTATTTGGATATCCACTCTTGGAAAAGCTTATTCAAATCTTATGGCCCATTTCCATTGGATTGTCTTTTGTAATGGATTTGTAGAAGTCACCTTTCTTTCTCTCCCTCTTTCTCCTACACCCCTGCCCCCTCTCATGCTTTTTCTTCCTTGTTTCTTCTTCTTTTAAAAATATACTCTGGGTGTAATCCTTTACCATTTATATGTGTTGAACAATATTTTCTCCTGGCGTGTGGATTTCTTTTCAGTCTTTTAACGATGTAGGAGCTCTTAATTGTAATGTAGTCCAATTTATGGATAGTGTAGTATAGTTTCTTATCTCTGGTTTCCAGTTCTCTGACAAAATTCTCCACTTGTAATTTACTTTTTTGAACATATTGTCTGGGCCATTTTAAAGTCTGTGTCTTATAACTCCATTCTATGGATTTCCTGTGGGTCTTTTTCTATTGTCTTTTTAAAAAAATTCTGGTTCTCAGTTGCATCTCATCTCCTTAAGTGTCTGATTATTTTTGACTGAGTGCCAGATATTTGCATTCAAAGTTTGATAGATGTTTTGATGCTCTATATAATACAAACTTTCTCCAGAGAGGATTTATTTTTGCATTTGTTAGGTAACTAGGTTTGGGGGTGATCACCTTTTTCCAGCCAGAAATCGAGGTGACTTAAAGCTGCGCTTTAATCCTGCTGAGGACGGTTTTATTTCCAGTTCACCCTTCCTCCTAGAGCATAGGCCTTTGTGGTCCTGACTAACAGCTTGAGATATTTACCAGGGCCCCTTCTCCTAGGCAGTCTGAACTCCAGTTTGTGTCCCTTTATGCTCTGTTATGCTTAGCTTCTCAGCCTCTCAGCTGCTGCTTTCACTTTTGTAATTGGCAATCACCTCGATGGAAAAAGTATTCCCAAATGCCTGTCTCAAGAGTCTTGGCTTCTGTTTTCTTCTGAATCTTGATTCTGAAAATGCTCACTGCCTTGGTAGTTCTTTGATTCATTCAAGCTAAGGTTTTCTTCTTCTTCTTTTTTGTAAAATTGTTTATTCCCCAAGCTTTTCTAATTGTTGTCAGCAGGATTGTTGGTTTGAAACAACCTAGGTAGCTATTGCTCCAGAGGAAACTTTTTTAAAATTTTTTTACTTATTTATTTTTGGCTGCATTGGGTCTTCGTTGCTGCGTGCAGGCTTTCTCTAGTTGCAGCGAGCGGGGACTACTCTTCGTTGTGGTGCAGGGGCTTCTCATTGCGGTGGCTTCTCTTGTTGCGGAGCACGGGCTCTAGGCGCGAAGGCTCAGTAGTTGTGGCGCACGGGCTTAGTTGCTCCGTGGCATGTGGGATCTTCCCGGACCAGGGCACGAACCCGTGCCCCCTGCATCGGCAGGCGGACTCTCAACCACTGCGCCACCAGGGAAGCCCCAGAGGAAACTTTTAAAAGTAAAAATCTGATCATGCCACTTCCGTCCTCAGAAACCTTTAATATATTCTAATTTCTACCCACTCCTACCTTTATTTTTGCATTTATTTCTAAACCAGTCATATTATTTTACACTTCAATGATTATTCCTACATTTTGTCCTCTGCCTGGAGTTCTCTTCTGTCCCTTCATTGCCTCAAAAATGAAGTCTCTTCACAGCCCATGTTCTATTTTATATCCTTCCTCAGACTCCCTTCTGTGTTTGGCCTCTTATTTCATACATACTATTCTAGCTGTAACTCGCATGCAACCTTCTAATTTTTTGTTCATATGTCTGTCTTCCTTGCTAGAAAGTGAGCTCTTTTTTGGCCCAGACCACATATGATTCATCTTTTTATTTCCAAGTGCCTAGTGCAGTATTTAGCACCAAAGAGGTATCAAATGAATGTTTCTTGGACTGAAATGAATTGGGCTACAAAAACATGTATGGCTTTAAGTATGGTTTGGTTCTGAGGTTACCTCCCAGTCTGTCTTGTCTAGAAGTTGGTGAGGGCCTTACATAGGGGATGACCAATTGAAATGTCTCAGGCTTCTTCCTGCCTGGTTGGTGGTCTTCTTTTACAGAACTGGTTAATTACTCTCTCTCTCTCTCTCTCTCTCTCTCTCTCTCTCTCTCTCTCTCTCTCTCGTCTATCGTGTCCAATGATATCACAGACTGGTTAAAACCTTATACTAGGCCTGTTATTAACTCTAGTGACCTCTCAGCCTGTCTGAATTGTTCAAAGTCCAAAACTTAAAATACAGAGTACTTAATTTCTGTTTCAAGCCATTTGTTCTTATTAATCTCCAGAGTTCCTCACAAATATATTTAGCCCATCCTGGTTTTCATCAGAAAGTGGACATCTTCCAGGGTGAGTGTTACCTCACGAAGTCTTTCCTACTGGGTAGAAGTCATTTTCTCTGTGCTTATCCACAGGATCTTGTTAAATGTGTCCCCTCTATACCCCTCCAGCCTGGAGGTCGCTGAGGATTTGTTAGTTCATTGTTTCATGGCATTTGAGCTACATGGCTCTCAAATAACTCGCATGTTCATTAAGACAGTAATAAATATTAGAGTGTGGTTTAACATATTAATGTTGACTCATTTATATTCTTCCAACCTTCAACAGCTGGTCTGAGACAGACTAGGTAATATAAAATGATGACAAGATAAAAAGAGAACTTTCAAAATAAGAAAAGGTGAAAAACTCTAACAAGAGCTCCTTGCTATAAGAAGCTATAGATTTCACATACCAAATTTAGCTCTGTGTCTCCTGGTGGCTATCTTTATGAGGACACCTGAGAGAAATTTATCACTGGGTTCTTTGCGTCAAAGGGTTTCTAGTATCATTAGAAAATTTGTTTAAACATTTTCTTTAAAAGACTAGTGTTTTAAAAATTTATCTCTTCCTTGGCCCTCACTGAAAGCCAATGTTTACCATTAAAATATTCTGTAAAGACAGTTGTAGAGTGAGGGGAAGGTAGGCCAAGCAGGTAGCTTTCTGATGATGTAGTTTAACCCAAGGAGGGAACTGGAAGAGCCTTGAGGAAGGCTTGCTGACATCTCTCAGTCTATCAGTTTCTAATCCCAGCTAAATCATCTGATTTTTTAAAAATGAAAGATGTTACAGATCTCCAATTTTGGAAAAAGGGGTGCAAATATTTACATAGGTGATTAAAGAAAGCAACTAATTTCATTTAAATCATAATTTCCTTCTCTTGCTGTGAAAATGAATGATGTCAGATAATGGTTTGGATTGCTGTTGTGTTTTCTGTAGGGAAGTATCATTAGTAACCACCACCAGCACAAAGAACGGGCAGATGGTATTGCGATAGATGCTGAAGATGTGGAAGTGAACAGGACACATGGAGCCTACAGTCCCACAGGTAAACATAAGAGCATATGTAGATGTTAAAAGAATGCACAGTGTATCCGTTTCTTATTGCTACTGTAACAAATTGCCTAAAACTTGGTGGCTTCAAACACATAATTATTCACTTACAGTTCTGGATGTCAGAGGTCTGGAATGGGTCTCAAGGGATTAAAATCAAGGTGTTGGCAGTGCTGCATTCCTTCTGGAGGTTTAATCTTTTTCCTTGCCTTTTCCAGCTTCTAGAGGCGTTCTGCATTCCTTGGTTTGTGGCCCCCTTCGGCAATTGTATCACCACCATCTCTGCACCTATCATCACAACTCCTTCTCTGACAAACTCACCTACCTAGCTTTTATATAAGGACCATTATGATTACACTGGGATCACCTGGATAATCCAGGATATCTTTCATTAGTTACATCTGCAAAGTTCCTTTTACCATTCAGGCAACACTTTCAGAGGTTTGGGGATTAAGATGACATTTTGGGGGGACATTATTCTGCCCACTACATATTGTAAGCACACAATTGCCATGGCCTTTATTTTTATTTGTCTATCTATCTACCTATCTAAATTATCTATCGCCTTTATAAACACGGTTGTTACTTATAGTCTAATTTTCAAATTTTCCATCTCTGAAATGGGGCGATAATATCCCACTCAGAGGATGGTTATGAAGATGAAATAAACTGAGTGTAAAGGCATTTAACACTATACCTGGAACACAGTATGTACTTAGTTCACGTTAGCTGAATGGAAATGTAAATCTAATACCTAAAACCTGTATGCTACAGAGAGTTTGAATCCAACTTGCAAGACTCTCTGGACAGAGAAAAAGTTTTTGTTCTTCTTTTAGGTTGGTGCATATTTTCAAGAGAAAATAGAAAATGTGGCTCCAGATAATACTAGCTTTGTGTCCCTTATTTGAGAACTAATCATATGGTGAAATATCACATGCTTTGGCATTCTTTTCCATAAAACATAAGGGTGAAAACTTAAAAATAGAAAAATAGAAAATCTCAACAATAATTCTGGTAGAAACAACTTGTAACTATTTAGCACCTTATTTTTATTTCTGGAACACTTTCCGTTTGAAGAGCTCAAATTACTTGGGACATGTTAGCTAATTCATATGGTACCAGATGTGTCTGGTGCAATGAGGGAATAGGTACCAGCAAAGAAGGGAAAAGGGGGGAAATGGGGCAGGTGTGACAAACGAAGGTTTGTGTTTGGAAGCAGTTCTTAGCAAAGGTGAAAATATTTTTAGGTAGTCTTTTCTTTTTCCTGTGAAAGTCTGTAATACTCTAAAATTTGCTCCATTCTTACAGCCTAGAAATAGAACCCTGGAAATAGAATGACTGCACTTTGGTGGTTATTGTGGGCTGGGAAGTGAAAGCCAAGAGTAGTGGTTCTAAAACTTTTACTTTATGATTTCTATGCCTCACCCCATCTGGCTTCTCTGATCCCCAGTGGCACATATCAACAGTTTTCTCTTTCTTTCCACTCTTCCTTGATGACCCTCTTACACACCAAAATAGCTCTATTTAAACTTTTATTTGGATCACCTCTGCCTGACAACAGTTCAGAGTTCTCTCCCTCATGAGATCTCAGCAGATTTCAAACGCTGGTCAGAAGACAATACTGGTGGAAGATTCAGGTGGCCAAGGAGACACATTTCCTCCATTTCCATTGTGTTCAAATTACTACTTCCTTTGAATCATTCATTTAACAATTTCTGCCTGAGGACCATTTCAATAAGCTATCAGTGCTAGATACGAAAGTTACAGTAGTAACTTTATAGCCCCTGCCCTTATGAACCTTACAGTCTAGTGAAAGAGACAAAACATAAACGAGGAAACTAGTATGTAAATTAGATAATTCAGGTTGTTATAAGTACTGAAATAAACAGGGTAACAAGATAGAACGCAATAGGGGCTATTTTAGAAGAGGTGGCTAGTTTAGAGAATTGGTCTGGTTGAGGAATAGAAAGAAGGCTAGGGTGGTTGGAACATGGTGAGGTGGGAAGAGTTTCATGAGATGAGTTTAGGAAGGTAGAGGCTCTTTTCAGTGATGCTTAGCAGTTTGGATTTTATTTTACGAACAATGGCAAATCATGAGGGGGTTTTATAAATTTATTTTATTTATTGTTGGCTGTGTTGGGTCTTGCTGCTGCGCGCGGGCTTTCCCTAGTTGCAGCGAGCCAGGGCTACTCTTCGTTGCAGTGTGCAGGCTTCTCATTGCGGTGGCTTCTCTTGTTGCAGAGCACGGGCTCTAGGCACGCGGGCTTCAGTAGTTGTGGCACGTGGGCTCAGTAGTTGTGGCTCACGGGCTCTAGAGCGCAGGCTCAGTAGTTGTGGCACGCGGGCTTAGTTGCTCTGCAGCATGTGGGATCTTCCCGGACCAGGGCTTGAACCCGTGTCCCCTGCACTGGCAGGCGGATTCTTAACCACTGCACCACCAGGGAAGCCCATGAGGGGGTTTTAAATGGGGGTAATAACGTTATCTGATTTATAGTTTAAAGATCACTCTGACTTCTGAGTGGAAAAGAATTTAGAAAGGGGCAAGAGCAGCGAGATCTGCTAGATGTTGGTGGTGAGGGGTGCTGGTGGCATGGACAAGGGAAAACAATGCAGACGGACAGATTTGGGATGTTTTAGAGGTAGCGTTGGAAGGAGGAGCTGTCAGATTGGTTGTGAGGGTTGAAGAAGAAAAAGGGAACTTGGGTGATCCTAGGGTTTGGCTTGACCAACTGGGTGACTGCTGGTGCCATCTACTAAACTGGGAAAGACAGGTGGGGAAATGGATTTTGTTGAGGGAGGGGATTATGGGTTTTTGGTCTAGGTCACTAATTTAGAGGACCTTCTAGAGCAGCCTACCTAACTTCCAAGGGGAGATGTCATAGCAGCAGAAGATAGAGTTTGGGAGTATTGAACATCAGTAGTATTTAAAGCTATGAGACTGCATGAGTGCATCAAGGTAAGACAGAGAAGAGGACTCTGGGGCTTATAAACATTTAGAGATCAGTTGGCAAAGGAGGAACCAGTCAGGGGAAGTGTGATGTCACTGAAACTGTGAAAGGAAATGAGTTCAAGAAGGAGGGCGTGATCAACTGCGTTAAGTGCCCCTGAGAGGATACAGTACTATGTTTGAGGACAAGAAGTAACCACTGGATCTGGCAAGATGGAGCTCACTGGTGAACTCGACTGAAGTGGTTTCCATGATGTGGTGGGGAGAGAAACCACATTGTGAAAGAGTGAATGGGAGGGGAAGAAATGAGGCAAACAAATATAGACACCAGTTTTGGCTTTCCCACCCCTAGTGTTGTTATCTTTTCAAAGTTTGTTGGGATACCTTGGAGCAATCCTGGGGAATGGGTAATGGTATGGTAAAAAGGAAGAATTTATATTCCCCATTTGAGCTATATTTGTCATAAAACACTAATTCCAGTGTCTCTGTCCATCATATTTGTATTAGAAGCTCTCATTACCTTATTTTTAGGGTGACAGGTGAATCTTCAACTCTCTATCCTCTCCCTCTTTGCTAATTTTTCCCATTTAGCCCTTAAATAAAACATTTTTGGCATGTTTACTCTGTATGTGCTTCCATACACATTTGGCATATGCTCTATACATATTATAAACACTCTTGATTGTCTTTTAGTTCTTCCATTTTCCTTTCCTTTCATAAATTTAAATGAAACTCTCTCTCTTGTGGTTAGTTTCCATGTGCTCATAACCTTTCCTTTTCCTGCCTTTTTCCTCTTGGGTTTTGGGCAGAGTTCCCTTGGCTAGGTAATGTTTGTATGTCCATTATGTTGCCAAAAGAAGTCGCATTTTCCCAAATGAGAACACAGTTCTGGAGGAAGGTAGATATTCACGGAACAGATTGTAGGTGGTTGCTAACTCTAGGGTGAGTATTATGTTTGATTACTACCCTTTCAGTCAACTCTTGCCATCATGGTCAGTGATAAACGACACCTAAGACTAGACCAGAACTGTGAGAGGAGAATAAGAGCTTTCTATGGGACGTGGAAGAAGGTCCAGTTTGCATACTATAGTTGAGATTGCCATGCCTTCTCTTCTTTCCAGGCACATTGCTAGATTACATTTCCAAGCTTCTCCTGCATGTATGTGGCCACAGCATTGAGTTCAGGCCAGTGGAATAAGGGTAGAGGTGAAGTGAGCAACTTCCAGGCTTTCTCTATAAAAATTTCTAGAATGCTTCTCCATGCTCTCTCTTCCCTTGCCTCCCAGCAAGGTGCAGAGGACTCCACAGTATACACCAACATTTTGGAGCTGGTAAAGCTACAAGATGGAAGGAGTCTGGGCATCTGAAGACCATGTGGAAGGCAACCTTATACCTAGGAATATACTCTTTGGGCTTCACATGAACAAGAAATAAAGTTACAAAGCCATTGAGATGTGGGGGTCTGTTTGTTACAGTTGCTGATGTTACTGACCCTAATGAATATACTTCCCTTGCATGATTTTTCTCTCTGTGAATTTGGTCATTCCTCTTCACTCTCCTGCAGTGCCCGTTTCTCACTTTATCAAATTTGACAGCTAATGTGATGACCTGTTTTCTATTTTTTTCTGACATGATATGTTTTCTGACCATCTCAGCCTGAGGCAATACCTCCCACCAAATTTCTAAAGTGACTATTAGCTTTATGGTCTACTGGGTGGATAATGAAAAGATCATAAGCTCTTAATACCTGTACTACTTTGGATAAGTTACTTAACCTTCCAGAGGTCACTTTACTTTTTCTGAAAAATAGGCATAATAACAGCCTATAACTCATAAAATTGTCATGAGGTTAAGATGAAGTGATAAATGCAGAAGGCTTAGAGCAGTATCTGGCATGTGGTAAGCACTCTATTATTAGGGTCAGTCTTGTACCAGCTTAGTTTAATTCTATATACTGAACTACTAACTGTGTCAAGCACAGATAGATATCACCCTGAGGAATATGCTGTTCTCATAGTTTCCTCAAACGTAACAATTATTAATACATTAATGCAACTTGTGTTCAATGGCATTTATTGAGCATCTACTGTGTACCAAAGATTGGGCAATGTATTGTTGGGGATAAGAATATGCACCCAAGGAGGTCAATTACTTTCCATGTCCCTATACGTCCCCAGATCAAATCAATTAATACCATCTGAAGAATTATTTAGGAATATTTTGGTTTCTTCTCCAAAGCTGAATTCCTGTAGGTTTCAGGGGCTTAATAAAACCCCTTACCTCATAGGGCTATTGTGCATATCAGATGGTAGAATATGTGGAAGTACTCTGTAAAGTTGAAAGTCTGAAGCAAATGTTTATGAAGATGTCAATTTTCAAATCTTTAAAGTTCTTAAATGAAGTTTTCACCTCTGCACGATTTTGTCTTCTCTCCAAACAGAATATAAGCTTGCTGTAGGTGAGGTTGTGCATTATTTCATCTTCATAAATCCCTAGTATCTATCTCAGTGCTAAGCAAAGAGCAAGCACTAGATAAACTTTTATGGTTTAAATTTTTGTACAATGTTAACCATGAAAACCTTTGACTTTCCCTTTCTGGTGGTCCTCTGAAAAGTAGTACCCATATATTGTGTAGGGGATTTGGCTACACTGGTTTTAAGAGGAGAAACCTGCTTAAGGCATGTTGCTAAGTGGAAAATATACTTTTAAAACATTTAATTATCTGAGCAAAACTATTTTGAGTTTAAGCACCAATTTTCAATGAAAAATCTGTCAGGCAAGGAATGATTATTGAGCTCTGGGTCTGCTCTGTGCATCTGTACACACAGTGTTGAATAAGCTGTTAATCCTTGCATTTTTACAGGATATTTTAGGGATGCTCATGGTGAGGTCATGCATATCCATTTCTGTAGTGTTCTCCCACTCTACCCACTCACCATGTGTTCTGGTGCTGTGATATTTTTGTCCACTCTCATAGTACTCTCTCCTTCTTACCTTATTTCCCTCCCCCAAAGCCGGGAAAAAGAAAGTTGATTCTTCAATTTTTCCCCCCAATTGAAAATGTGACCGAGATTAGGAAGGAGGTCATTGCTATTTTTATTTCCCCACTTCAGGTTGGTGTTGAAATGACTCAGAGTAAACAGCTTGATATTCTGTAAAAACAATTCCTCAACTAAAGAAAAATTATATCAATGATAAGAAACAATGTTTGTTTTTCTGGAAGAGATTTTCTTACATTCCCAACACTCACTTTTAAATTCTTTCTGCTGTTACTGCCTGTCAACTTCAGGTCTGCAGAAGGATTTTATAAAGGAAAAAATGATCAAGTCATGCTTTTTATTGCAATGATCCAAGGTGTGATTTAAATTAAGATATATTTGTATTGGATTGAAATAGAATCTCTTCGTTGTCAGTCCAGTACCATGGACAGAGAAATGTCTTCCAGTCCATTTCTCTTCCCACCTTCTTGGTTAGCTAGCACTAACACATTCATTTATAAAGAACAGTTTGTTAAGTCCTCAGTTCACCTGGCCCTTATATTAAATAATTTTATGTCAGGTCTTACCCCAGGACTACTGCCTCTTTGCATTTACTATTAAAAAATATTCTAGGTATCATTTTTCTTCTTTAGCTATAGGCAGTTTGAGATGATTTAGACTCCCATTTCATGAACCAACTACTTTTCAAACTCTATTCTCTCAATTTAAAAAATTATTGTGAAATTATTATAGATTCGTAGAAAGCTGCAAAAATGAAAGAGAAGTTCCTTTTATTCTTTACCTAGTTTTCCCCAATGTAGTGTTGCCAGATTAAAAAAAAAAAAAAAAACAGAACACCCAGTTAAATTGGAAATTTAGAGAAACCATGAATACTTTTCAAAAACAGGTATTTGTAGTATGAGTATGTACCATCCAATATTTGGGATATACTTATACTAAAAAAATGCTTTGTTTCTTATCTGAAATTCAAATTTAACTTTTTTTTTGTCATTAGGCTATATCTCAAGGATATAGAGCCAAATTATTGTTTTAAAATCTCTTTGCCTAGTTGTGACAACAACTAGATATATGGTTATGTTCACTTGTGTAATTTTACTTTTGAATATTTTAGGAATTGCTTTTATTTTTTTAAAAATAAATTTATTTATTTCATTTATTTATTTTTGGCCACGTTGCGCCTTTGTTGCTGTGCGCGGGCTCTCTCCAGTTTGGTGAGCGGGGGCTACTCTTCGCTGCCGTGCGCAGGCTTCTCACTGCGGTGGCTTCTCCTGCTGCGGAGCACGGGATCTAGGTGCATGGGCCCCAGTAGTTGTGGCTCGTGGGTTCCAGAGCGCAGGCTCAGCAGCTGTGGTGCACGGGCCCAGGTGCTCTGCGACATGTGGGATCTTCCCGGACTAGGGCCCGAACCCACGTCTCCTGCATTGGCAGGTGAACTCTCAACAACTGCGCCACCAGGGAAGCCCAGGAATTGCTTTTAAATTTAATTTTGGTTTACATAATATTTACATGGTTTTAAAGTCAAACTTACATGAATATAATTTCAATGCATTTCTACTCCAAAGTTATTGAAATTAGTTTGCTCATTTTCACATTTAAAAAAAAAACAGATGCAATATTGTTTCCCTAGGTACTGCCCTTTTGTGATTATTTTATAAAACATCTTTCTGAAATAGAATGTTCCCATAAAGACAGGCTGTTTAACACTGGATGACCTTCTTTTGAGTTACTTTAAAACAAGTCACCTTGTATTTAACCTAGACAGAAAGTGGAATTTCATGCTAATTAGCCTCCTAGTTCTTTTCATTTTGTACATGACTAAAAATATTTTCATAAAGTCCTTAAATGGAAAACCAACAAGGGAGTTTTGCAAATGTAATCCTAATTAAGGTGCTTGAATTTTATTTTATTTTTAATTTTTTTTCCATACGGGTGTTTTAAAATTAAAAACTTAATAGGTCCTGGGTCCTGAGGTGACACAAGAGTCTTCCTGGTGATTTCAGTGCAGGACAGAAAAGCCACGCAGGCAGACCTAAGGAGCAGCTCCTGAAACATGCCCTATTGTGCTTCTGTTATTTTTTTTAACAACTCTCTATATAGTTTTTATGTTTTGGAATTGTGAAAATAATCAATAATTTAATATTTCATAAATCTATTTTGGGCGGTAGGAATGAACTGTTATTCAATGTTAACTCAACTAAAAAATTAAACATGAGTTGTTAGTACAAGTCCTTTGGATATTTACGAATATTTTATCTTTAACAAGAGAAAGATGACAGTTCAGGTCTAGCCAATAGTTGCTATTATCATTTCTGGGGTAGTTTTATATCTGTCTCTCTTCTTGCCTTCCATCTTTGCCTCTCTATCCTTTGTGAAAAGATAAGCTTAACCTTTGAAATGAAAGTATATTTTTATATTTCTGATTATTAAAGTAGTATATGCTTATTGTAAATTGTTCTTCATATTATTAAGTCCATTAGGTCTAATGTGTTGTTAAGGGCCAATTTTTCCTTATTGATTTTCTTTCTGGATGATCTGTCTATTGATGTAGGTAGGGTATTAAAGTCCCATATTATTATTGTATTACTGTCAATTTCTCCCTTTATGTCAGTTCCTATTTGCTTTATTTATTTATTATAAATTTATTTATTTATTTTTGGCTGCGTTGGGTCTTTGTTGCTGCACGCGGGCTTTCTCTAGTTGCGGCGAGCAGGGGCTACTCTTGGCTGCGGTGTGTGGGCTTCTCATTGCGCTGGCTTCTCTTGTTGTGGAGCACGGTCTCTGGGCACGCGGGCTCAGTATTTGTGGCTTGCGGGCTCTAGAGCACAGGCTCAGTAGTTGTGGCACACTGGCTTAGTTGTTCCGTGGCATGTGGGATCTTCCCGGACCAGGGCTTGAAGCTGTGTCCCCTGCATTGGCAGGCGGATTCTTAACCACTGTGCCATGAAGGAAGTCCCTGCTTTATATATTTAAAAGTGCTCCTATGTTGGGTGCATAAATAATTACAAATGTTATATCCTCTTCTTGGATTGACCCCTTTATTATTATGAAATGCCCTTCTTTGTCTTTTGTTACAGTCTTTGTTTGAAAGTCTATTTTGTCCGATATGAATATCACTACCCCAGCTTTCTTTTCATTTCCATTTTCATGGAGTACTTTTTTCCATGCCTTCACTTTCATTCTGTTTGTGTCTTTAGATCTGTAGTGAGTCTCTTGTAGGAAGCGCATAGATGGGTCTTATTGTTTATTTTATCCATCCAGCCACCTTATGTCCTTTGATTGGAACATTTAGTCCATTTACATTTAAAGTGATTATTGAAAAGTATGTACCTACTGTCATTTTGTTAATTGTTTTCTGGTTGTTATTGCTGTTCTTCTCTGTTCCTTTCTTCGTCTCTTGGTTTCTTCTCTTGTGTTTGATGATTTGTTTTTTAGTGTTATGTTTGGGTTCCTTTCTCTTTATTTTTTGTGTATCTATTGTCCGGTTTTGATTTGTAGTTACCATGAGGGTCATGTATATAGACCTATATATATAGCAGTTTATTTTAAACTGATAGTTGCTTAAGTTTGAATGCATTCTAAAAGCACTACATTTTAATTCCCACCCCATGTTTTGTTTTTGACGTCATGTTTTACATCTTTTTGTGTATTCCTTAACATCTTAATATAGTTACAGTTGATTTTTACTATTTCTGTGTTTTAACCTTCATACTAGCTTTTTAAGTGGCTGATCCACTGCCTTTAATATATATATATATATATATATATATATATATATATATATATTTGTCTTTACCAGTGAGAGGTTTTTCTTTCATATATTTTCTTGTTTCTACTTATGGCCTTTTCTTTTCTGCTTAAAGAAGACCCTATAACATTTCTTGTAAGGTCAGTTTACTGGTGGTGAACTCCTTTTGCTTTTTCTTGTCTGGAAAATTACTTATCTCTCTTTCAATTCTGAACAATAAACTTGCCAGGTAGAGTATTTTTGGTTGGAAGGTTTTCCCTTTCATCATATTGTGTTACTCCCTTCTTGCCTGCAAAGTTTCTGCTGAAAAATCTGCTGATATTCTTATGGGGGTTCCCCTATATGTAACAAATTGTTTTTCTCCTGCTGCTCTTAAGATTCTCTCTTTAAATTTTGACATTTTAATTGTAATGTGCCTCGGTGTGGATCTCTTTGGCTTCATGTTATTTGGAACTCTCTTGGCTTTCTGGATCTGGATGTCTGTTTCCTTCCCTAGGTTGGGGAAGTTTTCATCTGCTATTTCTTCAAATAAGTATTCTGCCCCTTTCTCTCTCTCTTTTCCTGGGACCCCTATAATGTGAATGTTATTCTGCTTGATATTTTCTCATAGGTCCCTTAATTTACCTTCACTTTTAAAAATTCTTTTTTCTTTTTGCTGCTCTGTTTGGGTGAGCTCTATTGCCCTATCTTCTAGACCACCAGTCCTTTCTTCTGCTTCATCTAGTCTACTGTTGAAACCCTCTGGTGTATTTTTCAGTTCAGTTGTTCTATTCTTCAGCTCTGTGACTTCTGTTTGGTACTGCCTCCTTGTGAAAGTTCTCACTGCATTCATCCATTCTTCTCCCAAGTTTGGTGAGATTTTTATGACCATTACTTTGAACTCTTTATCAAGTAAATTACTTAGCTCCATTTCATTAACATTTTTTTTCCTGAGGTTTTATCTTATTCTTTCATTTGGAACATATTCTTCTGTTTCTTCATTTTGCTTGACTCTCTGGATTTGCTTCTATGTATTAGGTGAAATAGCCACCTTTCTCAGTCTTGAAGGAGTGGACTTGTGTATGAGATGAACCTTATCATTCAATCCTGCCCAGCTCTTGGTTGTCTCTAAAACCATTGTGATTGTCTAAGCAACCTGATTTATTCTGGACATGTCTCGGTTGTTGAATGTGTACCAATACGTGTCAGTGTTCCAAAGACAGGGATCTCAGTCAGCACCTAGTTTCAGGCTGATTGGAAGCCAGACCCATGGGCAGCAACTTTTAAAGTAGCAAAACTCCAGTCTTTACATTGTGTTCTCCCTGTCTGTATGACCGTATTCAAAGTTCTTTTTATAATGATGCTGGTCATATTGGATTAGGGGCCCTACCCTTACTCCAGTATAACCTCATCTTAATATATAACATCTGGAACAACCTTATTTTCAAGTAAGGTCACATTTTGTAGTACTTGGGGTTAGGACATCAACATACGAATTTTGGAGGGGGCACAATTCAGCTCATAACAGACTCCTTTCCTTCATATTTGGACCAGTGCTTCTCAGTGTTGGTTGTACATTAGAACCTACTAGGAAGCTTTAAAAATC
This sequence comes from Tursiops truncatus, assembly GCF_011762595.2. Lineage (NCBI taxonomy): Eukaryota > Metazoa > Chordata > Mammalia > Artiodactyla > Delphinidae > Tursiops > Tursiops truncatus. The sequence goes on along the minus strand of NC_047055.1, from coordinate 111,865,196 downwards.
CTGGTGTCCAGATTGCACCCCAGACCACATACATCAGAATATGTGTGGGACCCAGGCATCAGCACTTTTTAAAGCTCTCCAGGTGATTCCAATGTGTAGCCAGGGTAAGAAACAACTCTATTTGTGTGTCCCTCACTAAGAACAGAAATTCACCCAATTCTACAGACAAAATGTTGAGAAAATAAAATTCTAGTAACGTATTCAAAATTTTCTCCTGTTGGGCTTCCCTGGTGGCGCAGTGGTTGAGAGTCCGCCTGCCGATGCAGGGGACACGGGTTCGTGCCCCAGTCTGCGAAGATCCCACATGCAGCGGAGCAGCTGGGCCCGTGAGCCATGGCCGCTGAGCCTGCGCGTCCGGAGCCTATGCTCCGCAACGGGAGAGGCCACAACAGTGAGAGGCTCGCGTACCGCAAAAAAAAAAAAAAAAAAAAAAATTTTCTCCTGTTGCTAGCAGTAGTGAGATTGATTTTAGAATCAGGACAAAATTTGGGGGAATGGTGGGATTACAGGTGTTTTTTTTCCTTTTCAACTTTTTCTTGTGCCTAATTAGAAAATTTTCTTCAGTTCACATGAAAATTTTACACAAAAATCCACTAACCAATAAACTTTTTTAAAAAAATAAAAGACACATCTTTTTCTTATTCTTAACTATCATGGACCACTACATAGAAAAAAAGAGAAAAGTATTCCCTCTGGATTTAGTGTCATAAAGGGGCTTTGATAAATTCTTAGCCATACTATCTAATAACTGATAAGTCAAAGAACTACAGGTGACTCTTTTAAAACAAAATGATCATTTATGATAACATTTTACCAATATCTAAATAATTTATAGGTAACAAGCCTGTGTTTCATATCAGCTTACTCAGATATCTGGGCATACATTTCAAAACCAATTTATCTTGAAAGTTATTGTAGGAAATGATGTTGCTCAGTCTTAAACATTCTAAGGTTCTTCATATTAAATGGTTTAGAATTTTTGTTAAAGCCAAGGTAGTGTTTTGTTACATGTTTTAAATTTTTTCAGGATTAATTTATTGCGGTCTAGAATTTGGGACCTTTCTGTCTACTCTCTGTGAGCTTGTGGTGACCCAATATTATTTCTCAAGAAGAATGTTGGTCCTGCTTTTGGGTGGTCTCTTGGCCACCCAAGTCACATTGTTTAACTTTCATAAAAGATTATGAATCCCTATGATCAACCTGGCTGATTGTTAAAGCATATTGTTCTACATTCAACTGGCAACATAGGATACCCCAACACCAAGAGCTCATCTAGAAGAACAATCTCTAGCTTGCTGTCATTCAATGCTTAGCTACAGCCTGGTTAGAATTCTGGAAATTTATCCCTTAGATATTATTGCACACATGTGGAATGGCATATGTTCAAGGTTGTGCATTGTAGTATTTTTTTGTAATATAAAAGATTGGAAACGAATTTATCATTTTTTTTCTTTTGTGGCTTGTATATTTGGTGTTGTATGTAGAAAATCTGCCTAATCTAAGGTCACAAAGATTTTCTTCTGTGTTTTCTTTTAGAAGTTTTAGAATTTTAGTTTTTACATTCAGGTCTATGATCTATTTTCAGTTAATTTTTGTATATGGAGCATATTATGGGTTGAAGTTCATTGCACTTGCATGTGGATATACAGTTATTCCAGGAGAAGAATACTCTTTGCACCTTTGTCAAAATCAGTTGTCCATATACATGTGGGTCTATTTATGGACGCTGTTTTGTTCTATTAATCTATTTATTTATGTTGATACCAGTACCACAGTTCCATGATTACTGTGTCTTTTTTTTTCTTAACATCTTTATTGGGGTATAATTGCTTTACAATGGTGTGTTAGTTTCTGCTTTATAACAAAGTGAATCAGTTATACATATACATATGTTCCCATATCTCTTCCCTCTTGCATCTCCCTCCCCCCCACCCTCCCTATCCCACCCCTCCAGGCGGTCACAAAGCACCGAGCTGATCTCCCTGTGCTATGCGGCTGCTTCCCACTAGCTATCTACCTTACGTTTGGTAGTGTATATATGTCCATGCCTCTCTCTCACTTTGTCACAGCTTACCCTTCCCCCTCCCCATATCCTCAAGTCCATTCTCTAGTAGGTCTGTGTCTTTACTCCTGTCTTACCCCTAGGTTCTTCATGACATTTTCTTTTCTTAAATTCCATATATATGTGTTAGCATAATTCAAAAGGAGTCATGTACCAAAATGTTCATTGCAGCTCTATTTACAATAGCCCGGAGATGGAAACAACCTAAGTGCCCATCTTCAGATGAATGGATAAAGAAGATGTGGCACATATATACAATGGAATATTACTCAGCCATAAAAAGAAACGAAATTGAGCTATTTGTAATGAGGTGGATAGACCTAGAGTCTGTCATACAGAGTGAAGTAAGTCAGAAAGAGAAAGACAAATACTGTGTCTTTATAATACGTCGTGGACTTAATCAGAATTAAAAACTTCTGCTCTTTGAAAGACACTAATAGAGAATGAAAAGATAAGCCACAGAATGGGAAAAATATTTGCAAGTCATACCTCTGATAAGGGACTTGTATCCAGAACATATAAAGAAGCCTAAAACTCAAAAATAAGACAACCCAACAAAAATGGACAAAAAATGTGAACTGATTGTGTTTCTTCTCTGGGTCTATTTCTAGATAATTGAGAGTCTAATTTATGGCCCACCTTTTGCCATAGTATTTTGTATACTAACCTCATTCTTGGATTCAACTTATCTTTCTTATCTTCATTTTCTGTGTGCATGTATTACCTTCAAATTCCTTACTTTCTGATATGAGAGGAGTATAAATAAATGAGGCACCCTAAGGAATCAATAAAGAGAGGCCATGAGCTTTTGCCTCAGCATGGGGGTATATTTGGAAGGAGTCCACAGAATTTACTATAGGCTTCATCACAGATCTTACTGTGTCAGGGGAGGACCGTGGATAAAAGCAATTTTTTTAAGGTGAAAACATCATTCTTATACATACATAAAATGAACATGTGTTAATGACTTTAGCTCATAAATTGAATGAGAGATGCAGGCAGATATAATAAAGAATCAAGGGAGAAATCATAGAAGTACACATTTATATGAAGTAAAGGAATGTTGAAATGAATTGCAAAAGGTTGCAAAGCTAGCTGATTTTTTTTTCCAGTGGGAGGGCTTGTCCCTTCACCTGAAAAAATTCATTGGCAGGCCTACAGATGTCTAGAGACAAGAATTAGTTTGCATTTCTGTCAGTTATAGAATGACTTGGGGAGTTGTAGAATAGCTCCAGAGAATCCGAACCAGATAACCCGGAAGACTGTGCTGCAGACCGGGGGCTGGCACTTTGGTTCCAGCATCAAATCCAGCTGCAGCCTGTGTTTGTATGGCTTTGAGCTAAAAATGGTCAGTATAAATGGCTGAAAAAATCAAAAGAATAATACTATTTTGTGATACCTGAAAATTATATGAAATTCATACTTCAGTGTCCACAAAGTTTTGTTAGGACACAGCGCATTCATTTATGGATTGCCCGTGGCTGCCTTCACACTATGATGGCAGAGTTGAGTAGTTGCCACAGAGACTCTACAGCCCGCAAAGCTGAAGATATTTACTATTTGGCCCTTACGGGAATAGTTTGCCCATCGCTGCTCTAGACAATTCATAGTTTTCCATTAAAGCACATTTTTCCCTACAAAAGATAAAAAATATTAATACCTCTAACTTTCTCCCTCTGCCCCTCCTTCTCCCCTCTCTTGTTTTCCTTCCTTACTTTAACAGATGTTTCTGGAGTGCCTACTATGTGCCAATATGCTGATACAAAGGAGAGAGAAAACACCAGTTCTGTGCTACTGTAGCCCGTAGTCCGTGGGAAGAGAAACATTAATCGAATATTTACATACAGATGTGTAATTATGAACTGTGACATTCCCAGAAGGTAAGGAACAGTGTTATAATAATATGTATTAGAGATACAGCCTTGGTGGGGTTGGGAGGGCAGGGAGAGCTTCCCTGAACAGCTGAAGATGGAGCTGACTGATTACTGTGTCTGACTGACCATGGTAAGTACGTGGGAGAGGAATGTAAGAGATGAGGCTGGGAAGGAAGATAGAGGATAGTTCATACAGAGCTCTGTGGGCCTTGTTCAGAGTTTTGCTCTTTGTCTTGAAGGCAATGGTTGGCCACGGAAAAGGGAGGCAGGAGAGAGCTCAGGAGATGAGCTGGGAGGCTACTGCAATAGTCCAAGCAAGGACAGGATTTTTGTTTTACAAATCAAGGCCTGGTTTGGTCTCACGGAATACAATGAAAAACTATGCTCCTAGCAATGCCATTGGGTCATGAGAATTCTTTGTAGAGCTGGCTTGGAGAGATTTCTTCAATAGGTCTTAGTGGAATCCATAAGGTAGTTCATTGTAATAATGATTCACCTAGAGACACATTTTCTTTGGAGCTGCAAAGATCTACTGCCTCCTGTAGGTACACACTCCATCACCACCACCACCCTTGAGAGCTCAGGGAGTAAGCTATACTTTTCAGATCATGATCCTTGGAGGCATGCTTGAAACAAATGTGAAGCTTATGACTTCCTTTTCTGCAAGACTGGAAAATTTCTATAGGGTTTTCTTAATGCTTTTCCTTTTCTTTCTTTCTTTTTTTTTTTTTGGCTGCGCCATGTGGTATTTGGGATCTTAGTTCCCTGACCAGGGATCAAACCCATGCTCCCTGCATTGGGAGTGCAGAGTCTTAACCACTGGACCACCAAGGAAGTCCGGTTTTTCTTAATGCTTTACAATTTCCTACTAATGGTGCTTCAGGCTTCAGGGGATGCTTTATATCATTAACATTCCTACCTGCCAGGATCTTACATCCTTTAAAACCTGGTCTTTGCCTTGTAGGCTGGATTTGAGTCTATAACAACTGATATGGCTTATCAGATTTCGACAAGACTCCCAAACACAGTTTCCTGTTTCTTAGGGGCTCTCCTGGTTCAGGAGCAATTGCTAGGTTCCCCATTTGCACTCTTTGCATCTCAGATCAGCTTGGCAATTTTATTCTTTCCTTAGCAAAGCCTGTCTTGGGAGCCAGATACAATCTTATATTAGCAAAGCTCTCTGGGTCTGTCTTAGTGATTCATGTTAGTTTCTCCTACGGTGACCAACCACCCTGTTTTGTCCATGACTGAGAGGTGTTCTGGGATATGAGACTTTGGGTGCTGAAACCAGGCCAGTTGGTCATCCTACTCCCTTTTATCATATAGTCACCTTGGGAGGCAAAAAGGGTCTATAAGATTATATTCGCTTGAGAAAAAGCCAAACCAAGGCTCAGAGACGGTGACCCATTCAAGGTCACACAGGGAATTCTGGGTAGAGCCAATAGGACATAGTTTTTTTGGCTCTATCTATTGAAGAGGCCTGAAGAGGTGATGGGCAGGGACACAGGTCCATGTCATGTCCATGTGGGTGCCTATGAAAAAGGACTTTAAAGTTTAATTGTGAGTTTAATTAACATAATTATGATGCCAATATTTCATGGAGAGAGAGAGATTGAGAGAGAGAGAGAGAGAGAGATTGAGAGAGAGAGAGAGAGAGAGAAAGAGAGAGAGAGAATGATACCCTGGAAAACAGCCCTGCTCCTTATTTTACATATCCTGGCAGCAGCTTTCAAAACTAGCTGCTCATCAGAGACCCGTGGGGAGCTTTTAAAACACAGGGGTGACTAAGTCCCCCTCCCAAAGCTGCTTTAATTAATTTAGGCTGGGGCCTGGATAGCCACAAGTTTGAGAACCTCCCCAGGTCATTCAAATGCACATCCAGGATTGGTAATCACTGTTCTATAGATCAGTGATTCTTAAACATCCATGAGCATATGGATCAGCTGGGGATTCTGGTAAAATGCAGATTCTAGTTCAGCAGGTCTAGGGTTGGGCCTCGAGTCTGCATTGCTAACAAGCTCCCTAGAGATGCTCATGCTAATAGAAAATGACTGCATTATTTTGTTGCTATAAAAATTGTCAGAATTCATAGTAACTGCTGAGTGCCTAGGTGACAGGTCTAGTCAGAAGTATTGCTTACTTAGATATATTTAAACTGAGGAATCCAAACTCCCTCCTTTGTGGCTAAACCGGATTTTTAAAGCATTCTGCCTTCAACTTATCACTGGTAGCTCCAATGTGGTGTCCTTTGTTCCTTGGGTTCTTGTGTACATGGGGCTGATTGTGCTTTTGCTCCTTGTGAAATCCATGTGGGATTGCACGCACTCCTGGGGTTCAGCATGCCTGCCTCCCATCTGACTAATTGTCAAATAGGTCAGCCTTTTCCTCTTGCATACCACTGAACTGTTGAAGATCCTGGAATGCGTTGTGGTAACTAACCTGGGATTGGAATCTACAGTACAAGGGTTAGCGTATTTGACCCAGTGGGAGGCTGGGTGGCATTTCACTTCTGTAGACATCTCTTTCCCTGTTCCTGGTTCCACAGAGAACTTGGGCTACACTTGCTCCTTTGTGGGGTCTTTTAGAATAAAGCCACTGGGGGGTGATTCACAACAGTGTTTTTCATTTTCACCCCTCACCAGTCTAATTTGGAAATGGAGTGTAATTCTGAATAAGTCTAAATAGAGAAGGAGGGAATGGGACTGCATTATAATGGAGGTCCAGCTCAGACATTCAGGAACCCTCCACCTCTGACTGTTCAGAATAAAACAAAGGAATTAAATAGTGTTTAACTGTTATTAAAGTAAGTAAAGGTCATCACCATTTTCTGCCAAGGCTCTCATTTTAGCATCTTTTGTAGAATTCAATATATTAGACACAGACACATTTGCTAACTTGCCCACTGATATGCATACGATTTCTAACTTGGGTTAATTTCAATCTCTATAATGCTATCGTTTGTGTCATTCCCCCAACCCCCCAACTTATACTCTTCACTTTCAATGTGGGACAGGGCCCATTTTGCTTAAAACTTTCTTTCTTTCTTCCTTTTTTCTTTTCTTTTCTTTCTTTCTTTCTTTCTTCTCTCTTTCTCTCTCTTTCTTTCTCTTACTTTTCTTCCTTCCTTCCTCCTTTCCTTTCTTTCTCCCTCCCTCCCTTTCTCTCTCTCCCTTTCTTTCTTTCTTTCTTTTCTTCTCTTCCTTCTCCCTTCCTTCCTTCCCTTTTCTTTCTTTTTTCTTTTGAAATAACAGTGCTCTGGATAACTCTGATGCCAGTTCCAGTTCCTGAACTCCGCCGGCCATTTCCAGGAAGCCTGTACACCAGCTACAACCCTCCACAGTGTCTATTTTCCCCTTGTCTGATTCACAGCCAGATGTATATCTGCAACTGACATTTAATAACACCAGAATGTTCTTATGAGTAGGAGGAGTAGGTGACTGCTTCTCGGGACATGACTCAGAGGACTGGGGAAACCCTCCTTTTACCAAAATGCTTTCCTCCCTTCTGTCTGATGCCTAAAATTCTTGCAAGAGAATTCTGGGTGTTTTTTTTTTTTTTTTTTGGTTAAGGTTCTAGCTCTTGTTAAATGCTCTGGGAGGTGGATAACACTCTAAACCAGAGCTTCTCAAATTTAACATGCATATGAATCACCTGGGGGAATCCTGTTAGACTGCAGATTTGGTTTCAGTGGGTCTAGGGTGGGGTCCATGAGTCTACATTCTAACAAGCTTCCTGGTGAGGCGAAGTTGCTGGTGGGTGGCACTTTGAGTGGCGAGACCAGATCAGTGGTTCTCAAATATGGCTGCACATTAGACGCTCCTGAGGAGTATTTACCTCCACAAGTCCAGACTGTGCCCATGACCAATTAAGTGAGACTCTGGGGGTGGGACCCAGACATAAGTAGTTGTTAAAGCTTTGCAGGTGATCACAGTGTGCAGCCACATTTGAGAACAAATGCTTCAAGCCAGCGGTTCTCAACCCTAGCTGCCGATTAGAACCATCAAGGGAGCTTTTAAAAAATACAAATGCCTGGATCCACCCAAGATCAATTAAATTCATCTCCGCTGGTGAGGTTTAGGCCTTAGTGCTTTTCAAAAGCAGACTGTTTTTTAACGTTGTGTTGAGGTTTGAGAATCACTGCTCTGTTAATTAGCCTTTGTAACTTCATGTGGATGAAATCTCCTATGGGCAAGATTGGGTTGGGGCAGGGAGGAGAGGCAAGAGGTGAAAGACCCAGAAAACTGGGGTCCACACCAAGGGCAGGGATGTGAAGAGAGATGTAAAGTGGGGAAGGTGGGGGAGCTGAACATTTTGCACACTGTACAGTTTTGCCGAGGGCTTTGGAGGATTTGGGAAGGTCTGATGATTGTACTATCTTGTTGGCTAGCTGGCCTGAGTAGTGGGCAGGGCACGATGTGAAAGCTGAGCCTACTAACTCTTTTTAATTTTTCTCTGAATTAGATGCCTCAGTGAGGGTGACCAACTGTTCCAGTTCACCCAGAACTGTCCTGGTTTTACCACTGAAAGTCATGCATCCCAGGAAACTTCCTAGTCCTAGGCAAACTGGGACTCTTTGGGCACCCCAGCCTCACCTCTGCAGCAGGGACCCAGAACTCGATGTGTGGCCACCACAGAGGAGTGGGCTTTTCCTTCTGGCCAGTCAGTTGGAAGAAAATCAGCCTTGTTAAGTTCTTAGGAGTATTTCATTCATGTCGACAGTGAGGGCCAGGCATTGTCAAGATGGTGGGGAATTTGGAAAAACCTGATCCTCAGTGCATGGCGTAAGGACATTTGAATAGTTTATCTTCATTCTTTCTCTTTTTCTTTCTTTTTTTTAAAGACTTGTTGTGCCAAGACACACACACACAAACACACACACACAAACACACACACACACACACACACACACACACACACACACACACACACATCACTGTTTGGTTGGCATAGCATTTGACCAACATAGGCATGGAGGTCAAACAGATTCTGAGGAGATGAGAAAAAAAAATCCTGGTCTGTGCCCATGAGCTCCAGTCTGACAGATGGATGTAACATACTCAGGAGCATTTGCAAAGCACATGGCTTGAATGTAGATTAATGCCACGCAAAGCGAATATGCAAATGTTAACAGGACACTGAGTCACAGAGTGAAATGCCACATCAAAGGAATATGGGGTTAATCAGGAAGGACCTTTTTGAAGATGTGAATGTCACTTTCTGAAGTGAGAATAATGTCACTTTTCTAAAACATACAAAAAAGCCCCAAACACTAAAACTGAAACCAAAACAACTCAAAGTGCTCATTAAAGGGAGGAGGTCAAAACTGGATGCTTCAATGTCCATGTTCTAGTTCAAAGACTTTAGCATATAGTCTCTGAGGTAATCCACCCTCAGCACAATCAAAGCCTGGTTTGGAAGCTACTTCAATTTGTATCATCAGGCTGCTGGTAACTGGTTTCCCTGACACAGAAGCCACAAGGGATTCCTTACTGGAATTGGGACTTTGGGGTAAACCCTAGAGCTGTGGTTCTCACATTTGAGTGTGTGTCAGAATCATCTGGAAGACCTGTTACAGAGAGGCTGACCCCACCCCCGAGCTTCTGATTCTGTAGGTCTGGGGTGGGGCCTAAGAATTCCCACTCCAGGTGATGCTGATGCTGCTGGTCCCGAGACAACACTTTGAGAAAGAATGGACTAGAATAACATTCTCCTTGAGCAGTCTTATAGACACAGTAACACAGCTCTTCCTAGAACAGACCCTGCCATTTAGCACCTCATGACTAAAATTGAAGAATGTAAAAGGAATGAAAATTGAAAGTCAAGAAAGCTAGATGCCATCTGGGGAGACAAATGGAAAACATCCTTATTTTTGTTTGTGGCTAGAACTATAGCCTTCCACTAAAAATATGGTGTTTCTGGATTTCATATGTGAACAATTAAAATGAATTCTGCCACTATGGCTTAAAAATAAAGAACATCCTACTTTTTGGAATGAGGAAATAAATCTTGTTTTCTCCTGAGTGATCACGGGTCACCAAATTATATTCTGAACATATATATCAGACTATGTCATAAAGTGCGTTTTCTTCCTCGACAGAGTCATCTTGTTGGATAACGATTGGGACCAGTGAATTTCTTAGCAGTTGAACTATGCCCATGAGGTAATTCAATCAGTTGCTCAGGTAACACTGCAAGATGCATTTCAATTAAAAGTATGTATTTTGAATTAATGCAAGATAGACAGTTCGGTTACTTTCTTAGGTTAGCTCAACCACAATGCCTAAAGCAAATGCTTCTACATCCTGCAGGAGAAATTTAAGGTATAGTGGACTTTCTTGCTGACTGATCCGCCATCCATTTTCTCTTTTATTCCTTCCTAATAGCATTCCAATTTTGTTCAGGTATCTGCAAGTCATTTATTTGGGAGGTGACCTCAGGAAACACTGTTAGAGAGTGGAGAAAGAGACAGAGAAGGGAAGGAAGCAATGAAGGGAACATTATCAAGTGAGTTACCGCTGTGGTGCTCAGTGCGGCCGGGGCCGTGTGATGATGTTATAGGGCACACTGCTGGCAGACAATTCTCAGTGGGGTTTCTATCCATCTTGTGACAGCTTTTGTACTGCTGTCTGTTATATAAACATCTTTGGAATATATAGTGTCTCCCTCCAGGGGCAGAGGACAGATTTGTTTCCAGATCAGGATAATTAAAGGTATCTTTCTCTGGGACAAAAGTTGTGCAAGTTTGCTAATAGACCCTTGTAAGACTGGGGCTTTCTAAGCTTGGGGTCCTTCTGCTATGACACAGACCCACTGTGTGCATAGCACCCACTTGGACTACCCCGCATCACCCCCGCGGGATTTGGGTGTCAAGGGAAACCAATGGGCACGTGAAGCTCATGCTGCCTGCTGGCTGTGAGTAATAAAGCTCTTTTTCTCTGACCCAGGGGACTCATGTCTTCTGCCAGCATCCATGAAACGGTGGCAGGCTGACCTGCTGGCTTGCAGGCAGGGGAAAATCTCAGACTCTTCACAATCCTTGAAAGATCTCTCAGACTTATCCCTCCTGAGGGATGGTGAAGCTGGGGTATCTAACAACCCTCAGTCCTTAGTTGAAGGCTGTTCCCAGGAGGTGTCAGACCTCCAACATTTCCAGCTTTCTGCATGAACAGGCTGAGTGACCTTCTGCAACTTTGGAGAAAGCGCTGACACAGAGATGTAAACATTGCCATTTAGAACTGGCTGGTGCACGCTGAAGTGGTAAGGCCTGTAGGGTATAGCTAGGGCACAAAAAGGGTCTGTTCTACCTCTTCTGGTGTTCACATACATCACTTTGGAGACCACCAGTGAAGAGTACAAGAGGGACATGTTATAAAGTGAAGCCATCAGAAGTCAGGGGCACCAGATCGTGAAGGATCTTTGGAGCCGTGTTAATTAACGTGAGTGCAATGGGGAGCCATTGGTGTTTTAAAGCAGGGTAGCTACTATTCACTGAGCATTTACTATGTATTAGGCACAATGCCCGGGACTTGAACTATATTAACATAAATATTAATCTTCACAGCATTATTTTCATGATTTTAATATTTAATACTAATTTGTCCATTTATCCAAAAAGGGAATTGTGCCAGCCCTCAAGCCCAGCTGTGTTGGCTCTGAAGCCAGTGGTCTTTTCACTATGCCATGGCTACCTCTTTTCTTGAATTCTCTACATATGAAGAAATGGGATGCAATTTGCTCAGTGTGAAATGATTCATCTTAGGTATCAGATTGGTTTGTGCCTTTTCATTTTACTTTTGAATAAGAGAAAGCATATGTCTTCATTAAGCTGGTATATATGACTATGAAATAACAATTTGTTCTTTATTTAATATAAACATTAAGCCAAAGCCAAAACCAGTTTGTAGTTGATCAATAAATTCCCTTAATTCAAATTCAAATATTCAATGCTTATATTTTTGGGAATCACTTCAATCCAAGTTACCTTCTTGTGTTAAAAAGTCTGAAAATTAATAGAATACATATTTAAATAGAAAAACTCAAATATGTCAATGTTTTCATGTTTATCTAAATGAATGCTGTATTTTTATTGCCATGTAGCCATATCCTATTTATATAAAGTAGATAATTATGTCCCAAGAGCAGTCTCCATTTATGTTGCTAATGGCTCATAAATAAATCTCCTCTCCACTCCTAAACACCAAAAGAACTCTTTGATATTAAATGTGCCATGATTTATCTTAGCTCCCATGTGAGAGTATTGAGAAATGTTGGCAAAAAATAATCCAGTTATTTCTGAGCTAAGTATGGAGATGAAAGTAACTAGTATTTACATTTTGAAAGCTAGCTAGGTGTTGAATTTTTTCCTACACATTTTCCCAACATGTTTAAAAACAATGTAGAAATTCAAATGGAAAAATTCTCTATATAAATTTGCTTAGTACAGGGATTTTGGATTTTTAAATGAAAGCCTTCTAGATTACAAAGCATTTCTTAGAGTGTTTTTCCCTCTATGCTTTTCTTAGGGTGACTAAATGTCAGTGCTACACTGAAAAGGAGCATTAAGGATAAAATTCAAACTTTACAGTGAAGCCATTACTGAAGTTATCTGTTTGGTCAGCTACATACTTTGCAAGCTCACAGTTTTTATTGCGTCCAAAAAATGATAATATGCCTAGATTGTATTAGTTTAGGAAAACTGATCTATTTCATACGTGAGTATAATGGCATAAATTTATGGCAGTTTCCAGAGTTCCTTTGATGAATATATTTATAGGAAGCAGGCATTGAAGTTTGCCTTAAAAGTTCATTCTCAAAATGTCTGTTTGGTTTGTCATTTCCAGGTCTGTTGAGGTAGGGGCGTGGAGGTGACAGAGCTGACAGGAATGAAGCATGTCTATTATGTCACTTCATTTAAAAATTACTTAGAAATGCCTATGGAATTTGAGTGAAATCTACATCTGCAAGCAAAGGTTCATAATCTATGTTGTGCAATGAAGGAGTGGAGTGAAGGTCAAAGCTTCCTCAGGAAACTAAGAGGCCATGGTCAGCCTCCAAGAATACCATTTTCCTTAGATTTCCTAGGTCCTGGAAAGGAAATAGGATGAGTACTTGGGAGTCGGAGGTTAATTCTCCACACACTGGCATTGTCAACTCCCTCACCCAAGAAAGGGAAGCTAAGGTTGTCTTCTATCTGTCGGGGCCAGCTTTCTGGAAAGCTGGGAAGTCACCCGAGGGAGGGAAGAGTTAAAGGATAAACATCTGACTTTGTGATCCAAGGTCACATTTGGGGAAGGAGGGCCCCTAACTGGGGATACAAGGTGGGGCCACATAAAGAACATTCTACATGACATCTTGGGAGCCTTGGCTTAAATGCCTGAGAGAGAGAACTATAAATTCAGAAAAGATGGAATTACCCAGGGCCTGCTGGCCAGAGCAGCCCTGTCTTCAGAGGAGCTGTCATTCTACTTGAGGCATAAAGAGTTATGAGTGCAGGTAGAAACTGACAGAACAGGCAGTCAGTAACGGAGACAGCCACCCCAAGAAGGAGAGAACGGATTTGGCTGGCAGTGTCTGGCCAGGACTCACTTAAGTGACTGGAGCTGTGGAGACTCCCCGGTCTGTCTGGACCTCATGCCTATGCTCCACCATGCAATCTCTCAGAATTCTGAAATTCAACATTTCCAGAAATAAACTTGTCACCCAAATTCGCTTTTCTTCCTGTATTCTCCAGCTCTGTTGGTGGCTGGCTCAGCCATCTGCCCAGTCAGCCTGTCCGTCAATCCTCACATCCAATAAGACCAACTCCTCACTCTCTCTCTCCCCCATACTCCACGTCTGCTACTGCTGCTTCGGTTTAGGCCCTCTGCCTTCTCTAAACTCTACATGGCTATCAAACTCTTAGATAAAAAATACAAATCTGCTTCTATCACTCCACTGCTAAACAGCAAGTGTCCTCCCCACTGCTGCCTATAAAGTGAAAAGCAAGCTCCTCTGCATGGCTAAGTAGTGTGCTGGTAAACCAGTTCTATTCAAATAAGGCCCTAGCTTGTAGTGTTTGCAAATTTCCATAGTGTAAATACTCCCACCATGGCCCATTTCAAGCTACCGCATTTAACAGCCAGATCACAACATTTCTGAATATTTAACACGTGGTTGCTAGCTGGCTCGAGCCCACCAAATGCATCAAGCCCTTGAAGATGTGGTGTCTGCCAGGCTTATCCCTGGCCAATCCTGTCCTCAGACTTTCTGCTCTAGGATGTGGTTTTAGCTCTCTGTATTCCAGGCTGTTTTTCTTTCATGCCATCTGAAATGCTTTCCACAGCGCTCCCTTTTCACCCTCTCTTGCGGTGAAACTCTTATCTCCATCTTGAGAAATTCTTCCATTCCTTCAGGACCTGGCTTAGATGGACCCCCAGGGAAGACTTCTCTCCTTTACTCTCCCTGTCTTAACTTGGGTAGCCCAGGAGCAGGCCCCGAGATGAGGATTCATGTGCATTTATTAGTAGGTGTTCCAGGAAAAAGTAATAGGGAAGTAGGGCAGAGGGACAGGAAAGGGAAGGAGAACAAGCAAGGATGACTTACTGCCATGGAGAGCTATGCAGAGTAACTTGGGCTCCATCCCACTAGGGACTTGTGGAAGCAGGGGAGGGTACACATCAGAGTTACCTTGATCAGGGGGAAAGGGGCTGGGGCACTTGTAAACCCACAGCTGTCAGTCATAGGGCTGCCTCTGGGGAAGTAAATTCCCAGACTCTTCAGTTTTCTGTGCATGTGCACAAAGTGGGCTCCTGCAGCCTGAGAGCTGTCCTCGACAAAGAGACACAGCGCTGGTTGCTGGGAGTGAAAGCGGCCTGAGCTGATGTGCAGGAAAATGGCAAAGGGGTTCCAGGCAATAAGGGTGGGGCACTGACAGTGCCTGTGATATCCCCTGGTCTTCAAAACACAGATGTATGTATGTGGACACACACACACCCCTCAGGCTGGTTTGGGTTCCCCTCGTCAGTACTTCTATAATACACTGGCTCTGTTACCATCAGTACAGTCACCCCATGTTTTAGAATTACGTCTTTGTGTATCTGTGTTCCTCATTTTACTGTGACCACCTTGAGGAATCATTTGTCTTTGCAGTACAGTCCAGGCACACAATAGGTGTTCGATAAATGCATATAGATTTAAAGCACAAGGGAGGAGACTATGACGCCAACACAAATGGAAGTATTTGGGGTTGGGGAAGGAGCATGGGTGGAGGAGAGTCTCAGAAAGGCTGGATGGGAAGTTGAAGCACAAGAATCTTTGATGACAGCCTAGATCTAAAGCTGTGTCCACACCCCCATCCCACCCCCACGATGGGCGTGGCCTGCGAAGACACCATTAACACAAAATAAACTTGGTAAAACTGGAAATTGGTTCTCCAGGCCCCCTGGGGATTAGCTTTCTACCCTTTTAAAAAGCATTCTAAATTATCAGACAGTTAGAAATTATGTTGGCATTATAAAAGAACCTATGCCTAGCCTCCAAGCCCACGGTTAGAGGAGGTTTGAATGCATTGTTCACAGGGATTTCCCTGAAGTCTGATTAGCATCTAGGTACACTTCAAACTGCAGCCAGGCTGCTTGCAACGTGTAATTACGGATGTCACTAGCATGTCTAATTTGACAAGTAATGTACAAGGCACACACCAAATGGGAACTGTACCATTTGGCCAATACATGCTGCAGAGTTCAGTTCTGCACTGCCACGAGGATCATCTGTGTGTGCCAAAGAAAACCTTATGAAGATGACAGATATTAGGAAAGTAATGAGAGAGTAGTATTTCTTCCCCCTCCCCTCCCCCTCAGATTAATAGTTCAATGTAATTGGTTAAACTGCATGATCCTTGAAGAAAACTGAATTCTCATTACCATTGTTAAAAAAATCGTTCACCCTCTGCTCTCAAACATTGGGATGTTTGTTTCTTGCCAATTCTTTTCTCTTAGAACCAACTGGGATAATTGGTTGGCATTTGAGTGGTATGAAATTCTAGAACAAAAGGAGTTATGACAATTATCTGGGAAAAAATTATAAATATCCTAACGATAAAGGGCTAGAAAGTATGAAAGAGAAATCTGAGATTAGACCTAAAATAAATTACAATATTGATAAAGAATTTTGTTAAAATAACAACCCTACATTTAGTAAAAATCCATTCTCTCTCTTGCCCCCAGTCTATTCAGTGGCCTTATCAATTGCTCAAGAACTCAGGGTTGAAATTTTGAGTCATCCACCTTTTTTAAGCCCCTAACTACTTACGGAGTTCATCTTTCTTATCCTTTCAGAATGTCATGTACATAAGTCTTGCCTTGGGATAGATGAGCACGTGTCTGTTGACATGGATTTGAGGGGTTTCAGGGGACATCATTGTTACAGGTCTGAGGCATGGACATATATACACTACCAAACGTAAAGTAGATAGCTAGTGGGAAGCAGCGGCATAGCACAGGGAGATCAGCTCGGGGCTTTGTGACCACCTAGAGGGGTGGGATAGGGAGGGTGGGAGGGAGGGAGACGCAAGAGGGAAGAGATATGGGAACATATTATATGTATAACTGATTCACTTTGTTATGAAGCAGAAACTAACACACCATTGTAAAGCAATTATACCCCAATAAAGATGTAAAAAAAAAAGAGTATACAAATTCAACTTCCTTTTAAAAGGGGGACAAATCTTTTGGTGGACATCCACAGGCTTAAAGGAATTGGTGGACACATTAAACCAAGGGTTTCAGTGTGGGTTGGAGGAGGGAGTAGCAAGAAGGAAAGAAAGGCAGGAGCAGAGAGAGGATGCTGGCAGCAAAATATCGATTTCACGCTTTTGATGAGGTCTGGTTCTATGTGTTAACATCCCACCCTGGCTTATGCTTTTCAAGATCATATCGCTCTATCCTTTCAAATTCACCGAACTGCCCAGAAATGTTGAACTAATTTATCTCCATACTTTTTCAACCTCTTTCATCATCTCCCTCCCACGTGGAATCTATCTGATCTTCCCCCGGTTCTTTAGCTGGGCCCGCCCATCGGGCACTGGCTAATAAAAATAAAAACAGGGGCTTATCTAGAGCAGCCACCCACCCCAAGACAATTCCCTACTATCCTTAGTTCCTTATCAAGTCTCCACCTCCTCTTGCCTCTCTAGTCCCAGGTGCCTGACAAGGCATCACTCTCCTGTCCCCTCTTGCAGTTTTGTGCCTTGTGTGTCCTCTGGCACTTGGATCTTAGCACCGCTTTTCCAGTCTGTTTTGCTTACTCTTGGCCTCAGGAGTGCCTGCTCTAGCCCCCATCCCCACATTTCAGAGGAAAGGAAGGAGAAGATGTTCTCTAATTCCCACTGCGAATTTGGGAGCTAATTCTGCCAAAAGAGTCATGTGGCATTTTTTGTGAAAGACTGAAAGGATTAAGAGGAAGGGTGTGGGATTCAGTGGTTGGCTGTGCTGAAACACCTATCTTCATAATTAGGGCCACTCTCCTTGTAGCACCTACCTTCTGACCTCAGAACAGGGTATATACTAGCTTTTCAAAACTGTCTTTTGCTGGCTTGTTTTCAATATTCACTAACAACTTCAGTGTTAGTATTTGCAGCCCTACTGAACATTTTACTTCTCAACTGGTTTCCTATTTAGAACCTGATGAATGAAAATGACCTCCTCAAGAGAATCTCAAGCAGCGCTTCTCAAACTTGAAAACCCACACAGATCACCTGGGGGGTCTTGTTAAAATGCAGATTCTGATTCCGTAGGTCTGGGGCCTGAGAGTCTGCTTCTCCAATTTGCCCCCAGATGCCGCTGCTGCTGTTGCTCCAGGAACCCCATTTTGAGGAGCCAGGATCTAAGTGTCTCTTTCAACTTGCAATAATCACCCATCAGATAAAGCTCATTGGCTACGATGCTGCCACGGCACAAAGCTCTACATGTCTCTTGATGCCAGACTTTTCAGCCATGATTAATGAAGAATAATTGGGTTAATGGAGGTTGCGTTTGAGATACAGCATTTTCCACAAGCATGTATATTAAATGTACCTCACCTTGGAAGGAATCCTGGCCAACTGGCAAATTTCCTCACGCATCTTCTTGGAGATCTCCTCTGATGGGTCTGAAAAAGAGAAAAGAAGATCAGAATCTTGGACTTTCCCGGTGGCGCAGTGGTTAAGAATCCACCTGCCAACGCAGGGGACACAGGTTCGAGCCCTGGTCTGGGAAGATCCCACATGCTGCGAAGCAACCAAGCCCGTGCGCCACAACTACTGAGCCTGTGCTCTGGGCCCCTCACTGAGCCTGCATGCTACAACTGCTGAAGCCCGTGTACCTAGAGCCCGTGCTCCGCAATAAGAGAAGCCACCGCAATGAGGAGCCCGTGCACCGCAATGAACGCGGCCATAAATAAATAAATACGTTTGTTAAAAAAAAAAATCAGAATCTTGCTCCAGAACGATTTCTGTCTGTAGGGATATTTTAGGTTGATGTGGCCAGGAGAGTTAGAGCTGAACTAGCAGCTTCCTCAGGGGGTGTGTTCAGTTGTTTTGGATCTGAGACCCTGAGAGGCCCAGAAATGGTCAGCACCAGTCAAACCTTCCTGAATGCAGCATGCGTTCAAACTGTAAACGCACTCCTGTGTAGTTAACATTGGTGACAAACAAGTCAGTGACAATTTCTCATCTCCTATTTTTGATCACTCATTCCCCCCCACTTGAGATACCTCCTTTGATTTCAGCTGTTGATGCTGTATCACAGATATTTTCTAAGTCACTGCAGAGAACCTAAATCCTACCTTTTCCTAGCAGTAAAATTAGCCTGTGGCATGATAACTGCCCGGGCAACTCTCTATTGGCTACAATATCCAGGTGGAAGCAATGGAAGTAACAGGCGAAGGCAGGCTATGAGCCCAAGCTGGCCACAGGGTCTGCTTGTCATGACAGTGTGTTATCAGCAGCTGTCTCCATGTCCATGTCCCTCCTCCCCCTTTCCTCATCCCATTCCCATCTCCCAGAAACATTTATCTTTCATTTTCTTAACCCTTGTAGATAGCACAGTGGCTGGAAACTAACTCGATGAAAGTGTGCTGATGAAGCCAGGCTCAGATTGTGATGATGAAGGTGCCTGAGATTGTGTGAGGCAAAATGATTCATGCAGCCCCTTTTCTCAGCTTATCTATCACTGCTAGAAGGTGCCTCATACTCACTTAAACATTTGTGTTTCCGTATCTAGGTTCATATTTCTCTTTCCATGACCCAGTCCTCCCTCCTGAAGCTTGAGCTAATAGAAAGCAATAGATATAGGAAATTAAAAGAGAAAAATCTCTTTAAGTTGTGGATGGCAGTACAAGTTCAGAAATTAGGAGTTTCAGGGAGTTTTGCTGACCCAGCTTTCAGAATCCTAGGGGTGATTTAATTGGTTGACCTTCTCCCCTCCCTCCAGGCTGCTTTATGTTTTTCTTTTTCTCCCCATGATTGAAGCAGGAGACCGAGGCAACATGGACCTACAAACATTTAGATTATGATTTTCCATGACCAGAGTTCAAATCAGTGGGAGATACCACAGGTCTGCAGTACCCAAGAAATTTCCAAATAAGCAGACCCTGTTTAGCTTCTTCCCCTCATGAACTCATCTTTTGTCCGATGTACAAAGCCTGCCCAAACTTCTACTGAGATCATTGTTCCACACCTAGTTGCTATTTAGTTCATTTGCATGTGGCAATTCTATTATATCAGTACCATGGGGAGTGAGTCCCAGGGCAAGCAGGAGTGGTTCCACCTTTGATGAGGTCTCAGCTTTGCTTGCTTAATCTCTAGCTGAGCTCTTGGCTCAGCTCATTGTTATAGCCACAAGAATGCCATCTTTCTGAAGCATTATAGTGGCTTTTTCGAGATCCCTTGACTCATACATTTTCCTCCAGAGCTACTTTATTCATACTAATCAACCTTGATAAATTTCTCTCCTTTAATACGCTAAACTCCTATTCAGATCTGCACTCAATAACATACACTTGGATTCCATCTTGGACTTTTGGGCCACATGCCACTCCCTGCAGGAGAGTCCAGCCCTGACATCTGTTGTGGGCCACCTAGCTGTATATCTCTGCAACTCAGAAAGCATCCATGATTCTGACTGCTGAGTCTGAGAGCTTCTTGAAGGGCCTGTATCCTCCTCCTCAATCTGTGTCCTACAGTATGTTAGCACTGTGACCCCTTGTTTTTGTTTCCCCCAATGAAAATGGCTTTTTAATTTATTTTTCATTATAAAAATAATCCATGCTTAGTGTAAAACATTCAAACAATACAGATTAGTGTACAGAAGCAAGGAAGGCAGTACCTGAAATTTCACCGCTTGGAAATTAATACGGTTCATGATCTTCCAGACCCTTTTCTACACATAGACACAACTTTACGCAACTGGAATGCACTCTTTTGGCCAAATAATATATTGTTACCATTTCAGCAAGTACAGATATTGAAATATGTATTTATTTATTTGCATTGGCTTGAACAGAAGCCTAAGGCTGTTCATACTTACCATACCTTTGCCTATTTTTCTAGCCCTCCCCTTTCTTTCCTCTTCTCTCCTCTCTAACTAGGCCCCCCAGCAGCCCCTGAGGGGCAGCCTTGGCTGTGGCACTTGCCAGGGAGAGGAAGGGAAGGAAGGAGGTGCAGGTGGTCAGGCAGCGGGAGGCGCGTCGCATGCTGTCACTTCCAGGAGAATTGGCCCTCTCCACTCCTGCCAGCTGGGAGTTGAAGTGACGTCAATCTCTCTTTTTATACTGTCTCCTGATTTTTTCTACTCCCTCCACCCTTTGCCTCCTTCCTAGGCAGCAGAAGGGAGGTATCTGCAGAGAGGGATCCGCACAATCGTCAAGCTCCTCAGGCGATTCTGATCTAGGGGCGCACAGCTACTCTTTGAGACCTGCTGCTCGCCTCATTGCAGACCAGGTGCAGCTCACGGCTGAATAGGAATCACCTGGGGAGATGGTTAATAATACAAACTCCTGCACCTCATTCCCGGAGATTCTGATTCTGTAGAGCTGGGATATGGCCCAAGACTTGGTGGTTTTTTGCTTTTTGGGTTTTTTTTGTTGTTGTTGTTTTTAAAAAACAAGATCCCTAAATGATCCCGAGGAACAGCCAGTTTAGCCCATGCTCTACTCCCTGGCTACTCAAAGTGTGGTTCATGGACCAGCATCAGCATCGCCTGGGAGCTTGTGAGAAATGCAGAGGCTCAGGCCTCACCTCTAGACCTACTGAATCAGAGCCTGTATTTTAACAAGATCCCTGGATGAGTCATACTGCACGTTACAGTTCGAGAGGCACCGCTCCACCCCAATGCTATAGAATGGGAAAATTCTTTGTGGGGTTAAGCTAAAAACATTGTAACTCACTTGATTCCCACCTACTGAACTGTTGGTGGGATTTCACAAAATGTACCTACAACTTATGGCGACGTTTTCCTGAAGGAGAAGTGGTAAACAGTACAGATAATTCCAAGTTAAAGGAAACTCTCCACCAGTTTCAACCTTAGCTTGTCTTTGATTTTATGCATGAAATCCTCACGAAAGAAACTGAGGTTTGCATGAATATTTTAGATTAAAGGTTAAAACTGGACCATAGTTTTCTCTTTAGAGTGCTCTGACATCTCAGCTCTCAAATAACAAAGTTCTTGGTAAAATATTCAAATGGTCCTATGTAATGTTTGTACTAACTTATGCACTGCCAAGTCCAGCCAATGACAACTGCATTTCAGGAGAACAAAAACACCAATTCAACGTTCATTTTAGTCAGTGAGCTCATACCCCACGACCAGCTCCTGTGGAGCCATCATTTAGGGAAACCTCTGGCCTTCTATGTTGCTTATGAAAACCTCTTGACTAGAATTGTGATTCACCTAGATTCGTCCCAGAAAAATCTTCCTGAAGCATTTGCATGTTGAGCATTCACGTTATTGTTTCATAAAGACGCTGCAAAGAAATGCTTTCTTTTCTCCCACTTATGGAAGGTCATGGAATGATTTCTCCACTTAGTTAGTTTAGAATGCAGGGTTAAAAAAAAGAAGAATGCAGGGTAAAACCTAAGTCAAGTTGTTCATGATAGGCTGACTTTCAGGGCCCCACTTCCACAGTTTTCTCCTCCAGTGAACCTTTTTTTCTGTACCGTACTTACAGCCTCTAATGCCTCTGCCTTCTTGCTTGTTTCAAAACTCACTTCCTGGATGATTTCCCAAACCTTTGTAACACTGCATCCATTAGAGACAGAAACCTCTCTCTCCAGCCTTAACTCAATAGGGTGCCGCCCATCTGGAATGGGATAGGTTGACTATAGCACTAGTGCAGTGACTCTGTGATGCCATCAACAAATTAGGCTCTGCTATTTGTGACATGTAACTCACGTCCTTAGGTTTGCAATATGGCTGCTGTGCCTCCCCGAATTGTCTCCATCTTTCATGAAGCAAGAATGGAAGAGTGTTTAGAAATCTGCCTTTTTAAACAAGCTTTTCAGGCAGCCCCTTTCAACGGTTTCCACCTAGACCCTCAGAAGCCAGAGCTGGGTGGCACGACCACCCTTAGCTGAAATGGAATCTGTATATACTGTTACCCCAACCCCCAAACTGGAGTTCTGTAACCAGAAAAAAAGGGGAGGAGAATGGATATTAGGTAGTCAGTTAGCAAGACCAGCCACTGTCACTAAGTGGTAAGACACTCATAAGATATTTGAATTTTAAAGGGGAACAAAGCCTTAAGCCAACGGAATAAACCTTGAAGAGTAGAATTTCAGGCCTTAGCTACTGTGTACTTAGACTTTGGGTCTAGGGATGGGAAATTCCTATTGCCTCTCAGACAAGATATTTTTGATATCTTGAATTGTTTTATACAGTCAGTTAATTGTTTTGGTCTGATTGAGATTCCAATGCAATCCACACTTGCTTCATTTTTAAAATGATGACATGTGTTTAAGGTAAGGGCTTGATAAAATCGAATTCTTACTAAACCTTGATGATTATTGAGGATGCTCTGCTTTTCCTGTCTGGACAGGCCCTCGATCTGGCACTTATGCTCTCTCCAGCGGACAGGAGCCTAGAGGAGAGAGGAATGGGTGCCTTTTGGTCGTCACACTTAGTGTGAGTGGGCTGGGATATCTGTGGAAAATAGTGACTTCCACCAAAATAGGGTTGGTGATCAGGTCTTGAGACCGACAGTAAGAGAAGGTAGATTTTTTCCCCCTGCTTCTAGGGACCAGAGGGAGAGCTGTGAAGAATGAAGATAGAAATCTTAGTGCTAGGAAGGGTCAGAGGGGCTAGGTGGGCTCAGAGAGGCAAAGGATGCTTTGTGTGACCGAAATAAGGTAGCGGGCAGAAAAAGTTACTAGGAAGGTCTAATAGGAAGGAGTGAGAAATTGTTGAGGCTAGAGTTTTAGAAACAAAGCCCAGATCAGAGTTTGGGCCAGAGTCCCTACTTCCTGCTCCCCTGTAACTTCAAGGGATCTAGGTGGCACTCATGGGTCTCCATGAGCCTGTGGGACTTTATGGGATTATATGTCATCATAAGTGCATGGGATATCTGAAGTTTGGGGAAAGGTCCCTGTTACAGTTAGTATCACTGCCTAATAAATCATCCCAAACTGGTGGTGTAAATAACAACCGCTATTTTATTATGCTCACAGCTTCTGGGGTCAGGAATTCAGACAAGGCACAGTGAGGATGGCTTGTCTCTGATCCATGATGTGTGGATCCTCAGCTGGTCTGGGAGGACTAGAGTGGCTGGGGGCTGGAATCATCTGGAGGCTTCTTCCCTCACATGTCTGGGGTCTGGGCTGGGATGACTCCATGACTGGGTGCAGCAGGACTGTTGACCAGAGGACCTACACATGGCCTCTCCATGTGGCTTGGGCTTCTCACAGTATGACGGCTGGGTTCTGAGAGGGGAAGTCCCAAGAGGGAGCCCGTGGATGACGCGAGTGTTCCAAGAGAGCCAGGGCAAGCCGCATGGCCTTTTATGACCTAACCTCGGAAATCACATAGCATCATTTTCACCTCTGTCTTGTGGTCAAAGTAGTTTATAAGGCTGCCTAGATTCAAGGCAAGGAGTTTTAGAGCAGCCCCCTCTTGATGGGAGGAGTGGCAAAGAACTTGAGGCCTTTAAACAAACAAAGTGCCCACTCCCTGAACTTGCAGTTGGAATCTTGGCTGTATGTTTTCTAGCTATGTGACCCTGGGCAAAAGTCTCAACTTCTCTGACCTCTGCTTTTTCATCTCCCAAATAATAGGTGCTCATGTTATTGGGTTTGGGTGA
Organism: Tursiops truncatus; assembly: GCF_011762595.2. Taxonomy (NCBI): domain Eukaryota; kingdom Metazoa; phylum Chordata; class Mammalia; order Artiodactyla; family Delphinidae; genus Tursiops; species Tursiops truncatus. Next base: position 111,840,956 of record NC_047055.1, on the reverse strand, counting down.
GGACTAAATGAGATAAACTTATACTGAAGATTTTACCTAGAACAAAATGTGTTCACTATTGCTTGAGCCTAAATCTGAAGAATGCTTGGGGAATACCATGCCTGAAGTAGGGGTTATTTTTCTCAGGTGTGGAATCAGGGATTAAGCTGGAAGATGTATTGTGCTTTTAACAAATATACACGTAACCTATTAAATACCTACTACATGCTAGACATGTCCTCCTGGCCAGGGACATTCCTCATTCAAGGGTTAGACTTGCATCCCAAAATACCAGACATGATATTTCAGGCAGTTATGGGCACAAATATTTTCTAAGCATCTTCTCCTTCCTCCAACCATAAATAGTGTCCAGAAGTGAACTTCTGAAATTTTTTTGTGCATACTTGAACTCTTCTTCTCTCTGCAGCTTTTGCAGGTATTTTATTTTTCCATTCTTAGGTCTATTAAGCTTCTTGCATCCTTAAAACATAGGGTTGATTTAGTTGTAATTTTCTGGAAAAATGAGGAACACTCTGTGCTTAGATGAAGTCCTCATTTGGAGATGTTTATCTCTGAGCAAAGAACAGTAGTTCCTAGATACTGTACCATTTCGGTGACTTGGTGTAACAGTTTCAATTAATCCGTGAAAAGGATGAGCCTTCTGAGGAGGCTGTCTGGAGAGTCTGATATGGCAGATAGCAGTTTGTGCTGAAATACCACACATACCTTGCCCCTGGAGGAGCACTGATCACGGGTAATATCTTTACTTATATACTAAAGATTACTGGGAGGAAGAGCTACTGTGGATGAAAATTCTCACAAATCAACAAGCAACATTGCTACAACCAATAACGGTGGACTGAGAACTGCAAGCCAGCTTTCTGTCCATAGGTCGTTGTGTTCTCTTCAGTTTATGGGCTCAGTGTGCCATATTGTATTAATAGATCACATCCTTCTAGCAAAGTTCATTTACCTACATGAAAAATGAAAACTTAGTAATAGAATATATAGAAATAGAAATAGAAATATTTCTATATATTCTATAGTGAGATACTAAAGCAGTTCTTAAAATGTAATTTATTGTAACCAAATGTAGTTGGTGCTCTTGTGCCCCAAACCCCATTCCCTCTGCTTCCCTATGATTTCAGTGGTAGCCATGGTACCATTTCTTATGCGTGCTGAAGGGTTCTCTCACATTACTGCTGCGTCTCGCTCAGCTGGTACATATGGCAGCCTGAGAGTATGGCGCAGAGCGGGGCACGGGAAGTAACACCTCTGCGTGATACTCTGAAACAAAGGGGGACAGGAGTGGGCCCAGAAATGCTTCCTGTCTGATGGAGGAATAATTCCAAGGCACATTCTACACCGTTTGCCAGTGGGGCGCGGGCAGGAGTGAGCTCCAGTTGCCCACAGCAGTAATTGGTTCAATAACATACCCTTCACTGGCTTCCTTTCTTCTCTGCCTTACTTCTCCTGCTCTTTCATTCCTGATGCCTGGGATCACCTTCCAAGTGAGCCACCTGCATCCACATCTTTGTTTCAGGCTCTGCTTTGAGGGGAGCCCAAATTAAAACACCAAGAGCTGGACCTGAAATTCAGATATGCCCCGGGCAAGGGGTCCCCCAATTCCAACTCTAGTATCTATTGCCTTGCACTAATTGTCGTGGAGGCGGAGGACCCACCTGAACAAAGGGCTCAAATTGTGCCCTCAAGGTGGGATAGACTTACAAAGATGCTTCCTAATGGACTGAGGCAAGGATTAGGGCTTCTGAGAGAGAATTCACCTTAAAGGAAGAAGGAGTCTGCTGCAATTCATTCAGACAGTTATTGAGAGTCTGCTATGCTCCAGCTAGGGATACATCAATGAATGAAAACATGAGAAATCCTTGCACTCATGAGTTTATATTCCAGTGGAAGAAGACAGAGAATAAACAATTAAAATACTAAGAAGTAAATTTTAGATTATTTTTTAAGTTAAGGGCTAGGGTAGAATAAGTAAGGGAGATTGGTAGTACAGGCAAAAGGGCCTTGGAGTTATCGTGAGTGGGATCATGTCCTAGTCAGCCCAGGCTGCCATAACACAATAACACAGACTGGGTGGCTTAAAGAACAGACATTAATTTTCTCACAGTTCTGGAAGCCAAAAATCCATGATCAAGGTGCCGGAAAATTTAGTTTCTAGTGAGAGCTCTCGTCCCGTCTTGTAGATGGCTGTTTCTTGCTATGACCTCACATGACCTTTCCTCTGTGCACACACGTGGTGAGACAGAGAGCTCTGATGTCTCTTCCTCTTCTTATAAGGATACCAGCCCTACTGCATTAAGGCCCCATCCTTCTGGCCTCATTTAACCTTTATTACCTCCTTATAGGTCCTACTTCCAAATACAGTCACATTGCAGGTTAGGGCTTCAACATATGAATTTAGGGGGCACAATTCTGTCCATAACAGGTGTTTTGGGTAGGCATCTTTTACAAGGTGATGTCAGCAAAACTGTGAAGGAAGTGAGCAAGTTATCCATGTAGCTAGCTGAGGGAAGAGAATTCCAGGAAGAAGGAATGGTGAGTACAAACGTCCTGAGGAGAACCTGCCTGCCCTGACAGGAATGTTCAAGAAAGAGTGAAGACGTCAGTGTGGCTGAAGTGGAGGCTGTCAAGGGAGTTGTAGGATATGAGACTGAAGAGGGGAAAGAAGAGTGGGCCAGATCACAAAGGGCCTTCTAGGGCCTTCTAAGGCATGATAAGAATGTTGCCTTCCACATTGGGAGACACGGAAAACCAGACTCAGCAACAAGGGCTAATGTTTGAAGAGCAGTGGCTTCATGTATAGATGGCATGGTGTCCCTTGCTTGACAATGTCTTGATCCAGGTACTGTAGTGGTCTTCTGTTGAATGAATGAATGAAGTCTATGCTGGGAAGAACAAGGGACTATGATTGTTGGCCAAAATAAAAACAGGCACTAAACTATATAATTTGTTGGGGCTCAAGTAACCTGTCTGTGGCTGCCATGTAACAGAGCAAAAATCACAGGGAGAGAAGCCATCCCTTGCCTCACTTCAGGAAAGACTGGAAGTGTCAGTGGGGACTGCAGCCAATGCTGAGACTGCTCAGCAGGGGGAGGCCCAGTGTTGGCAGATGACCAGCCCAGAAAAACACAAGGGTCTTGTTGCAAGAAAGAATCAGACAGCCCAGGGGAGAAAGAAGAGTCGAGAAACAGACCGCAGTGTACACAGGAATTGGAATACTATATGAGAAAAGCAGCCTCTCAAATTTGTGGTGAAAGAAGAAATAATTTAACAAATGATGCTACGACACTTGGTTAATGATGTGGAAAAAATTAATTCAGAGCTCTATTTAAATCTAGATGGATTAAATATTTGAACATGTGAAATAAATATATTGTTGGAGAACCCACAGGTACATGTCTTAGGTTGGGAAGGACTTTCTAAGCATTACTTCAGTAGAAGAAATCAGAAGGAAAAAGACTGAAATATTTGACCATAAAGAGGCTTAGAGGTTCTATATGGAAAAAGCACCATAAAGATAGATGTAAAACTGGAAAAATATATTTGTAACATTCATGACAGAGCAAAGATTAATATCCTTAGCATTTAAAAAGCTATTATAAATCAATTTAAAAATAGAAACTAATAAAAACTAGATTAAGTTTGTGAATAGTAGACTTACTAATGACAAGACATATGAAACATTAATTTTTTTTAAAAAATGCAAATTAAAATAATAACGAGATATCCTTTGTCAGACTAGCAAGGATAAAAAGATTGTAGACACATAGTCTTGGCTGAGATGTGGGAAAGCAGTCACTTTTTCATATACTGCTATGAAATTACTGATAGAATTGTTGTTACTGATAGAATTATTTTGCTGAGAAGTTTGGGAATATAATATCCATGTATATATTACTTAGCTCAAAAATTCCACATCTCATCATTTATCCCAAGACAATGACTCCACATACATGTAAAGATGGGTAAACAAGAATGTTTATTTTTATGCTGTTTATGCAAAATAAAATAGGGGATAATCTAATGTCTAACAATAAGAGATGGCTTAAATTAAGGTGTGTCTAAGATGGAATAGTATGCAGCAATTAAGAATAATGATAGGGCTTCCCTGGTGGCACAGTGGTTGAGAGTCCGCCTGCCGATGCAGGTGACACGGGTTCATGCCCCGGTCCGGGAAGATGCCACACGCCGTGGAGCGGCTAGGCCTGTGAGCCATGGCCGCTGAGCCTGTGCATCCAGAGCCTGTGCTCCACAATGGGAGAGGCCACAACAGTGAGAGGCCCGCATACGGCAAAAAAAAAAAAAAAAAAAAGAATAATGATAAAGCTGCATATCAATATGAAAAGTTTTCTTTATAAATTATGAGTAGAAGATACAACTCACAAAAAGAAAAGACAACCTACAGACTGGGAGAAAATATTTGCAAATGATGTGACCAACAAGGGCTTAATTTCCAAAATATACAAACAAGTCATACAACTCAACAACAAAAAAACAAACAGCCCAGTCAAAAAATGGACAGAAGACCTAAATAGACATTTCTCCAAGGAAGACATACAGGTGGCCAATAGGCACATGAAAAGATGCTCAACATTGCTAATCATTAGAGAAATGCAAATCAGAACTACAATGAGGCACCACCTCACACTGGTCAGAATGGGCATTATCAAAAAGTCTACAAATAACAAATGCTGGAGAGGGTATGGAGAAAAGGGAGCCCTCTTGCACTGTTGGTGAGAATGTAAATTGATGTAGGCACTATGGAGAACAGTAGGGAGGTTCCTCAAAAAACTAAAATAGAGTTGCCATATGATTCAGCCATCCCACTCCTGGGAAACTAACCAGACAAAACCATAATTTGAAAACATACATGCACCCCTGTGTACATAGCAGCACTATTTACAATAGCCAAGACATGGAATCAACCTAAGTGTCCGACAGATGAATGGATAAAGAAGATGTGGTACATATATACAATGGAATATTACTCAGCCATCAAAAGAATGAAATAATGCCATTTGCAACAATGTGGACGGATCCAGAGATTATCATACTAAGTGAAGTAAGTCAGAAAAGAAAGATAAATACCATATGATACCACTAATATGTGGAATCTAAAATATGACACAAATCAACATATCTATGAAACAAAAACAGACTCACAGATATAGAGAACAGACTTGTGGTTGTCAAGGTTGGGGTAGGGGAGGGAAGGATTGGGAGCTTGGGATAAGCAGAGGCTGGATAAACAATAAGGTCCTAATGTATAGCACAGGTACTATATTCAACATCCTGTGATAAACCATAATAGAAAAGAATATGAAAAAGAATATATACATATATTTGTATAACTGAAAAAAAAGGATACAACTCACAAATTTCCAGGTACTCTGGAGTACAACCCCATGGGCTTGTATGTATATACTGGTATAGAAAAAGTGATAAAATAATAACAGTATTCTCTCTGATATTCTGTTACAGTATTCTGTTACTCCGATTTTTAAAAAATGTTTTCTTTTTGCTTATCTGTATTACCTATTTAATTTATGAAAAACTTGAACTTGACTAATAAGGAAATATTTTAAAGATTAAACTTAAAGTTATATGTTTAAATTACTAAATTCTTATATATCTAATATTGAATTTTTCTGATATTTCTCAAGTTAAGGTTTCTTTCAAGTTTAACTGATCGAATTTTTTTTTTGATCTAATTTTTAAAACTCTTTTTTTCTTTGTTTTTGGCTGCGTTGGGTCTTCGTTGCTGCACGCAGGCTTTCTCTAGTTGCAGCAAACGGGGGCTACCCTTTGTTGCGGTGTGCGGGCTTTTCTCATTGCTATGGATTCTCTTGTTGCAGAGCACGGGCTCTAGGTGCACAGGCTTCAGTAGTTGTGGCGCACGGGCTCTAGAGTGCAGGCTTAGTAGTTGTGGAGCTCAGGCGTAGTTGCTCCGTGGCACGTGGGATGCTCCCAGACCAGGGCTTGAACGCATGTCCCTTGCATTGGTGGGCGGATTCCCAACCACTGTGCCACCACAGAAGCCCTAAAACAATATTTATGTCAAGGAAGTCTTGTGTTTTACATAAACAGTATTTCCTATGGCTGTCAATTTTGCCTCTACCTCTTTATTATGACCAATATATTTTTCTCTCTGACATCTGATATTTTAATAATACTGGAAGGAGAAAGAGAAGCAATTAGAACAGAGGCCAGGATTGTACTTCTCCAGAGGCTGACTGAGGCAGAAAAAGTCACCTGTGGGAATGTGGGCTTTTTCTTTTTTTTGGTAATAACTTTATTGAGGTGTGGTTCACATACCATATAATTCACCCATTGAAAGTGAACAATTAAATGTTTTTTTAGTATAGCCAGAGAATTGTGCAACCATCACCACAATCAATTTTAGAATATTTTCATCACTCCAAATAACAATCCCATACTCTTAGTAGTCAACCTCCATTTCCTCCAATTCTTTCAGCTCTAGGCAACCACTCTATAGATTTGACTATTCTGGCTGGACATTTCATATAAATGGAACCATACAATATGTGGTCCTTTGTGACTGGCTTCTTCAATTTAGCCTAATAGTTTCAAGGTTCATCCATGTTGTAGCATGTATAAGTTTCTTTTTTACTGCTGAATAATATTCCACTGAATGATTATACCACATTTTATTTGTCCATTCATTGGCTCATAGATTTGTACTGTTAGCACTTTTGGGCTACTATCAGTAATACTACTATGAAAATTTGTGTACAAGTTTTTGTGTGGAATGTAGGTAGTATTTTGATTGCCAATTCAATCTCTTTTCTTGTTACATGTCTGTTCAGATTTTCTATTTCTTTCTGAGTCATTTTTTGGTAGTTTGTACCTTTTTAGGAGTTTGTCTATTTCATGTAAGTTATCCAATTTGTTGGGAACATGGGCTTTTGAAAAATATTTGGAGTATAAAGGGGAAGACAGGAGAATAGTGCAAGATTGTATAGCAGCCCTGAAATCCCTCTTGTAATTCCTGAAGTCTTTAATAAAGTGACTGAACTCACAAAATCTTGAGTGTGACTTGATTTTTTTGTGAATAGAAATAACAACAATAACCAAAATCAGAAACAAAAGCAACAACAAAACAGAGATCAAAACAATTTTAAATTGAGCTGAGTTAATTAACAAGAATGCCTTTGCCATATATTCTGGATTCAAGCAGCTGGTTCTGTTTGCTCAGTTGTTTAACTAAAATTTGTACTCAACAGTGTTATAGGAAATAAAGTTGGGATGCCAGAAATACCTTAGTATGATGTGAAAGAAGGAATTCAAAGGCTTAGGGAGATGAGAATGTTGAAGTGGATTTATCACGTGCAACTGATTTGTCCAACCCACAACCAGGTCCTCTGAGAGGGCCTACAAAATATTCCCTTCATTATGGCAATAAAGAATAAATTGGTGAATATAAATCAGCATCCTTGAAAAGCACTGTATTGGTGGCAGGGAACAAAGACAGGAAATGCAACCACTGAAATAGGGTGGTTGAGGCAGAGGCTGAGTAATAGTAGCCCTTAGTCACTAGACAGCAATGGGTGTGGGTGGGTGGCAAAACCCAAATGTTTGTCAGAATGGCTTGACCACATGGATCTTTGGTGGTGGCTAATTGATTATGGTGTCTCTAGGACTGAAACAAATTACAGCTCTCTAAAATTGTTCCCGATTTGTATAATCTAGAATCTTCCATTTTTGGTGAACAGAGACTGAGTCATCATGTTACAGTATATGGGATCCTCTTCCAATTCCCAGCCTCTGGTCAATCCCCAGATCTACAGCCCTTTCAACACTCTAGTTGGATTGGTCCATTTGATCTAGCTTGAGCTCTGGTTGATAGATGAAGATATTTAAGAGAAAATGTCCTCCTAATCCAGTACTGGGCAGGAAAAAGGAACTTTTGGGCCAAAGGCTACCTCAGGGTCATTAAGACATGCCAATCCCACTGGACCATATGCAGTTTATAAGAACCTTTCAACTGGGGTGTTGAATCTACTCAGATTTGTAAAACTTGTCTCTAAGTTACCTCCTGATTCTAATTGCTGTCACAGTTTTCCCTGATTGTTTTGATTGATGTAATACAATCTGTAAACTAATAGTAGGAATAGTTGGTCACTTTTTGGAGGCTTATCTGTTACAGGCTTGTGGTTTCAAGACTCTTTCAATAAGCCCACCTCAACATCTGACACAGTAGTTTGTACGTAGTAGGTGATCAGTAATTGTTTGTTAGTTCATTATCTCGTTAAGACAGGACCATAATTAAATCTTCTCAGACAACCAAGAACTTGCCTTAGCTTCAAAATAAGATACATTTTTTTCTTATTATAAAAATAATGCAGTGTTACTGTTGAAAATTTGGGAAATAAAAGGAAAACTAAAGGAGAAAATAACAACTCACATAACACACTCAGAAATAATTACTGTTAAGTTTTTGGGATATACTTTGTTTTAGTCTTTGCTACCTGCTTATCCCAAACACAAACTCAGACAGATCATACTATGTACTTAGGTCTATATCTGTGATTTCTGACAATAGGGACCGGTTTCCATGAAATAACAGTCCATCACACAGATATACTTTAATTTTTAAAAATGTATTATTCTATTGTTAAATGGAAAGTTGCCCTGATTTAAAAAAATTATGGGTAACAAACATCTTTGGGCATAAATCTTGTCCACCTTTTAATATTTCTGTAAGATAAAACTCTAGAAGGAGAATTAGCTGGTCAAAGGATTTAAATATACTTAAGAACTTGACGAATATTGCAACATCATTTCCCAGTTTGTATCTATTAACACTCCTAGAATTATGGTATTTCACTAACTGTTCCTTCATTAGTAATTAGCGTCTTTTTTCTTTTAATTCTTTGCTAATTTGGTAGATAAAAGTGGAAACTTACTGTATCATTTACCTATTGTTATGTAACAAACAACCCCAAAGTTTAGTATGTTCAAACAATGTTTTGTTATTTCTTATGATTCTATGGGCTGGCAAGCCGGGGTTATGTGGTTCTTCTCCTGGTCTTACTTAGGTCATTTATGCATCTGTAGTCCTGTGACAGCTTGCTGGAGCTGAAGGGGCTAAGATGGCCTCACTCAAATGTCTGGAAGTGATTTCTAGCTGTTGGCTGAGTCGCCTTTTTTCTTCCCATCATGGTCCCTTATCTTGAAAGATATGTTAGACTGAGCTTCTTCACAGTCTCAGGGTTCCGATGCAGTGGCAAGATTGAAAACGGAGGCCCCACAAGGCCTAAGCTCCAGAACTAGCACAAAGTAATTTCTACCACATTCTTTTTTTTTTTTTTTTTTGCGTAACGCGGGCCTCTCACTGTTGTGGCCTCTCCCGTTGCAGAGCACAGGCTCCGGATGCGCAGGCTCAGCGGCCATGGCTCACGGGCCCAGCCGCTCTGCGGCATGTGGGATCTTCCCGGACCGGGACACGAACCCGTGTCCCCTGCATCGGCAGGCGGACTCTCAACCACTGCGCCACCAGGGAAGCCCTCTACCACATTCTTTTGATCAAAGTAAGTCATAAGGCTATCCCAGCTTCAAGGGGTAGGGAAATAGATTGCATTTCTTCATGAAAGGAGTATCAAAGTCATACTGCAAAGGACCATAGGTTCAGAGAGGTGTGATTCATTGGGGGGGGGGCCATTATCATCACTCTTTATCACCTGTTATTCAATTTGATTATTTTCAATTGTGAATGAGGTTATTTTCTAGCCATTTGCATTTCTTCTTTTCTAGATTGTCCTTTGGCCATTTTTATATCATGTTTTAGGGTTATCTTACCAATTTTCAAGAACTCATATATTATGGATATTAATTTTAGTTTATCATATTTGTTGCAGATATTTTTCTCAATTTGTTGATTTACTTTTCATGTTGTGTATATATTTTTCTTTGTTGTTTAAAAAATTACTTTTAAATTTAAGAAACTTTTATTCACTAGAAAATCAGATACCTATATTTTCTATGTGGTTTGATTATGTTTGTTTAATCTATTGAAGTTTATTTTGGTGCATGATATGGTAATAGTTTAATATGATTTTCTTATATAGCTGTCAATATAGCTGTCAATATAGTGTAGCTACTCTACACTTCTTATGGAAAAATTCATACTTTCCCAACTGATTTGTAATACCTACTCAGCCATATGGTAAATACTCATGCATTCCAGAGTTTCGATCTTGTATTAGTTTTTTGTTTTATTGCTCTCTCTATAAGTCTTTTCCAAATAATTCATTATTTCAATTATTTGAGATTTATAAATAGCTTTAATATCTAGAAGAACAAGCCCACTATCATTTCTCTTCAAAAGTTTTCTTGGCTATTTTTCACCTGTTTATTCTTCCAGATGATCTTCAGAAATATATTGTCAAATTAAAATCAATCATCATGAGATTACAATCAGCACTGCATTACCCTTCCTTTGGGAAGAATGGCCATTTTTACAAGATTGTCTGCCCAATTAGGGACATGGTATCCAAGTCTTCTTTCTCTTAGTAAAAGAATCTTTATATATATATAAAGAATCTTTATATATATATATATATATATATATATATATATATATATATATACACCAAACATTTCTTATTACTTCTAGGGTATATATTCCAAACATTTCTTATTACTTCTAGGATATTATTTTAGGCTGTGTTATTGTATTTTCATTATATTTCTAGCTGCTTATAACCTAAAGTATTGATTTCTTGATATTTATCCTGTATCCAGCCGTTTTTTGAATGTGCTTATTAATTATAATAGTTTTCCTATTGATTCTCTTGCCTTAACTCAGTGTACAATCTTAACGTCTGCAAATAACAAAAATTCTTTCTTCTGCCTGCCAAGAGTCATACCTCTTTTTTTTGGTTTTAACATCTTATTGTACTGGCCAGAAATACCAAAACAATATTAGATAGAATTGGTCTGGTTTTGCAAGCAATATAGCAAAGAGGGGGCTTCCCTGGTGGTGCAGTGCTTGAGTTCGCCTGCCAATGCAGAGGACACGGGTTCGAGCCCTGGTCTGGGAAGATCCCACATGCTACGAAGCAGCTAAACCCGTGCACCACAACTACTGAGCCTGCGCTCTAGAGCCTGCGAGCCACAACTACTGAGCCCACATGCCACAACTACTGAAGCCCGTGCCTAGAGCCCATGCTCCGCAACAAGCCACCGCAATGAGAAGCCCACGCACTGCAATGAAGAGTAGCCCCCGCTGGGGCTTCCCTGGTGGCTCAGCGGTTAAGAATCTGCCTGACAATGCAGGGGACATGGGTTCGAGTCCTGCTCCTGGAAGATCTCACATGCCATGGAGCAACTAAGCCCATGCGCCACAACTACTGAGCCTGCGCTCTAGAGCCCACGAGCCACAACTATTGAGCCTGCGAGCTACAACTGCTGAAGCCTGCATGCCTAGAGCCTGTGCTCCGCAACAAGAGAAGCCACCGCAATGTGAAGCCTGTGCACCGCAATGAAGAGTAGCCCCTGCTCGCCACAACTAGAGAAAGCCTGCGTGCAGCAACGAAGACCCAATGCGGTCAAAAATAAATAAATAAAATAAATTTAAAAATATATATATAGCAAAGAGGTTTTGTAACCAGAAGGTCATTCCAATGTTTGAAATTTTATGCTGCAATAAGTAATATGCATGTAATGTGTAATATGCTCTGTTTTGCCAGTCCCAAGGTTGTCTATGTCATTTTACTAATGCTTCTTTTTTATTATTCCTCTGAGTATATGGTGCAGCATATTCACAAATTCTTTGTGAGAAAGCTCTACAGTAACATGAAAAGAATTAGTAATTATTTCCTTATTTTTCTCTTCTTTCCTTTTCCTTTCATTTCTCTATTTCCTGTTTATCAAAACTTCTCATGTTTGTGATTTTCCCTGTGTCATTTCCAAATTTTCCACGTGTTTAACTATGAAGTGTGGAATGGATCCCCTCTTTTGGAAAGGCGTTAAATCTTGTGACTACTTGGAAGGATTAGTTCACAGTTCTTACTAGTCATAATTTCAGTGTTTTGCTTGCTTTTAGTGTGCACTGCTCAGCCTTTTATTTGTTATGGAAATTAGGTCTTTATCTGACATAAAGTCACATCTGGTTCAACTGACATTTACTTTCCAGTGGCAAACAGGCTCATTACCAAAAAGCCCTCCCTAATCCTTCCGTCCCTCACTTCTCTATCACTCTTTACAGCAAAACTTTCCAAAAGGTTCACCCATGTTGTAGCATGTATCAGAATTTCATTCCTTTTTATGTTCAAACAATATTTTATATACATTATATAATATTTGCACGTACTTATATATATCTGTCACGTTTTATTTATCCATTCATCTGTTGATGGACATTTGCATACCTTACTTCTTCACTTCATTCAGGTCTCTGCTCAAATGTTCTCTTTTTATACAGCCTTCCCTGACTACCCTGTCTGAAAGAGTACCCTTCTCTGAATGATTCTGTCTCCTTACCCTCTCATTTTCTTTACAGACACACGCAACCCTGTATTTTATTGATTGATTGATTCATTCATTCATAGTTATCTCATTCACCAGCATAAAGGCTCTATGAGGACAAGGACTTGGACTGATGTGTTTACTCGTGTCTCTAGCACCTTGATCAAAGACGGACCCACGAAGTTGCTCCATCATAGGTGTTAAACGAGTGATTGAGTTCACCTGCATGTTTTCCATTCTCACTTATAATCCTTCTTTTTCATTTCACTCTGAGGAGAAAATGCATTTCCAGTCTCTCGTCTTTGGGGGGAAGTTTTCTACCACTGATGGCTCTTTATCGACTGGCAGGCTTTTGGTTTTTTTTTAAAAAATATTTATTTATTTAGGCTGCACTGGGTCTTAGTTGCAGCACGTGGGATCTTCATTGCAGCATGTGGGATCTTTTTTATTTGCGGCATGTGGGCTTCTTACTTGTGGCATGTGGGACCTAGTCCCCAGACCAGGGATCCAACCCAGGCCCCCTGCGTTGGGAGCATGGAGTCTTACCCACTGGACCACCAGGGAAGTCCTGACAGGCATTTGATTTTGAAAGACTTTTGATGCGTCCATTAAACTTTTGGACAAATACTAGATTTGAGCTGCAGAGTCTATCTGGTCTTTGATTTCTTTAGTTTGTGCTTTTACTTGGTTTTGTTTGTGCTTCTTTATTAATCCCAGGCTAGATAATAGCTTCATGTTTTCTATGTGCCAAAGTAAAATGATTTTTACATTTTCCACTAGAAATATATTTACAAAAATAAAACCTTACAGAAATTGCTTACATAAGACTGTACTAGTCTTAGTTAAGTTGCCTTAGGCCCTGTTATAGCAAGTGCTTTCTCTTACCTGAAGAATCCTAGGAAAGAATGTGTATATTTACATCCTACTTCATTCTAGAGAAGGATTTGAGGCAGAGTATACTTACAATCAGAGAAAATTAGTAAACTGGGGTAAGGCAAAAATAAGGTTTCAAAAAGTGAAGTAAATATTTGCCCCCAGTCATTACATTAAAATCTGAATAAAGAGACGTCTGCAATAGGAATTTTTTTTGGAATTGAAAAAGTGCCATATGAGTGTTTCAATTACAGGAAAAGGACAATGACAGAAATGAATCTATTTGTGCTCTTATAGATTAAGCCAAGATTAGACTAATTTTTTTTAATTGCTTGATAAATATTGAGACTTTCAATGGATTTTTAGGTATTTTTACTTATTTTATGTGGATCAATTGATAATATTTTTATTAGCCTTCTGAGAATGAGCATTCTAAATATTCTGAATGTCACCTCTGGATCTGGTATTATTTTATTGTTCTGTACTAACGTTTGAAATTCTGTTGTATGTCTTTACTGAGAGCTTTCTTTGGGCCTAATTTTTTTGCTATTGCTCTATTTATGGATCGAGGTAACATAGAAATCAAAAGAAAATTCAATGAACAAACCATAACGTCAGGAGTGTTTGCAATGCATTCAGTTCAACCATCATGTGTCAGATACTTGCTGAATGAGTCATGAACTCAAGTGTGTCTACAGACCAAGCAGATAAATTAGTGAAGCAGGCCAGGTGTATGGAAAATTAATTACCAGAAATGTAATCAAGCCTTCTTTGTTTTTACTGAAATACAGGGTAAAGAGATAACATAATAAACACAGATAGACTAATGGTGATCATATGTTACTATATACATGGGGAATGCAAATTGAAAATAGAGAGAGCTAACTATTAATTGTTTTCTTTCATGTTTCATTACTCTTTTGATTTGGAACTGGAAAGCAGGTACCTTAACTTCTGTGAAAACATGAAGTGTCAGGTCTTATATTTCACATTGTGAGGTGCAGGGTAGAATTCAGCCTTTAATCTTCTAACTGATTTTGATATTTAATTAAATTCAGATTCATAACAGAAAGAAGTTCTTCATAAAATGATAGCTCATTTGAACACGGATAGGATCCTTGCACAGTGTTTTTATATTTAGGATAAATAAATGTCATTATTTCACTTTCAGTATTATATTGTGCTACAGTTCAATAACTTCTCTTTGGAGCTCCCAATTCATACTATCAATACTAGTTGGGGAAGATGAACTGAACAAAGCTAGTTTATTTTCATAAAGTTTCAGATCAAGAAAATACATTTGGAATCTGGGATTTTATTTCACACTTTTGGGAATGTAAAGCTGGCTATGGCTTTGACTTCTGTTAATAAAGGAAAGTAGCTGAGATTATTCTCTGACAAATGAAACTCCTAAAGATTCATGTTTCTATGATTAATGAACAAAACAAATTTCTCCATTTGATAATGCCCTTGGTGAGAAATATTCAAAATATTTAGAAGGGTCATAGTGTCAAGTCCTTGATCGAATTTTTGCTGCTAAATTGAGATAGGCATGTTTCCTTGGGTAATGTGATATCATCATTGAAAGAAATAATTCAACACCCATTCATGACTTTAAAAAACATCTCAGGAAACTAGGAAACTATTGAAGCAATACAGCACTTCTTGCCCCCACAGTTCTCTGATAACATTTATGTGATGTCGGTGACATGATTACATATTAACAATGCATCATCCATCCTGCTGCCCATGACTCTTTCAGATGTTCTAACTGTGCTTTGTTGATGACGATCACAAATGCAAGTCTTAGAGTATGCAGGAAAATGTGAACGAGCCATTTTCTGGTCATGTTAAATTTACCACCCAGAATTTTATAGTACAAAGGTGGAACAGCACATGAATTAACCATGTCTTCTCTTGAACCCTTCAGGCCATCATCACTGCATTCCTAGAATTCAACCTCTCTCAATTTTGACTATACCCCTGCAGTATACTCACAGTCACCAGAGGGGAGGAGAGTGGAGGATAGCCAAGGGCTGAGTGACAAGAATAGTCCCATTTACACAAGGAATGTCTGTCTCTAGATCCACGTGGCCTGAGTCTGATCTAGGAGAGCACAGAGTCACCACATTGATCAGAGGCAAGAGAGGACATGGATATAGCATTGGCATTGTAGAGTGATGGCCTCAGAAGCCCTTGAGGACACAGGCACGGCCTCCCTTCGAGGGTCACCAACACCTTTAGAGGCTACAGGGGAAGGGGATCACCTTGGGTGCCAGCTGGGGGATGCACATGGTAATGGGTGCCTGCCGTCAACCCTTTCACTTTCAGGTCCTGTAGACTGGAAGCAGCATTGCCCAAGGGTTGGTGGTGGACCATTGGTAGCTTAGAGATACTTGTGTGATATGAGCGAGAGCCACTCCAAATCAGTGAGTCAGCACCAATCTTGTGCACTTTCATGAAAGAAATACCACGCTGGCTGGTGGCAGCACTGTTCTCACCAGACTGCTCTCCTGGAACCGGGACCTCAAGAGCAGCCCACACATTTGATTTCCAGAGCTCTTTGGGGCAACTGGTCGACCTCGTGCAAGGGGTAGGGTAGTGATTCAAAAAGTAATTGGAAGGGAGGAATGACAACCGGTGACTGGGCAAAGCTGGGAAGCACTGCTGGTTGGGCAGTGCTTCCCAGCTGCCTGGGAAGCACTGCTGGTTGGGCCAGTACCAGTGCCAGAGGGGAACTTAGAAAGTCTCCAGGAAGGCAGCCCTAAGGCCCAGGGCCTCTTATATTTAATTCATAGTCTTTTATAAAATCCCCAAATGTAAATGGTTTGGTGTCAGGCAATTAAATTAATATGTAACTGTATCTCATAGCAGCATTGCTGACTTTATTCACATTCAAAATAAATCCTATTGGAATTGCACTCCTTTTCTAGTTTACTCAATGTTTCATCACACAGTATATTGGTTAAGAGCACAGATTCTTAAACTAGAAGGGTTGGCTAGATGGAAACCCCAGCTCTTCTACCTACTGGCTCTGTGACTTTGGGTAAGTTCGTTAACCTGTGTTCCAGCTTCCTCATCTATACTAGGAAAAGTAATAGTACCTATCTCATAAAGTTGTATTGATTATTAAATGTGTGAATACATGTAAATACCTAGAACCCTGCCAGTTGCACAATATGCACTCTGTGTGTGCTATTATTGTCATATGCCAGGGATTCCCAGTAGAAGTGAGTTTGCCCTTCAGGGACATTTTGCAACGTTTGGAGATAGTTTTGGTTGTGTGTATGTGTGTAGAAGCGTGCAGGAAGTGCCACTGGCATCTAATGGGTAGAGGCCAGGGATGCTGCTAAACATTCTACAATGCACAGGACAGTCCCGCAGCAAAGAATTATTTGGCCCCAAGTGTCATCAGTGCCAAGGTTGAGAAACCCTGTTGTATACTACTGACAGTTCTTACTGTGGTCTGTTTCATAACGGTGTCTTCAGTTGTATACTTTTGACATAGGTATACTTGTTTTGCAAAATAATCGTGAAATATGCTCTCTCTCATTTATCTTGAAGTCGGCTACCCTCTTAATCTGTCGTAGAGATAGTGGGTACAAGAATTATTTACTGATCCTCCTTATTCTATTACAAGTGCAACAGAGCAAGTACAGTAACAATTGCAAACCAACAACTGGCTTCAGTGACTGAGAGAAAATAGAGAGTGATAAGGTGACAGGGTGGCAGAGAACTGGCCTTGGGCCCTTGAAGCACTCAAATCTAGAAAGAAACCACTTCCTTTCTTTCCTGCCCCCTCCCTCTTATGTGCCAGAGGGCAAAGGGTCAGTTATTGTTTGAATGGGGGCAAGGCGGTGGAAGGAAAACGTGAACCCATGGACAAAAACTCCATCAGTTGATATTTCAAATATGTTTACTCTGTTCCACACAATTGCAAAAAGAATCATGAGAGTGAATCATAACAACAACCAAAACTTTTTATGTGTTTCAAAAGGTTGGGCACATTTCCGGAAATACTTTGAAACTGAACGGAGCCTCCTTACAGGGCAGAAGGTTCCCTATGTCCTCCACATTCAAAGTGTGGCCCACAGGCCAGCAGCCACCGCCCAGAGCCACACCCTGGACCTGCTGAATCCGAATCTGCATTTTAACAAAACCTCTGGGTGATACATACGGACATGAAAATTTGAGAAGCGCTGGAATGTTCTCTCTGTCCCTGGCACATATGGTGTGCAGCTCAGCTTTTAATTCAGGATTGGGCCTATTAATAGGCTAAAGGTGACAGGGGGAAGCATTTTTAATCAATGAGAAAGGGATTTCCCCTTCCATTAAGTAATTTCTTACCATTGAACTTATTTATAGATTCTCAAATGATCTGATTCTACAAGATATGATCTTTTCATTAAACCGATGTTATGGTTAATGATATGTGTCATATTCGCAATTTAAAAGTTACTAATGAAGAGTATCAACACTTTGAGAAGGTAACAAAGTGTGTTCTGCCATCTTTGTAACTTGCAGACCAGAGAACCACACTTGCATTCCAGCTATGGCATTCTCTATTTCTGATCTCTGTGATGTGTACTTATTTGCATAAATCTAGATATGATAACTCTAATCTCCTACACATTTAGCTGACAGGCTGAAAACGAAAGGGAAGTTACAATAAAATTGAACGGTGTTAGAAGAAAAGGACACATCACTTCAATTAGGCTCATTCCCTTACCAAATAAATAGGACTTGTAGACCAGGAGACTGAAAATCGTGTCTCCATCAAAAACCCCAGTGTGAGCAACAGAAGTGGGGGCTGCCCCTACATGTCTGGGGGCTATTTGAGCCATCACCAGATGCCTGCTTCTGATTTTCACTGCCTTCATTTTTTAATCCTGTCCCCACTGCAGGAAAGGAGCAAAGAGTGGGTATCTCATTCTCTGGCAAGGGGGCTAAAGGGTGGGGTGTGCAAATGATGCAAAGCTCTATGAGCTGCATATTCAAAATCGCTCGCCAAATCTACCATTGCTGTCACTTTCTCGCCTACAGTTCCTGCTAAGTCCCCCTAGCCTTTCACTCATGCTGCCTACCGGAACTACAGTAGCTCCCAGAGAGCTTGCTGCAACTGTAAAACCTGAGGCAGAGAGAGAACTCTGGCTTTCTAGCCAGAAAACAAAGACATTCCCCTGGCCTTCCATATTGGGCGATTTCCAAAGTACTGTAATCTGTGTGCCTTGGAAATAGTCGAGTGTTTTGGGCTGCAAGCCACCAGTAGAAATAAATTTCAACTTTATCTGCTGCTGGTGAAAGATAATGAGCATTTTCTTATGAAATTTTGGGCCTCTCTCTCCCCAGTAGCTTATGCACTTCTATTGTGCCAGCTTCCATATACCGTCATTATCATTATTAGACACAACAACATCTAAAATGCCATCAAATAACTCTCATCTCAAATTGCCTTCCTGAAGTGAACCGAGGAGATTCTGGCAGGCATAAATGCAGAAATGTACACTGCAATTGGCTGAGTGTTGTATCAGACCAAAAAATGAAATGAGGAACATATCAAGCTTGAAAGTTCATCTGAAGCTTCTAGATAATCCTGCCACTGTTCCAATTTAAGTAGTCTCTCTTGAAACATTGGATCTCATTAGGCTTTCAGCTCTCAAGCCCCAGGATGCATTGCATTTAATTAACTCTTCCTGGCATAAAAGTTCTCAGATGCTCTAAGCTCTGGTAGACAAATAAAATTCCCTCAAAGGTAATCTCAGAAACCCCTTGAGATACATATATCTTTTCAATGTCATTTATCTTTCAGTATGCAAACTCAGACCCTGGGGGAGGTGTGGGTGCAGAGACAGAGATGTCTGTAGACATCTGTCATAAAGCCAGTACGAAATCTGCTTGAGAGAGAAATTATCTTTATTGCTATCAAGTGGTTTCAAGCAAGATACATGCTCATCTTTAGATAGGATGGGGCATGGCTAAAGCTTATTGAAACCTTTCTGAAATAACAGAAATCTGGGATGAGTATGCCCAAGTTTTGGCATGTCAACTATTCATAGGATTTTAATCACCTCTTTGCTATGGGTTCTTTTCCTGGTTTGTCCATTTGACATTGTCACAGACTAGACTGTCATTTGAATGTGGGTTTTTTTTAAATAAGCAATGATAATAATAAGAAGCAACAGTGGTTATTTCTATCCTTTGAACCTTACTTCACAAGAGGCAAGAGATGAGAATACCCTATTTTCGACCAGGATCTCTACAGTAGAAGCTTCAGAGAAGAGTTAAAAATCTCCCGAAACAAATTCTCTTGTTTGAACACATTAATCAATCAGAGATTAAAGGGAAGAGGAGGGAAATAGGCAGTGAGATGGGGGTAGTGATGGAAAAGAGCATGACAGCAGCTTTTGAGATGCTGACAATGTTCCCTTTCTTGATCTGGGTGCAGGTATTACGGGTGTGTTTGGTTTGCACTTGTTATCAGTACATTTTTCTTGACGTATGTTTCCATAAAAAGTAACAAACAAACAACAAAACCAAACATGTAGTTTGTGAAGGTGGTCCAGCTACCTGGTGTTATGAAGGCAAAGCCATGGTAAGGGCCAGGGTAGGATAATGCCACTGGAAATGCAGAGAGGAGACATTAAAAGGGCCTGACCAGGCCAAGAGCCAGAGCTTCTAGAGGAAAGTTTGAGAGGCTGGAGGGGAGATGGGGATGGTAGCTAATGGTGGAGAGGGGCATAGTGAATCAGGATTCTAGAACTCGAAGGGAGTTGAAACAGCATCACCGAATATTGCTTAAAGGAGTTCCGCAGAAATTAACATTCATCTGGGCAGCAGAGGAAGTATGGGTGGATTTCTTCTTCCCAATTCACAGAGTGTCAGAGATCCTACACAGGCTCTTGGATGTGACCCAATACTCATTTAGAAGGTGGAATTTTCAGTTACACAGAAAACATTAGTCCCCCAGATAGTATGTCCTCTGAGACTCCTTCTTGTTCATCTTGGCATCCCCTCAAGCACTTCCAAATGAGAAAGAGTCCCTTTTGGTTACCATTTGATTCACCTTCCCAGTCAAGGATCAGATTTTGTGGTCATCCATACCAAACCAGATGGTGGGATCAGCCTGCCAATTTTTCACTCAACAAACACTCATTGAGCACCTACGATGTGCCAGGACTGTTCTAGGTGCTGAGGAGACAATGAACAAAGCAGAGAAAATCCCTGCCCCTTGAAGGTTACACCATGTTGATGATGACTAATATACCATGGCTGAAGGGCTTATTTAATTTAGAGTTTTATAAGCAAAGAAAAACATCTGTTGAGAATCATCAAAATATCACAATAGCTAAAATATACACAAGTGTGTCAATGGTTAACCTAGGCATGTATACACATAAAAAGGATACCATATAGAGGCATATTCTTTGTTAACTGTCAGTCCAAGGAGAGTACATTTCATGGGGTCAAAAAGACCCATCTTTAAGGCTTAAGGTTTAAGACCTGTCCCTCTCTCTTGCTGGGTGTGGATGGGCAAACAATTTGCTTACCCTCTCTCTTGAGGTCCAAGTTTTCTCATTTATGGAATGAGAATAATTTAAGTACCTATATTCTAACGTTGTAATAAGGGTTAATATGTTTATCTTCGTTACTAACTCATGATAATTATATCGATAATTATTTAATAAATGGTAATGCATTCTGAATACCCCAATACTTCCAAGTCTTCTAGCTTTCTTGAGCCCCTCTTTATATGAGTCCCATGTAAACTTTCTCAAGCTTCTCAAGCTCTCACCTCTATGTTGTGAGATGCCCAAGGTCTGTTGCAGCATTTATAAGGACTGTGGAGGCGGGGAGACTTACGGTTTCCTGGGCATTTTTCTTTCTGAATTCCTACTCTATGCAAATTCTTGATTCACACTCCCTAGGCCATGATTTTGCTTCCTGAAACCTGTCCCTTGCACAGGCACCTCCGTTTCACCTTTGTTTTCTCCATGTGTCACTAAGATAAAGCTCTTGGGTACAGTAGACTGTGATTGAAGATTTAGAGACAACCAAGAGAACTCAGGGTATTACCCTCTTCATGAAGAATTCCTCACTGACCACCTTTCCTTCCCTAAGACTTGGCCTCATCCTTGACTTCTCATTATATCAGTCTTTATAACCAATCCATCAGGAAATCCTCTCGGCTTTACTTTCAAAATATATCAAGCACGAACCTTTAAAAAAAACTGATGTTTTCCAAGTGCCTAAGACAATGTTTGGCATAAAGTAGGTGCTCAAAAATTATTTGTTGAGCAAAAAAATGTTCTTAGAACAGTGCCTGGCATGAAGAAATACACAAATTTAAACTTTTATTAATATGATTTCCTATGATCTGTAATTTAGCCTTTCAAGTGGTTACTATCAGGAGGAAGTTTCCTCTGTAGAAAACTGACCATCTTAAACCTCACACTTCAAGTCAATTAATTAGCACTTGGGTGTACCATCCCAGTCTTGCTTCCGCAGGACTGATCATCTTGAGTGTTTGGTAAAGGAAGTTTCTCAGGTTTGCAGAGGTGCAGAGGAGAAATCGAGCCCTTAGGGACCTCTCCCCTCCCCAATAAGTGGTAGGTCCTTTATGAAGATCAGCTTGAGACCACATGAAAGCCTCTCACTTTACCGCAAGCATCATGTCCATAGATTTAAATAGCATCAGGTCGATTGAGGAAAGGGACCATCTGAACTGTCAGGTGTTTGCAATTAGAAATAAAATTGCACAGCCAAGAAGCCATTATCACAAGTCCTGCACATGTTAGACATTTCAGGTTCTACCAAGTACACTGCAAGAGGTATCAATAATATGAGAAATGTGCACATTTGCATTTTAGTTCAGTGAGACAGCTTTTCTTCTTGCTGCCTCAGTGAAAAATTTTAGACACATATTAACATTGTTCTGCTTAAAACCTTTTTCTTATTATTCTCTATAAAATACATGAAACATGCTCCCTTAGTCTAACATTCCAAGAACCCCATATCTACTACAGTGGAAAACATTGGACCCAAGATGCCAGTTATATTTTCGTTCCTCCCATGCCTGCAGTGTATTTGGTCTCAGCATTCTTCTCCAGCATTCACTGTCCTCCTCTGCTCAATGTCCTCATCCAAATCATTCGCCCCAAATGATCTGTCTTTCTCTCTCTGACTTTATCTCTTGGTACTCTCCCTGCCTCATTCTCTGCCAGCTGTGCTGGCCTCCTTGCTCCTTCAACACACTAGGAACCCTCCAGCCTCAGGGCCTTTGCACTGGCTGTTACCTCTTTCCATAACATTCTCCACATGTGTAACTTCATAGGTAACTCCCTCTTTTAAGTGTTTGCTCACATCTTACATTTTTAATGAGGCCTATCATAACCACCAATTTAAAACTGCAACCCCCTTGTGGTAGACAAATAATGGCCCCCCCAAAGATGTTCACATCCTAATCCACAGAACCTGTGAATATATTACCCGACACGGCAAAGAGGACTTTGCGGGTGTGATTAAGTTAAAGATCTTGAGATGAGGACATTATACTGGATTATTTGGGTGGGCCTGATGTAATCACAAAGGTCCTTATAAGAGGGAGGCAGGAGAGTCAGAGTCAGAGAAGATGTGACACGGAAACGGAGGTAAGAAAGGAGAGGGATTTGAAGATGCTACCCTGCTAGGTGCAAAGTGGAGAAAGATCATGAGTCAAGGAATTGAAAGTGTCCTCTAGAAACTGGAAAAGGCAAGGAAAGGCATCTCCCTTAAAGCCTCCAGAAGGAACGCAGTCCTGCTAATACCTCCATTTTAGAACTACTGACCTCCAAACCATAAGATAACAAATTTATGTTGTTTTAAGCCATTATCAGTGTAATTCATTACAGCAGTAAGAGGAAACTAATACACCCCTCCGTCTACTTTTTTTCTTTTTTCATATCACTTACCAACCTCTATTGTACCAAAGTGCTTATCATGTCTATTGTTTGTTATGTCTCTCCTGCCTTACCCTCTGTCCCCCTCCATATTGTAAACCCCACAAGGGCAAATATCTTCATCTATTTTGGCCACTGCTATAAACTTACACTTAGAATCTGATACACAGTCGGTGCTCAATGAACATTTGTTGAGTTCATTAATTGGTTGGTTAATCAATCTATTTTTATGCTCTGAAATTACTTCCCACCATTTAAAATGAATCATCCAATCTAGCCCCTCATCTTATCTTTCCTCTCCCTCCCTCTCTCTCTCTCTCTCTCCACCCTCCCTCGCTCTCTCTCAAACACACACACACACACACCTGACACACATGCTCTCTGAATTTAGAATTCTCTTCCCCTGTCAGAGTGGGTCCAGTTTCAGGTTATAGCTTTCCATGAAGCCTTCCCTTGACTCAAAAGTCCACATTGAACTCTACATTTTCTGAACTACTATAACATCTCATTGTTATCCCCCAGTTTCGTACTTATATTTTCTTACTGCTTGTATCAGCCAGTCTTCAGTCAGGAGGCAGAAACCACACAGTAATTAGAACAGGGGGAGTTTAACATAAAGAATTATTAACTAATGAAAGGAGATCAACTACCAAGGGGTAAAGGATAATTCTAAAGAATACAGGGACAGCAGATATAGGAGGCAGCCACTATCTCTAGGACTGAAGCAGTGTACCTAAGGCAGGAGCAAAGTGGGAGAGCTCTGTAGACCCCCACTAAGGCTGAAGGATTCAGACCTCAGTGGAGAGGGTGTTGGCATGGCCCACTGGATAGTGGAGAGCTTCACTGAGCTTCTGCAGACAGGCTGGTAAACAGGAAACTGCTGGCTGGGGTGCCAGCTAAACTCACTAGGAAGCTTCTTGGTGGGGTGCTGATGAGACTCATAGGAAGTTGCCCAGGGGGGTGCTACAGAAACACTCTGAGAAGTGGCCTTCTGAGTTACCAGTGGAATATGCTGGGAGGCTGCCTGTGAGAATGCCACTGAAATTGGCTAGGAAGCCACCTTGGGGGTGCTCTGAAACTCACTGAGGCGTGAGCACCTCTGCGTGTTTGCCTGCCACTGACCACTGTGTGGTGCAGAAGCAAGGAAGAAACAAAGCACATTAGGAAGAGGTACCCCTTTGCCCTGCCATGTATTTTTAGCACCTTCTACTGACAAATCTTAACAATGCACCATCTGGCAAGGGAGAAATGTTTACAAGGTCCAGCTCCAGTATCACAAAGCAGAGCAAAGAAGGGCGGATTTGGAGCTGAGGGGCAATACATTAATAATTGGTACACCTTTGTATTTGTAATTTCTCTTGAATGTTAGCAATACCGTAAGCCCCTTGAGGGCAAGGGCAATGTCACAGTTCTCCCCCCTGCCCGCCCCCCCGCAACGGTTTATATGGTATTTAACACAGTTCTGACCACATGTATTAAGTACTTCGTTGACTGTAAATAAGATTGTCCTGACCTCTTATTTGCTCACTAGCCTAGGAAGACAATGGCATCATCCTCTCCCTTTGTGTTACCCTATCCTGAGATCTAATGACAGAGCAGTTCAACTATGAGTGAACAGCAGCTGCCACCAAGCTAGCAATTTCCAACCGCAAACCAGGCTGTGATTTTCTCCTCAGTGGTGATGCCATCTTGCATGTCATTTTCAAAAATGCTGAAGCCAAGCTGGGGTGAATTGTGATTTTGTTTATTAAACTCTCACTTGGTGGGGAACAGCCCTGTCAGCTGCTGGTTTTCCCAGAGTCAATTCTTACTCAGGCCTCCAAGCCAACCCATCAAGGAAGTATGTTCCAATGTGTCCCACCTTCTTCTCTTCTCATAAAGACTCAGACGGTTCACAGGCCAATCTTTTCAAAATCAGATGACTCAAACTGCACAAACCTTCCTTGTGTCCAAAAGGAAGAGAGTACAGTCTAACAGTTATATTCATTTTAATGCATTTCTTGGCCTCTAAAGGCCTTCAAAAATCTTATTTTGTGTGAATCCAAGAAGCTCTTACTCCAGGGCCTCTATTAAGTAGCCCATTCCAAAAATAAGATTGCCTAGCCCCAATTTTAACACCAGCCCCAGTCCTTTCCAGTATTCCCTTGTCCGTGATTAACATATGCTAGGACTCGTTCCTTACCCTGAATATAATGAGTTGCCTCAAATATAACTAGCCCAACACCAGTAATTGTGGCCTGTATAGTTTCTTTGCAGGCAAAACGGCTTGGTCTTGAGTTACACAAATTTGTATGAGCTCAGAGCACATGTTACTTCCGTGACCTTGGATATGTTACTTCACCTCTCTAAATTTCAGAGCCCTCCTTGGTAAATCAGGGCTAGTTGATGGAAATGGGGCAAGTTATCCTCCTTAGAGGACAGTTTTCTTCTCAGTAAATAGGAGCAAATGATGATACTTACTCCACAGAGTGTTATGAGAATAATGTTTATAAAGCCCTTAGCCTGTGAATGGTCAATAAATGTCAACCATGATTATATCACAAACCAAACAATGTCAACCTTTCTAGTCCAAGCCACCATCACCTCTTTCTGGAATGACTGCAGTGGCTTCCTAACTGGTGTTCCTGCTTGCATGCTTGCTTAGAATCTATTCACCACACAGCACCCTGAAGAATCTTTTCTAAACATAAATCAGGTCTTGTCACTCCCTCACTCAAAGCCCTATGTTGGCTTTCCATCACACTTTGAACAAAGTCCAAAGTCCTTACTATGGCCTACAGGGCCCTGTGTGATTTGGCCTTGGCCTATTTCTCTGATCTCTCTTAATGATTTCCTTTATCCTTCCCTTCTGTCTAGTCATAATTTTCTTGTGGTTCCTCAGCTATGCAGGCGTGTTTTGGCTCAGGGACTTTTCATATGCTGATTCCTTCACTGGAATTCTCCTGATCCCACATATTCACATTGCCCATGACTTATTCCTACACTTTATTCAGGTCTCCCCTCAAATGTCTTCTCCTCAAAAAGGCCTTCCTTGGCCACTATATGTAAAATGGCCCCTACCTCTCATCCATTAGTCTCTAGCCCCTTACCTTACCTTATTTTACTCACAAGACTTATTGGTACCTAACATCATGTTATGTATTTATTTGTTTACAATCTTTTGGTCCATTCAAATGTAAGTTTCGTGAAGGCAGGGACTTTGCTCGCCATGGTTCAGTACTTGGGATAAATTAGGTGCACAATAAATATTTGTTGACACAATGAGTATTATTGTTATTATTATCCAGGATTTTGAGTCTTGTGGGACTTTGGATCTTTTGTGAGGCTCTCGTTGGAATGCTAATACCTCTAATCATGGCCAACTCGTCCCCTTCTTGGTAGTTGGTGTAAATCTTAGCTGAGATTCCCAGAACTGGGATGCATGGCTTGACTCCAAGTCTTCGGGGGAAAGAGAGAAGTGAAAAAAGAGTAAAGTAGGGAAGGAGAAACTGATAGGAGATATGGGAATATCTCAAAGAAAAATCTTCACCCAATTTATTATTTTGTCTAGAACCATCCCTGGATACTTGCTCAAACCAGAATTTTATATGAGAGTAAAACTCCTTTTCTCTGCCTCCCTTTCCTAAATTTACTTATCTTCTGCCTGAACAACATAAATGTAATGTCAATTGCTGAAGAGAAGCCAGTTCCAACATTTTTCAAGTTGTCTGAGAACAAAATGGAAGAATTCAGTTTTTGTTTTTGCTTTAGTGTTGAAAATCATGCCCTAGTTTATCATCAAACAAAATAAACTTAAATACCAAGTCATAGTGAACGTGTACATCTGGATTCTGCAAGTTCATTCCCAGGAATACTATGGTTGAACTATTGCTGATGTTCAACTCATTTTGACCTAGTAAAATGGCAGTTTCATACGGTTCACTCTAATATGTGTGACAGTAATTAAAATTTAGAGATTATAAAACTCAGAGAGAGAAAGCTTTAACTCTCCTTATTTCTAACTAGGAAAATTAGCTTGTATTAGTAAGGATAGACTAGGTTATGCTGCAGCAACAAACACGCCCCCCCAAATCTCAGTGGCTTAACACAATAAAAATATATTTCTTGCTCATGCTACGTGTTCCAATACAGGTCAGCAGGGGGCTTTGCTTCACTCAGTCACTCAGGAATCCAGGCTCGTAGAAGTATTACCCTCTTATAGTTGTATCGTCTGGAATGCATGGACTTTTTGGCGGATGCCACAAAAGCAAAGATGAGGGAATTGAGCATGGGCATTTTCAGTGTCTCAGTACAGAAGTGACCCTCCCAACTTCTGTTCCTATTTTATTGGCTAGAGTTGGCCCTATGGTTCTCATAGGGTCATTTGCTACCTCCATCCTAACTCTAGCTTAGGCCATTCCCTCCAAAACCACCACCCCCCCTTTTCTTGAATTCTTCTCAATTCACAACAAGTGACACCCTGAAAGGCCTGGATGGCTCTTCTCAGATGGCTCTTGTGACTTATTCTTAAACAATGTAACATTTACGGATCTCCTTTCATACACTGTGACTGGAAAGCAAGGAGGCTGAAGTTTGCTGGGAGTGGGAAGAAGGGAAAGGGAACGAGGTGAGTGCAGCCATGCTTAAACACAACCTACCGTAATTTCCACCCTTCTGGGTCTGCCACATGTTGGTCCAGGGAGCTTTGCAAAAAGCATATCTCAAAATGAGGTGAAGTGAGACATAAACCTTTTTCTTCATTCATTTCTCTAAATCAATCTGGGGATTTTTATCATCCTTTCCTCATAGATTTTTTTCGTGGTGCGGGGAGGGAAGCAGTTGAGGGTAGGAAGAAACTGGAAAACAAAATCCCACTCTGGCTCCAAACTTTCTTGCCCTTTCCCCCTACACTTACCCAACTTCATTCTCTAAGACCTTATTTCTTCTTTATGTGGCTGGAAAATGCTCCTATCATTACACAGTCTTCAACTTATGATTCAGATAAAAACTCTGGTCTTCCCTGTCAGGCTTTGGATCCTGACATTGAAAGCCAAGCTCCTTTCCTTCAGAGGTCTAGCTCTTGCAAATCAAAAGCACTTTGGTTTTTAGGCCATTTTCCCTGCTAAAAACTTTAAAGCTTCTATTTTATAATTAAAGGTGAATAGTGACTGTTTGTTCTCAGTTGGTTCTACCATACTTTTGGGGCATGACTGACAATGATTAAATGGGTAAAAGGCAAGCCATAGGACTACTAAGAACTACTGAAAATTACCGGGAACAAAATACAGTAAACTTCATGACACCTAGACCTATAATTACTTGAATTTGAATTAATGACTGGCACTCATCCTCCTCCCAGCCTTGTTTCTCACCTAGTGATGGCCTAAATTTCTTATTCTCTTTAGAGTGGGGGTAGGTGGATGTTGTTATGGAGGCAAGGGCAAGGACTGGTGAGAATTGGCAGACTACCCTGACGTGGAGCGTAGGTGCCTGAGTTTCCTGTATTCTCCTGGCCTGTTTCTCCATATTGGTCTAACAAAATGCTTGGAAATGCTGCTATTCTATGTACTCATAAGGACTAGAATCACTCCCAGGAGGTATTTAGTAGACAATGAAATGAGGAGATGCCAAAACATGGCCTGAATCAGGACAGATTTAGATCACACAGCTGAACTCCTGGCAGGCTGGCTACATAGGTTTATCCTAAACTTTTCATTAAATCTGCAATAATATGGCTCTTCATTTTACCAGTGCAAGTAAGTGCTTTATTCATCAGTTTGTCACTTTTTTAATGTCAGTTTTTTCCACTTAGTAATGCAAACTCTATGATGGCAGAGATTTTGTAATGCCTAACACATGCCTAGTTCATGGTGGGTGCTCAATCGATATTTATTGAATAAATGAATACAAATGAATGAATATCGGGCACTACACTGGGGTATGAAGATGAGTGAAGCAGGCTTTCCTGCACTAAGGGAATACACAGACCAGAAAGGGAGACCTATTGGCTAGTAATGATCCTAAATGTTGACATACTGGGACTGAAGCCAGCAGGCGGTTGGAGCAATAAGGAGCAGCCTCCCTCTTTATATGGGGTGTGAATTCTTCAGTTTGCTGTAGCCTACTTCAGTCACCATGTGCCTGCCTGCAGTTTGGGGACATTTGAGTGTGTGACCGCTACTCTTGTAAGACAAGATCTTAGCCTGAAAGGACACACAAGCAGCAGAATTAATCTGGTGCCTGCAAGCAGTGCCCAGGTTGGTGGAGAAAGAGGGCAGACAGGTTGTAATGAGGTCTTACCTTACACTCAGCTATGACCCATATGGATTGTAACTAAGGACCAGGTGGCATGATGGATGTCTCTGAGGATCTCATGTAGACAGATGACTTTGAGAGCCAGATTGCCAGTCCCTCTGCCCCTGGATCCATTGGCAGGCTGGAAAAGCTGTCATAACTTTGACATAACCTAGGAGAAAAGGTACACCAAATTATCTATGGTTAAGTTTTTGATGGGAGGTGGGGATCAAGATAGAAATTAAGTTGAGTTATAAGGAAGAATAACGTTCCATTTCCATGCCTGAGTCTGTGGTTGGATATTCTTAAACCTGCTACATTTGTATAATGTGTGCACTATAGAAGTAAGGAGAAAAAGCTGTATTTTAAGACATACCCTCATTACAATTGACCATGATTCAGATAACAATTGAAAATAAAGAGCAATCCAATGAACAAAGAATGACATAGTTGGTATTTTTAAAAAAACAAAATTAGAGTCTTTTCATTTTTCTGCTACTTCCATAATATTTCATTTCATGGAAACTTCCTGTTATGTATCACTTCTTCTTTACCTTAATGGGGTCACTTTTCTTTCTGGAGTTCTTTGGAAAATGTATGAAGTCTAAGAGGTGAACAAATCATTTCCTCTTTCTGGATCTCAATGACCTCTTGTGTAAAATAAAGGAAGTTGATAACACAAGTGCTCCTCAAATTTAATGTACATCACCTGGGGGAATCTTGTTAAAATAAAGGATGATTTAGCAGGTTTGGGGGAACCTGAGATTATGCATTTTAATAAAAAGCTCCCAGGTGATGACAGTGCTGCTGGTCCAGGGACGACACTTTATGTATCAAGGGCCCATGTTGCGGAAGACACAAATGGGATACCAACAGCATATACTAAAGCTCTTATTATTACCCATCTCCTTCTGCAACACACCTCTCCCCTCCTGGAGTATTTGGGAGAGGGTGTTAGAGGCTTGGGATAAGGAATAACTTCTCTTAAAGTTACTCTTTTTTCTATTGGTTTAGAAAAAATAGAAGCACTTGCATTTTTTAATGATCACTGGTAAAATTCCCCTGGGCTTCAGTTTCCTTATCTGTAAACCAAGAGTAGGGTGAATGATCTCTCAAAGACACTTCCTATCTCTGTATACATTTTTCACTTAAGCATGCATCAAAATTATTTGATACTTTTGTAAAGATACTTGCAGGTTCACAGTGTTCAAAAATATAGAGTATATTCATTGTTTAATCAGAATGCGTGTCCACTGCTGGGAAATTCAAAGAATTCTGTCGCCCTTGAGAAGTAAATCACAGTCATCAGAAGCTTCTGTGATTAAGTTTATTACAGAGAGTACAATATAATTTACATCTGCAAACTCTGAACTAACTAAAGTAATGGGATGTCAATGTTCATAAAATACCAGCAAAGGCACTTTTGTTGAAACAGCAGTGATATAAATGAGGGCCTGTAAGGTCTGTGTGTCAGAGCAGAGAGTTGTAGAGCTGCTACGGCCAGTGTGAGCTAGACAACTGAGGATGGAAAACTAGCCAACCAAGTAAATATTCATATTGCAAGAAATGGTTCAGAAATATCCTTCCTGAAATGGGCCAAGAAAATTCCCCAGCTCCCAGCCCACTGCCATAGTGCAGTAGATTCAGGTATGCCTCTGGGTTTTCTGATTGTACTCTGGTGTAGTATGAAGTTAAAAACAAGTAATTCTAGAAATTATTTTTATTGTAGCAACTAAGAACTCAAATAATATATCCTTGTATTGCATTTTTTCCTGTTTCTTTCTATATCAGTTAGGAAAGCTTTTAGCAGCAAGTGACAGAATAGTCATCTAATAATATCTAATAGCATGAAGACTTATGTTGTTTATTCAACCAGAAGCCCAGAACTACGTGGGTCGGGGTCCGTTATGCAACTTGTGATATTGTTGAGGACTGGGGTCATCCTTGGATTCATTTACTCTTTATCTTCAGTATTCAGGGATGTCTCCTCTCATACTTGCAAGATGGCTGCCTCACCTTTCTATGACACCATCCTAAGCAAGAAACATGAAAATGGTAGAAAAAGAGACTTTCTCTTCATCATCTCTCTTTCAGAGAAAACAACTTTGTTTCCTAAAAGGCCCCAGAAGAGTTCTCTTTATGTGTCATTGATCAGAATGGGTCCATATGTGCAGTCCTAGAACAATTACTGGCAAAGCGGTATGGGAATGGCACAATTGTCTGAGATTAATCACAATTCATTCCTTTGGGCCAGATACTGTCAAATTCTAAATTTCAAATGGTTAAAAACATGACTCTTATATAAGCATAGAGTGAACACATATCAAAGGTAACTCCTTAATGAGGGCGCCATCAAAATAGTAAAGCTGGTTCAAAGCTGACTAGGAGAAAGTGATAGATAGGTTTAATATGTTACAGGACTATAAAACTGTAACCTTACGGGTTATCTTTTTTACCAGACAGAAATTCCTCACACTTTATTAATGTTCTACAAATTAACATATATCTTTACAGAATCAAGAGTAAGTTATATGTCAAGTAAATGTACATCTCCCTAGAGAATTAGATACTCTTTGGTTGAGTCTAAGACATTGAAAGTTGGACAGTCATTATTTTACCTTATTTCCAAGTTTGGGATACTATTTCTTAACGGCATGTAGCTAAAGGAATCCAACTGAGGTTTTCTTGGCAAAGGTGAAAGAGGAAATGTTTGTTGGGTAGGCAATTAATAGTGTCTGCCACAAACCTCTTATTTCAAATGACTAAATATCATCAGGTAGTTTAAACATTTTTTTCTAGGATTTGGTCCTAAACATGGACAACAATGTCAAGCCCTCTCAAACTCTTAGCATTATATCTTCTAATTTTAGTATTATCAAAATACAGATCTTCCTCCACTTACAATGGGGTTTTGTCCCAATAAACCCATTGTGAGTTGAAATTATCCCAAGTTGAAAATATGTTTAATACATCTAACCTACCGAACATCATAGCTTAGCTTAGCCTAGCCTACCTCAAACAGGTTCAGAACACTTACATTAGCCTACAGTTGGGCAAAATCATCTAACATAAGGCCTGTTTTATAATAAAGTGTTGAATATCTTGTGATTTATTGACTATTGTACTGAGAGTGAAAAACAGAATGGCTGCATGGGTACAGAATGGTTGTCAGTGTATCAGTGGTTTATCCTCATGACTGCATGGCTGATGGGGAGCTGAGGCTGCTGCCACTGCCCAGCATCATGAGAGAGTATTGTACCACATTTTGGTAGCCTGGGAAAAGATCAAAATTCAAAATCTGAAGTACAGTTTCTACTGACTGTGCATCAGTTTTGCACGGTAAAGTTGAAAAATTCTAAGTTGAGCCATCGTAAGTCAGGGAACGTCTGTATTGTAATATAAGTGGTACTTCAGTGTCTACAAGAGTAATTTTTATTGACATTTCAATCCAGGTTCTAACTTTGGATGGACACGTGGATTTCTTTACTCAGAGTTATTGAAAGTAAAACAGTGTCACTGATGAAATGATTATGACAACAGGATGCATTTTCTTGATTTTCTCTAGAGGGTGTTTTCCAGTTGTGATTTGTTTCTTTGAAGATGACCCTTGAATTTTACCTGTAAGAAGAGATTTCTTTCTTTTCACAAGCTCATCTATGGGTAACTAAATCCCAATGACACTTAAGTTTCCCAGTGGCCTAGTCTACGTAGGCTTATTTGTTTTTCTTCAGTTATTATTTTTCCTATTGACTCAGTAAAGCCAGATCAGGAGCCGTATTCCAAAACTACATGCGAATTCCACAGTGAACATTTTTTTAACATCTTTGTTGGCGTATAATTGCTTTACAATGGTGTTAGTTTCTGCTTTATAACAAAGTGAATCAGCTATACATATACATATACCCCCATATCGCTTCCCTCTTGTGTCTCCCTGCATCCCACCCTCCCTATCCCACCCCTCTAGGTGGTTACAAAGTACCAAGCTAACCTCCCTGTGCTATGCGGCTGCTTCCCACTAGCTATCGGTATTACATTTGGTAGTGTATATATGTCCATGCCACTCTCTCACTTTGACTCAGCTTACCCTTCCCCCTCCCCGTGTCCTCAAGTCCATTCTCTAGTAGGTCTGAGTCTTTATTCCCGTCCTCTCCCTAGGTTCTTCATGACCTTTTTTTTTTTTTTTTAGATTCCATATATATGTGTTAGTATACGGTATTTGTTTTTCTCTTTCTGACTTACTTCATTCAGTATGACAGACTCTAGATCCATCCACCTCACTACAAATAACTCAATTTCATTTCTTTTTATGGCTGAGTAATATTCCATTGTATATGTGTGCCACATCTTCTTCATCCATTCATCTGATGATGGACGCTTAGGTTGCTTCCATGTGCTGGCTATTGTAAACAGAGCTGCAATGAACATTGTGGTACATGACTCTTTTTGAATTATGGTTTTCTCAGGGTATATCCCCAGTAGTGGGATAGCTGGGTCGTATGGTAGTTCTATTTTTAGTTTTCTAAGGAACCTCCATACTGTTCTCCATAGTGGCTGTATCAATATACATTCCCACCAACAGTGCAAGCGGGTTCCCTTTTCTCCACATCCTCTCCAGCATTTATTGTTTGTAGATTTTTTGATGATGGCCATTCTAACTGGTGTGAGATGATACCTCATTGTAATTTTGATTTGCATTTCTCTAATGAAATTGAGTTATTTGCTCCGAAGCTTCCCCCCTCCGCCACCCGCAGTCTCCGCCCGCGAAGGGGCTTCCTAGTGTGTGGAAACCTTTTCTCCTTCTCAGCTCCCTCCCACTGGTGCAGGTCCCGTCCCTATTCTTTTGTCTCTGTTTATTCTTTTTTCTTTTGCCCTACCCAGGTACATGGGGAGTTTCTTGCCTTTTGGGAAGTCAGAGGTCTTCTGCCAGCGTTCAGTGGGTGTTCTCTAGGAGCATTTCCACACGTAGATGTATTTCTGATGTATTTGTGGGGAGGAAGGTGATCTCCACGTCTTACTCTTCCGCCATCTTGAAGCTCCTCCCACAGTGAACATTTTGATCAAAGCAAAGATTGCCTCTGATTTCAAATGGCTCAAGCAGAACTGGGATATTAGGTATAAGAAGCCAGCGCTATGCTGTCATACATTCTACTTGGGATAAGATTCGCTGTTAAGGAATTTTTCTTATGGTGAAGCTTGGAAATAACAGCTGTTCATAATTAAACAGGTGACACTCTCTCTAGTAATTTTATTTGCAAGTGAGTCATGCCGCATGGGTTCTATGGAAGCACATGAGAAACATGTCTTGTGCTTAGCTTTCTCTTTATGGCACCTCTTGGATTTGTCATTCTATTTTGGTGGATTAACAAAGAAGATTCTAACAAGTGAGAATTAAAATCTTGCTTCAAAAGCCAAAATCTAGTTAGACAGCATTTTAGGGAGGGGAACACAGATAATGCTTCTATCCTAAAATCAAGTTTCTATAATCACAAGCTAGGTGGGGTTTTTTTCAGTGATGATAAGAGCTAGAAAATTTTTTGCATTTATTTAAATTCCTCCTCAGGATGTTTATTGTGTCATTTCTGGATGATCCTTCCTGACTAGATCAGGTGACTATCACACTGAGGAGGAATGTAAAGAATAGAATAGTAAAGGATTTAGAATGATCTCAGCAGGGCCATGACACTAAGGAGGGAGCTGACCTGGAGAAATAGGTCAACTGGCCAATATGAAGAGAAATGCATGTTTAATTTGTCAGGGTCTGATTTTCTTTGTATTAAGCATAAATATGAAAAGCAAATATTATTAACTTAAAACTCCTTGAATTCAACTATCCTATTTTGGTTTTCTAATGTTTTGCCTTAAGAAATGCATTGGTTAAAGGAAAGTATTAATTGGATGTGCTATGTAGGGGAAAATTATCAATTTTAATAGCAACATCATAAAATAACATTCTCTCCTACCTTCTTATTCCATTATTTATCAACACACTGGTTTTATTTTTTTCCATGTCTCTTTATACTCCCATATATACATATAGACACTTTGTTTTAGAATTCATACCAAAGAAGATAAAGTTTGTAATCTGCTTTCTCCAGTTAATACTATATCTTAAGTGTCACAATTACAAGTGGCAGTCTGTCTGGTAACTTGCATGATGGTTTATTTGACTCTTTGTTAGACATTGATCTTAAATATTTTTAATGCTGCAAAAAAAATTCTCCTACATAACTTTTTTTCCCTACTCTATACTATTTGTTATTTGGCAGATGTATTAGTCAGGATAGGCTGGGTTATGTTTCAGTAACAAATTGACCCCAAAATACCAGTAGTTTAATACAGTAATAACTTGTTTCTCACTCATGTTACATGTCCATCATGTGTCAGTGGGGGGAGGGGCACACAGTCCTCAGGGACCGAGTTTGATGGAGATTTCACATTATTGTAGCTGCCAGCTGGAACAGACGTCTAGCTCAATTATCATGGTAAAGGAAGAGATAATGGAAAATTATGAACAACCCTTTCACTGCTTCTACCTGGGAGTGACACATGTTCCTCTGCTCACAACATTTTGACCAGAACTAGTCTGTAAGGGTAGGTGAGAAATCGAATGGAGAAAATAGAGTATTAGAGAACATTACAGAATCTTCAACAGCAGGGGTGCTGGAGAGGGAAGAAAGATTATTTTCTTAGAATGAATTCCTGATCTGTTAGAATTCCTTGGTCAAAAAAAGGAGACATATATGAACTTTTGGAAACTTCTTTGCAGAGTGTTTTATAGAAAGATGTGTTTCCTTCATGGTGGCTGGTAGTACAGAGTGGTGGCGAAGAGCAGGGCCTGGGGTCTGAGGCAAATCTTTGTTGGTCTCCTGACAGTTAGTGGCTACGTGTTCTTGAGCAAATTACTTACTCTTACTAACCCTCACTTTCCTAATTTGCTATAAGGGTATGATTATATCTACTGCACTTGATGAGGATTGAATGAAAGACTATGTGTAAAGTATTGGCACAATGTGTCTGGCCTATGGTAAGTGCTTGAAAAATGGTAAATATTATTGTTTACTGCTTTTCACTACTTTCTTCATTATGACTATATCCTTTATAATTTTATCCAATGTTAAACATTTGGGTTATTTAGTGGATTCAACAATTAATAGGTTTAGATGTGGTAATTATCTATACTTTCAAAGAAATGAGGTGAGGGCTCATAATTTTTTTCCTACTCATAGAGGACCTGACCAGGAGAATATTTTTGGTTTCTGACCAGAAACTCAAGATCATCTCTATTATCTTTTCTTTAATCCTAATTGGAGGTGCAATGATGGTGAGGGCACAGAAAAAGAAGGAGGGTGTACTGTGTTATCAAGATTCTAGTTCTTGTTCATAAGGCTAAGCCATCATGTGTGAATGTATGTGGGTTTTTGAAAAATTAGTTTTTACTAGAGTATAGTTGATTTACAATGTTGTGTTAGTTTCAGGTGTATAGCAAAGTGAATCAGTTATACACATACATATATCCACTCTTTTGTAGATTCTTTTCCCATATAGGTCATTACAGTGTATTGAGTAGAGTTCCCTGTGCTATACAGTAGGTT
Source organism: Tursiops truncatus (assembly GCF_011762595.2). Classification (NCBI taxonomy): domain Eukaryota; kingdom Metazoa; phylum Chordata; class Mammalia; order Artiodactyla; family Delphinidae; genus Tursiops; species Tursiops truncatus. Next base: position 111,803,791 of record NC_047055.1, on the reverse strand, counting down.
CTTATTAATTATCTATTTTATATGTAGTAGTGTGTATATGAGTACCCCATTCTTGTGATTGGGAGGCAAAACAAGGTGTCATGATCGAGTTGAGAGGAGATGGGTCACGTTTTGTAAGTTGTAGTATTAAAACCATATGAGGTCATTTGTTTTGTATTTTTCACATAATTCCATATTTAAATGTTTCTTTGTGATTTTATCGAATAGGTTTTATTTATATAATATACAATCTGGTTATCTGATATTGAACTAATGTCAGTGTTCTTTTTATTTTTGTGGTACTAATAAACATATTAAACAATTTTTGAGGGCTTTTTATGTAGTCTCACTGTGCCGGGTGCTATGGTATACAGAACTTATGGCTCTGATCTAAAAGGAACATATATAGAGCCATGGAGATAAATATGTATGTACATAGCTAACTATTATTAGCAGTGTGATGGGACAAGGGCCAAAATAAAGCAGAAATGTGTGGCTCTGAGAACTTAAGAATGGGCCAATTTCACCTGGGTGTTTTCGAGAATCTTCAGGGAGGAGAAGCTTTTGAAATGGGCCCTGAAACCTGAGGAAAGCTTCAACTGGTGAAGCAGGAAGAAATACTTTACAGAAAAAGGGAACAAAATGAGCAAAGACACAAAGAGAAAAAGACCAGTTGTTTGTACGCTTTTCTATAGGCATTAGGAAGCCAAGAGAGGATTTTGAGCAGGAGATAGACATCATTTGATCAGTGTTCCAACCATATGGAAGCTGGATTAGATGGGATAGATTGGGGTAAGAGAACCCAGTTCAGAGGCACTTGTAATGATCCAGAAGAGAAGAGTGAGAGGACAGGTTTGGCAGCACTGGTGAAAGTCTTAGCCTTGGCAAGGGAAAAGACGTAGTTCCATCTGTAATTCGGTAGAACAAGCAGAAGATGGATGAAAATGAAGAGAGATGAATTTATAAGGCAGAACTTGTTGGGTGAGCCCCATTTCCTCAGAGAAGTAAAAGGTTGTTGAGAGTAAGCAGACTGGTTGGAGACTTGAGGAAACTATTAAAAGTCTGGAATTTGTCATGTAGAAATAATTCCACAGAAATTAATGTGTGAAATTGTTCATTGAAGAATTGCTTAAAACAGACACCAAATCAGAAATAACACAAATGCCTATTCAATAGGCAATTGGTTGAAAAACTTGCAGTACATCCCTGCAATGGGATCTTATTCAGATAAGGTCTGTCTTAGATGGGGTGCAGATAAGCATTGATGTAGAAAGAAACAATATATTGTAAAGTGAAAAAATTAAATTATAGTATAATGTGTATGACACGTCCTTTTTTTGGAAAAAAATACAATGTAACAAAACCAAGTACACTTATATATGCATATTTGTAATTTTAAAGATTTGTATATGTGTAGGATATATCTGAAAAGATACTAATGATTTTCTTCCAGGAGAGAGTATCTTTGTGTCTTCCATCAAAACCAAACCAAACCAAAACCTCTGTGTGTGAATATATGTCTATGTGTTTGTGTGTGTATTTGCACATGCATGCATATATGCATCACAAAAAAAGTCTAGAAGGAGGTGGCCAAAAAGCACATGAAAAGATGCTCAACATCACTAATTATCAGAGAAATGCAAATCAAAACTACAGTGAGGTATCACCTCACACTGGTCAGAATGGCCATCATCAAAAAGTCTACAAACAATAAATGCTGGAGAGGGTGTGGAGAAAAGGAAACCCTCCTACACTGTTGGTGGGAATGTAAACTGGTACAGCCACTATGGAAAACAGCATGGAGGTTCCTTAAAAAACTAAAAATAGAACTACCATATGATACAACAATCCCACTCCTGGGAATATACCTGGAGAAAACCATAACTTGAAAAGATACATGCACCCCAATATTCATTGCAGCATTATTTACAATAGCCAAGACATGGAAGCAACCTAAATGTCCATCAACAGAGGAATGGATAAAGAAGATGTGGTACATATATACAAGGGAATATTACTCAGCCATAAAATAGAACAAAAGAATGCCATTTGCAGCAACATGGATGGACCCAGATATTATCATATTAAGTGAAGTAAGTCAGAGACAGAAAGACAAATATCATATGATATCACTCATATGTGGAATCTAATTTAAAAAATGATATAAATGAACTTATTTATGAAACAGAAACAGATTCACAGATTTTAAAAACTTACAGTTACCAAAGGGAAAATGTTGGGGGGGGGGATAAATTAGGAGCTTGGGATTAACATACACACACTACTATATATAAGATAGATAACCAACAAGGACCTACTGTATAGCACAGGGAACTCTACTCAGTATTCTGTAATAACCTATATGGGAAAAGAATCTGAAGAAGAATGAATATATGTATACGTATAACTGAATCACTATGCTGTACACCTGAAACTAACACAACATTGTAAATCAACTACACTCCAATAAAAATTTTTTAAAAAGCTAGAAGTATACTCATTAATCTTCACATTTTTTTATCCTTTCATTTTTGTTGACTTTTTTACTTTACAAGAAGCAAATATTAATTTTTCAATTGAAAATAATAATTACAACATAAAACATTTTTAGACAATGAGGTCCCCATAGAGGTATACAAAACTTATGGTTTTGATCTAAAAGGAACATATCCTTTTAGAGTTTGGGAAGTCTGGATTTGTAGTAGAACCTATTGGTACAATGACACATTTTTTCCTCTAGCTGTGCTTGGCAGCCTAAGAGCTGGGGTGGAGAAATAATTGGGGGTTATATCTAAAGCTGAGGTTGCATAAAGTAGATGCAATAGAAGGTCAAGTGCACTGATTAGTCTAAATAGTTGATAAGGGCAAAGCTGAGGGGGTTGCACATAACATCCAAAGTAAGTAGCCTACAGTCCCTTTAAGCTATCACTCAACATGGAATTCCTACACCACATGCCTTAGTTTTGACCCTTGCTCTATCCTGTCCTCACTCATTCGGCTACTACCCTGACTTTTCACTTCCTCTTTTCATCCTCACTACCTTTTTAGAATATATTGGATGTAAGTAACAGAAAATTCTCTCAACTGGGTAAAGAAAAAGAAAGCTTATTGTCTCATATGAAAGGAAATGTATTCTCATATAAGAAGAAATGTACTGGAAGCAACCTAAACATCCATTGACAGATGAACGGATAAAGAAGATGTGGTACATATATACAATGGAAGATTACTCAACCATAAAGAAGAACAAAATAATGCCATTTGCAGCAACATTGATGGACCTAGAGATAGTCACACTGAGTGAAGTAAGTCAGACACAGAAAGATGAATATCATATGATATTGCTTATATGTGGAATCTAAAAAAAGGGTACAAATGAACTTATTTACAAAACAGAAGTAGAGTTGCAGATGTAGAAAACAAACTTATGGTTACCAGGGGATGGGGGGGAGGGATAAGTTGGGAGATTGGGATTGACACGTATACACTACTATACATAAAATAGATAACTAATAAGGACCTACTGTATAGCACAGGGAACTCTACTCAATACTCTGTAATGGCCTATATGGGAAAAGAATCTAAAAAAGAGTGGATATGTGTATATGTATAACTGATTCACTTTGCTGTACACCTGAAACAAACACAACATTGTAAATCCACTGTACTCCAATAAAAATTAAAAAAAAACCCCACATAATTGGCAAGGGAGTATTGCGTGGCAGTTGAGAGCACAGATTAGAGCCAGGCGAGGTTTTGAATCTGGCTCCACAACTCATCAGCTGTTGACCTTGGGAAGGTTACTTTGCCTGTCTATGTCTCAGTTTCCTCATCCTTAAAATGGAGACAGTAACATACTAACTTCACAGAATTGTTATGAGGATTAAATTGGTTTAAAATTATTTGTAAAGTGTTAAAAATATTTGTAAATAATTAGCTAAAATTATTCATAAAATGCTTAGAGCACTAAGTGCTAAATACATGTTAAACACAAAATTGGCATATACAGGAAATTTGCAAGCAAGATGAACTAACTCACTCTTACTTGGAGGTTTTCACATTCATTTATTTGTCAACTGTTTGCCTGGATCTAGGGTAAATAGTGGGGAATATAAAAGGCATAGAACCTGACCACAGGGGTGGGGGATGGTGGGTGGTGACTACAGCCATTCTTTTCTTTTTACGGTGGAAAGTCCCCCATCCCCCAGAGCTGTTTGAGAGCAAGAGCAGGCATTGTGCTCTGTGGAGGCCGAACAGCAAGATTCTGATTTCGGGGGTGATGTAAGGACACCAGACAGATATCATCATGTTCACTGGGATCATTCCCTGGGGCCTGCTGTGTCTCCATTCACTGACACTGATGTATGGTGACTGCCCTCTATTCTCCTCCGTAACTGGTGGTAACTGTCTTGGTCTAAATGTTTGGGGGTTTGCAAAGGTCTTGACATCAATACATTTCCACAAAGAATCCAAGTAGCAAAAGGGAAAGAAAAGAAAAAGCAACTCAACAATAAAAAAGTTAACTCAATTTAGAAATGGGCAAAGAATCTGAATAGATGTTTCTCCAAAGAAAATAAACAAATGGCCAATGAGCATTAGACAAGATGCCCAACATCATTCGTCATCAAGGAAATGCAACTTAAAGCCACAATGAGATACCACCTCACATCCACTGGAATGGCTATAATCAAGAAGACAGACAATAACAAGTGTTGGTGAGGATGTGAAGAAACTGGAATCCTCATACACTGCTGGTGGGAATGTAAAATGCACAGCCACTTTGGAAAACAGTTTGACATTTCCTTAAAATGTTAAACATTAGAATTACCATATGACCCAGAAATTCCACTCCTCGATGTATCTCCAAGAGAAAGAAAACATGTCCACATAAAAATTTGTGCACAAACGTTCATAGCACTATTTATAATAGTCAAAAGTGGAAACGATCCAAATGTCCATCAGTGGATGAATGGATAAACAGAGAGTGGTTTATCTGCACAATGGAATATTATTTGGCAATAAAAAGGAATGAAGTCATGATACAGGCTACACCATGGATGAGCCTTGAAAACGTTATGCTAAATGAAAGAAGTCAGAACCAAAAGACCACATATTGTATGATTCCGTTTATATAAAATGTCCAGACTAGGCAAATCTATAGAGACAGAAAGTAGATTGGTGGTTGCCTGGGACTGGGGGAAGAGTTGGAAAGAAATGGGGAAAGACTGCCAATGATTATAGGGTTTCTTTCTGAGGTGATGAAAATGTTCTAAAATTGATTGTTGTACATCTCTGTGAATATACTAAAAACCACTGTGAGAGAATGAGTTTTATAGTAAATTATATCATTGTATCTCAAGAAACTCTTAATAATAAAAAAAGAAACATTACGTCTGATTGGAGCCATGTCAAGCCACCATCCGTAAAGATTAGAAATCAAAGCGCTCACCATTTTCCTTCCTTGTTCTTCTTATCTGGGGAATATTAGAGACTGGAAGAAATCTAGAAAAATCCTTTACTCCATTCTCCTCTTCCAGGCAGAGAGGCAAAACATCCAGGGATGTGGATCTTAAAATGCAGCCCTCCAAATTTTAATATCTTGGCATGATCAGATTATGAAATTCCCCCAGAGCAGTGGAATACGAGAACAGAGTATGGGGTGCACTTAAGGTAGGGAATTCCTCGCAGGATATTTCATAGGTTGCTGCTACTGGGGAATTTCACTGCAGAAAAGTTATCCTGTTGCTAGGCAACACTGCAGCTTGAATTGAATTCACGGTGATCGGAATGCCTCACATAAACTCACGACTCATATTCCTATCTATCTCCAGTGAGAAGAGTGCAGACAAAAAGCATTTTTTAAATTTTAAAAAGGGTATAGTCACAGCATTAAAGAAAATTAAAAAACAGGACTCACTTATATACCCCTCATTTAAATAGAGGAATTAAAATTTCTGTATATTTTATTAGATTGCAATTATTCACAAGCATACGTTTTTCACGATTACAATTGTAATGTGCATACCACCTAACAATCTGCTTTTTCCTTTAATGTATTATAAGAAGGTCCCCATATAGTTATAAAGTCTTCCTAATGATTATTTTAAATGACCACACTGTAGTCCTTTTTGTTCGTGTCCCATAGTTTGCTAAACCTTTGCTTTTTCAATGGACATTTATGCTCTTTTTCATTTTCCCCCTTTGCAGAAAATTCCACAGCACATGGCTTCTTTGAGAAGAATGTATAATACAGGAGCTCGATGAGTTAAGTACTGCTCTTCAATGACTATATTTAATTAGCCTCCTTTTTTTATAGCCATTTGGAAATCACTTCAGAAGCACATTTAATCCATCCAATCAGTCATTTCTCCAGAGTGGGAACACTGTCTCATTGTTTGGTTGAGTCTTAAAACTGCCTGTGTGCCTGGCAAAGAACTCTGAGGGAAGCTTTACATTTTTGATACTGCCAATTGCGTGGAATGTGGCTTGGAGAATTAACAAAATCCACAGGAATGAAAGGGAATTCTCTGCACTGAAGGGAATGGTGCTCCCTCAACACATGAAATTAATGTGCAGAATACTGGTCAAATGCAGATCCTATGAATTTTTAAGAAATTTTTTAAAGGATCATGAAAATAAAAGGAATTTTATTGTCTTCAGTTTCAAGATTGTCACAGTTGCTAATCAGATGTCTCAAAAGGTTTAAGATTGGAGCTTTTCTTACAAATATTTTACAATCTAACTGCCTCATGTATTTGCTGCACTTAAAAAAGGTGCAGATTAGACATCTAACAAAAATGCCAACTGTTTCATTTAAGAATGGTTGACGGTTAAGGATTTCAAATATATAACTTCAAATATAGCCATTATCAAGGCTTTCAAAAATGAATATTTGAAAAGTTTGTAGAAAAAAACTGACATAGTTTTCCCCAAGTTAAAACAAAAATGAAAATCTTCCATTGGAATGTCTGTGTGTTATTTTTGGAAAGTCTACTTTAGATCAGAGAGGTAATGTAGTTTTGTTGTCAAAAAAACAGGCTCTTATCCCTTTGGCCTTTACCTTTCAAAACTGAAATGTTGCAAATTGATTCTGAGATGGGAAACCCTGCTAATGTCAGTTGAAGGCTTACCCTGGAACTTTTTGCCGCTTCAAATAGAAAAGCCTCTATAGGCTTTCTCTGATTCAGCAGCAGCCTGCTTAGCATTAAGAAAGGGCAAGCCAGACTCCAGAGTCGGGTAATTATGGCTGAGCTCTTGGATATTCTCTTTGGGAGATAACAAGGTCGGGTCTTCCCATATTACAAGATGCCAGTAGGAGCTTGCTGTCTGGCTACATCCTGCAGTTTGAAAGTAGTTCAGCTTGGAACACTTTCGCAGCGTCAAGTAAAGGTACAACTCTTGCCAAATGGAGATTGCTTTAAAAAGAAGCTGACCGGGAATATGGCTCTGAGCAAAGGATCTGCAGAGATCTTGGAGCAGAAGGCCATATTAATCATTCATGATCATGAGGACGCTCTCTAACTCAGAGCAAACATTTGTTCCAAAGGAACTAAAGCACCTTGTTTATCAGGATGCAAATGGCTCCCCAAGTAATCAAATCAGAATTTTATAACTAGTTAGAATTAAGTATTTGGTAACTTCATTTTACATTTTTTTAAAAATTCAGGATTACTGAGGCATAATTCACTCTTTTTAATGTATATAATTCTGTATTTTGACAAACATAAAACAAGCATGATAAAGAATATTTCCATCACTCCAGAAAGTTCCCTCATGCCCCTTTGCAGTCAGCCCCTTCCTCTTTCTCCTGTCCCTGGCAACCACTGATCTGTTTGCTGTCTTGACAGTTTTGCTTTTCCCAGAATGTCATATAAATGATATCCTACAGGATCTAGCCTCTAGAGTCTGGATTCTTTCACTTAGAGTAATGCGTTTGTGATTCACCTGTGTTGTTGCTTGTATCAGCAGTTTGTTCCTTTTTATTGCTTAACAATATCTCAGTGTATGGATGTACCACAATTTGTTTATCCACTTACCAGCTGATGGACATCTGGGTTGTTTCCCTCATTTTACTTTAATATTTTCTTTTTGCATGATAGTGTACAGCTTACAAAAGCTCTTTTACCTTCACTTACATCCTATTATGAAAATATGGCTATTTCAATTTTTCCGATAATAATGAATCAGAGCCACAGGGAGCTTAAATGGCTTTAGATATTTACCAGCTAGAGGTAACAACTTCAAATTTCTTTCTCCCATGCTAACCCTCTTTCCATTATACAACGCCACTTCTCTGATCTGAGGTGAATATTGTTGCTTGAAGACCCTTATCTATTGGCGTATAACAATGCACTACACATTTAACAGAGTCTTGGGGAAACAGGACCTTTAATTTTTCATAGAAATAAAGATCCTAATGCTGTCAGTGTGGTGTGGTAGGAAGAAAATCTATTTTGGAGTCAGTCTTGCGTGCATAGCCTAGCTCTGTAACCTAGAGAAAGTTCCTTAACTTCTCCAATCCTCAGTTTCTCTATCTGAACAATGCTTTCCACCATACTGGCCTCTGCACCTTGTGATAATGAAGTGAAGTTATGTGTACATGATGCATCTCACGTAGTGGCTGGGACATACTAGGCATTTCTTACACACTAGCTTCCTTGTCCCCTGCCTCCCGCCATATGCGCGTGCACACACACACACACACACACACACACACACCCCTATCCAGTAGTGTAAAAACAAAATGCTGGCAAACTGTGGTACCATAAGGGGGAAAGAATCGGAGAGGGATGAAGCCTATAGTTGGAGAGAGGAAGGGGTGAGCCTAGAGACGGACTCCAGTCTGCTTTCAAGCTGCAGTGCTGACTGATGTAAAAGTCTGCTGACAGACGGCCTCAGTCTCCCCTAGTGACCCACCTGACCTGGGAGGAAGCCCCTCTGGCTGCCATGTGTCCTACCTCTGTTCCTTCTGGAGCATTTAACATCATCCTGTATGTCAGCCACTTATTCAAACCATTGCCAAGGCCAACTCTATTCAAGCACCTAAATACTCCTGGGATGTGCCATTTTTATCCATGATTACCCCCTTCCAGGCACTATGTTCTTCCTTCTGTGTGGGCAGCTCGACCCTAAGTGCCACAGTTTCCACAGTCTTTGGTCTCTCTCCTGAGCAGCAGCCATGGTGGCCACTCTACAAGGCCGCTGGCCACTGTGAGGGAGCACTTGGTCTTTCTGCTGTTAGTCATCAGCTGTGACTAAGTGTCGCAAATCTTATCTCAACAGGGTCTGGGCAATTCTTCCCCCACCCTGCCAAAGGAGCAAGGATTTTGTACCACAAATAATGACTCGTTGAAAAAAGAAAATTAAAATTAAAGAATCACATACCAGAGGATCTTTGATTTTTTTTTTTTTTTTTTTTTTTTTTGCGGTACGCGGGCCTCTCACTGTTGTGGCCTCTCCCGCTGCGGAGCACAGGCTCCGGACACGCAGGCTCAGCGGCCGTGGCTTATGGGCCCAGCCGCTCCGCGGCATGTGGAATCCTCCCAGACCAGGGCACGAACCCGTGTCCCCTGCATTGGCAGGCAGACTCTCAACCACTGCGCCACCACGGAAGCCCGAGAATCTTTGATTTTTAAAAATGGAGGATTAGAGGAATAAATTTTTCCACAAATACGTGATAATAGTTTTAAGATTCATGTTAGAAAAATAGATTTTGGAAGAAAGATCAGTGTACTTAGTATGTTTCTCTGTATAATAAATCCTGTCCGGGCTTCCCTGGTGGCGCAGTGGTTGAAAGTCCGCCTGCCGATGCAGGGAACACGGGCTCGTGCCCCGGTCCGGGAAGATCCCACATGCCGCAGAGCGGCTGGGCCCGTGAGCCATGGCTGCTGAGCCTGCGCGTCCGGAGCCTGTGCTACGCAATGGGAGAGGCCACAGCAGTGAGAGGCCTGCGTGCCGCAAAAAATAAATAAATAAATAAATAAATAAATAAATAAATCCTGTCCTTTTGAATAGAATATAATCTAATACATTAGAAAAAAGTCCCGAGGTTTTTATTTTAAAGGCAGTGATATTGCTACAGGCAAAATAATTATAACCATTAACTCCTCAAAATGTCAGTGGAGGCTTTGGCATGAAAATCCCAGAGGAATCCCAAACTGCCTAACCAGTTTTAAAATTTTAAGAATTGCATTCTTGGAGGAAAAAAAAGTACTTAAGAGAGATGGTACTCAGAAGTCTACATTATTTAATGCAAAAAATTATAATAATTCTAACTTCTTTTTAAAAATTCATTCTTATGTTGCTTTGGGGCTTTATCTTTAGAGACTGTTTTATATAGTTGGCAAACAACAAAATCCCTGAACTTTAGGAGCAAACTACAAGTTGGGCTATATGATCGAGAATACCACTTTTTATTAACATCTTTTGTCACAAAGATTACCCCTTTAGTAAGATAAAGCAAATATATTGTGAACAAAAACTGAATCTTTCTTTAATAGAAAATAACTATAACTTGACTATTATTGTGATTAACTACACTTCTCTATGATTTGTTGTCTTAATTAAGTAATTATAAACTAAAACAAAAGCAGTGATTAAAACTGAGGTGGGGAAAATACACTTATTCACTTTATATTTATTAGGTATTTAATGAAATATGAAGGTGGATATAAAGTGGAGTTAACAACTCATCAGTTTACCTGGGAACTTTCCTGGTTTTAGCACTGCAAGTCCCATATCTGGGACCTTCCTCTGTCCCAGGCAAACTGAGATGGTTGGTCACCCTAAATAAAGCAAAAATGCATGGTAAAATCCTGCTCTCAAGAAATCTAATCTACTAGGAGAGATGAGATATGTGCAATGAAATGTTTAGAAACAAAGTAATAATTAAACAATTATTGATAACAGCATGCTGTCAAAATTAGTACAAATCATTGTTATGTAAGTTTTACAGTTTTTCAAAATATTGAATATTGGGGAGGTAGTTCAAGAATTGAGTACCTACCATGCAGTAAGGTAGTTTCTATCTTGCCCAGAAAAATTATCTCTTTCCCAGTAACTTGCACAATGATACAGTGTCAGTAAAGGGCTCAGCTGGAATTTGAACTCAGGTGTTTTGATTTTTGAAATTCACAGGCTTCTCATTGTCCCAGAAGAACACGGAAACCACAGTCTTAGCTCCATTTTTAAAATACCTGAAGCAGCTGAGACCTGGACTAGTGGCCTATACAGCACCCCAGAGCATTGCAGTGATAGAGCTTGGATAAAAACCCATGTTTCTTGGCTTATAGTCTAGGGCTGATGACACCATAGAGTGACAGATCACATAGTCTGGAGCAGGCAGTGGAGGCTTGAGTGAAAGAATAATATTTGCACTGTGGCTTGTTTATCTTTCCCCTCTAAGCCTCTTGCTTCACATCCTTATCCATCTGGTGTGCAGCACCATTAGATGGCTGCATGTGTCCACCTGCTGGACTGGTCTTATGGTACACCAGTTGTAGCCTCTCTGGTCCTAACCCATCATCCTGTTTACAGGTCTATCCTGCTTTTAGGCTAGTGTTTACCAGATGTGAAATTTGTAACATCCTGAATCAGCAACACCTGGATGTATACTAAAAATGCTGATTCTTGGACTACTATCCTAGACTCTTTGAAATTAAGCCAAGAATATGTATTCTAATTATTTTTCACCAAGAAGTTTAAGATACTCTGCTCCAGGGCCAAGCACCCTTTCTTGATCTGTGCCCTAAACTCTGGAGAACATAGTTACTTTACTGAAGTCCTCAGTCTCACCCTGACTCAACTGCTGGGATCCTGCCACCTATGAACAGGTTCATATATCATTCATTCATTCATTTAGCCATTCAACAAATATTTGTTTGATGCCTCCTATGAACTAGTCACTCTGCTCCACAGATGTCTACATTAGTGGCTGCATTGCTCACAGCCTGGTTTCCTTCATGCAGTACTTTTCCCACTTAATTCAACTCTCAAGATTTCCTGTTCCTGAATTCTAAACTTAAACTTGCCTGAATGGCCTTTTTGGACATTGCTTTGATTATATGGCTCCCCATAGGGTCAGCTCCTACAGCCCTTGAAGTCCTGGTCATACCAAACTTAGCAGGTTTGCTTCAGATCCCTTCTTGTGTGTTCTCCTCAATAACCATGTTTTTCGTAATTGACCTAAATTTTATCAAGAGTAAACAGGGTACTGTAGCAGGACAGATGAGAGAGGGAGAGGGAGAGGGAGAGGAAGAGAGAGAGAGAGAGAGAGAATAATTGTTCTTAGAGACAGAGAATAGACCCTGATGCTTTAAGTGAGAGAAACAGGATGACAATTTTGATAAAGGATATAATACACAATGAAGATATAATAGTCATGAACCTTTGTGCAATGAATAACATAGCATTAATGTATAGAAATCAAAAACTTCTGTAAATATCAAGATAACTTGATAGGAACACAATCAATTGACAGTCTATTATCAATATGTGACAAAGTAGTCAAATAAATAAGGATATAAAATTTCAATAATATAATTAAGAAAAAGGAATTATTAAAGAGTTGTTTTTTGGGGAATTTTTGGCTGTATGCAGGCCTCTCACTGTTGTGGCCTCTCTCATTGCGGAACACAGGCTCCGGACGCACAGGCTCAGCGGCCATGGCTCAGGGGCCCAGCTGCTCCGCGGCATGTGGGATCTTCCTGGACCGGGGTACAAACCCGTCCGGGGTACAAACCCGTGTCCCCTGCATCGGCAGGCGGACTCTCAACCACTGCGCCACCAGGGAAGCCCTATTAAAGAGTTTTTGATGTTGTACTCTACAAAGATAACAGATATTATCTGTTGAGATGTTCTCCTCCTTCTTAAATATCCATGGGGTATTTACAAAAAGTGACTAAATGCATGTCTACAAAATAAATTTTTTATAAAAATTGCACAAGTTAGAAATTGCATGGGTGACATTCTCTGAGCATGATCCCATAAAAATTTTTTAGAAATTAATAAAAGTATAAAGGAAAGACAAGACCAAAGAGAGATGAACAACTTCAGCCTAATAGTTTTGGAACAAAGATGACTTCAAAATAAAGTTACAGACTATTAGAAAATAATTAAAACTTAATACTTGTTAAAATTTATGAGATTCTTAATTATACTCTTTTCAGAGACAGAAAGTAAATACAACAACAATAAATCATAAAACAAAAATACTGAACAACAACAACAAAAACCAGGTAAATCTCTGGTAAATATAATTGAGGAAAAAAATGAAAGAAAACAAGAATGAAGAAAATTAGAAATGAGAAATGGTTAGAAGAGCAGGTATGAAAAACATTATTGTTGAATGAATGAATATATAAAAGTTAAAATTTTCAAAGGGTATACAGTCAATAGCATGCAAATAAATTTGTAAACATTGATGAGTGGTTGACGTTACTAGTATCAGGACCCATTCTGCCAGTAGCTGGGTTTTAAGAGTGCCAGAGGAATTGCAAGCAGTTTAAAAACCATTTGGCTTGAGGAAACTTGGAAGATTTTACAGGTCACATCATAGTCACTGCAGTCAGTTACTGAAAGGTCTACAACTGCCCCAGAGAGTGAATGTTATAGGAAAATTTTATTTGCTAAAATTTTATCTAGTCTTCTCCCAATTCTGCCCTACCCCAAAACTTCAACAATCCTCCTAACAAAAGAAGCTACAAGAAAACAAATGTGAATGTTTACCTGTTGGAAGGACTTCATCTTTACTATCATAATTACATTTTATTTGAAACATTTAAGATGTAATTCTTGTGCTCCAGAAGTTCTTTCTATGATGACTGATTTTAAGCTTTACCCAAATATTGGTTTAAATAGTCAGCCATTCAGTCCAATATATTTCAACTAGGGAAGCTGGAAGAATCTGAAAGTGTGAGCCCCAGTGCTCTTAGGCATGGAGTGTAACTCCTGGGAGAAAAACACACTGCAGAAAGGGAATGAAGGCCAGTTAACAAAGTCACTGAGCATACTGCTGCTTGAACACTGTTGGAAACGTGCTAGGAAAGCAGTGAGGCAGTTTTGATCAGAAATAACATCTTTGGGACTTCTGGGAAGTTCATTACTTTTATTATTTGCATTTATTTGTAGCAAGTAGATATCAGCTCAGATAGTCTTTGGAAATCCTTCTGATATAAGTGGATGTTAGGAAAGCATAGTGTCCATAAAACAGGCCACTGCTTTAGTTTCTGAGCATCCGTAGGTTGGGTTCACAGGGTTGCTGCTTCTGGGCTAAAGCAATTATCAGAGGGAGCAGCAGGAGGAAGCTCATGCCACGACACCCACACTTGCTTCTCCTCAGAAATAATGATGTCCACAAAGGTTCCCTAACTTTCTCAGTTCACACCACCCTTAGAATCTCAGTAATTCTTTCACAGGGCATGTAGGCCAAAACAAATACCTAACAGTTCCATTTATTAAGGAGTTAGGTCCAGATAACTTAATAAGTATTTATATTCTAAAAACTTAGCACCCGTTGGGCACTAAATAGCTTCTCAACCTTTAGAGTCACACTGAACACTGCAATCCTCGTTTTTTATATCACATTGATTTTCATGCAATACTTTCTTTTTTTTTTATAGCAACCACTAAAAATCCCAGCTTAGCAAAATATGATGTCATCAAAAGGAATGTAGTGATCTAACTCATGATGAAACTGAATTATCTCAAGCTAGTAGTTCATATGGTATACAACATATAACACAGGTATTCCCTTGAAAAATTAAAATATCCCATGGCACTGGTGTAAATTTTTTGTCATGCCCTGGGGCACCGTGGCTCACAGTTAAGAACCCCCGGGAGGTCCACAGGGAAATATTTATGACATTAATTGGGCCAAGGTCATGATTTCAGTCTTGATGTGGTCCACTTCTGTCCTCTGCCTTAGAGAATGACCCTTTATCCCCAATCAGCAAATATACACTGTTGGGTGATCCCAAGATAGTGTGTGGTGTGTTTGTGTAATTCATCAGTGCCTGCCCAGTGGTAAGCTCTCAAAAGATGGTAGCCGTCATTATCATCACCATTCTGTGACAATATAAGCACAGAAGCACAAAACCCCCTAAAGTCCTGATTATACAAGCCCTTATCACGTACAGAGGCTCTTTTTGTTTGTTTATTTCCCAACGGGTAAGAAAAATGATTCACTGGGTACTGGGGTACATAGAGAATATGACTGAGATGGATTGTCTGAAGGTGAAAACATGGCCAGGTTCACCTGCACTTGGTGATTTATACTTGAGCAGGCATCACTGGCCCCATTTCACCATCCCTCTCTCCTGACTTCCTAGCTCTGCCAGGTGCAGTTACACAGATAGGGAGTTATATGCAGATCTACAGAGAAGAATGTCAGGAGACAGAGAAGGTGGGCATTAGGGTGGGGCAGAGGCAGGATAAAGATTTTTGGGAGTAGAGAGAAATAAATGAGGATTTTTTATATATCCTCATATATAATTATGTATATGAAGATAGTATTATCTAATAAATGGTTACATAATAACATATAATTATTTAATGAGGAAATAAATTGATTTATTTATCTATAATTTTCTGCCTAAAACCATTATGTTATACACATTGGGCTGGGAATTGGTATGAACTCTATTCACAGCTAGTTATGTGACCTTGAATAAAACATTTATGTTCTAAGAATACAGTTCACTTCTCTGTCAAGGGAGAAAATTGGTAGATAATTTCTAGAATTTTTTACTGGATCCTAAATATAAGATTCTGTAATATAAGAAGTCTGACATTCATTCATTAATTCAAAAATACTTATGGAATTATTTCTATGTGCTCAGATTTGTGGTGGATTTCACAGTGTAATGGTGAATATAATGGTGAGGAAAAAGAGAGGTCTTTGTCTTACAGGAGACTAGGGTGAGGGCATTCTTACTTTTTCTTACAGGAAGCTGTCTTGGCCTTTGGAGAAGAGATTGAACCTGGTGGATGAGAAATGTCACCAACATCTAGCGAGGTGAATGACTGTGCTCAGAACACTTCTGGGGCTGATCTACTTCTGAGAGAGAAGATTTGTTGTCCAAAGCAGTGATTTTTGGGACTCCTTAGACCTGCCTGTCTTTAGATAACATTGATTTGGTAATGAGATTCAGGGTATTAGGGTGGTAAAAGTTATTTGAAGGATGGTAGCAAGCAAGGCAGTGCTAGCTACTCTCCAAAATCCATCTTCTCTTTTTTATCCTAGGCACACAATTGGACTACATTTTCCATCCACTTTTATAGGTAGAAGTAGTCATGTGACTAACTTCTAAACGGAATGTGAGTAGAATAGCCTATGAACAATTTCCATATACCTTTCTCATTGATCTTTCTCCTTCTTCAGGCATGGTAGAGACAACTGCAGAAACATTGAGAGACATGTACTGAAGATGGCAGAGCCACAGGATAGACCAGGACTTGCTGCCTGAATCATGCGTTGTAGGATGTGTTATTATTTGGAGTGGGGGGCAAAGGGAGAGAGAGAGGGAGAGAGAGAGAGAGAGAGAATGATTGATTTTAAGGGATTATCTCACATAATTGTGGGGGCTGGTAAGCGGCCAAATCTGCAGGGTAGGGCAGGCAAGCTGGAGACCCAGGAAAGAGTGGATGTTGCAGCTCAAATCCAAAGGCAGTCTGATGGCAGAATTCCTTCTTCTTTGGGGACATTAGTCTTTTTCTCTCAAGGCCTTCAGCTGATTGGATGAGGCCCACCCACATTATGGAGAGTAATCTGATTTACTCAGAGTCTACTGATTTAAATGTTAAACACATCTAAGGAATACTTTTACAGCAGTTTCCAGACTAGTGTTTGACCAAATATCTGGGTATTGTGGCCCAGCCAAGTTGACATAAAATTAACCTTCACAGAAAAATACCTGGGAATAAATTTAACGAAGGAGGTGAAAGACCTATACTCTGAAAACTATAAGACATTGGTGAAGGAAACTGAAGAGGATACAAGTAAATGGAAAGATACCCCATGTTCATGGAATGGAAGAATCAGTATTGTTAAAATGTCCACACTACCCAAAGCAGTCTACAGATTCAATGCAATCCCCATCAAAATACCAATGGCATTTTCCACAGAACTAGAACAAATAATCCTAAAATTTAACCACAAAAGACCACAAAAGACCCTGAATTGCCAAAGCAATCTTGAGAAAAAAGAACAAAGCTGGAAGTATCATGCTCCCTGTCTTCACACAATACTACAAGGCTACCATAATCAAAACAACATGGCACTGGCACAAAACCATACACATGGATCAATGAAACAGAATAGAGAGCCCAGAAATAAACCCATGCACTTATGGTCAATTCCTCTGTGACAAAGGAGGCAAGAATATGCAATGGAGAAAAGACAGTCTCTTTAATAAGTAGTGCTGGGAAAATTGGACAGCAACATGTAAAGGAATGAAATTAGAACATTTTCTCACACCATATAAAAAATAAACTCAAAATAGATTAAAGACTTAAATGCAAGACTGGAAAACATAAAACTCCTAGAAGAAAATATAGGCAGAACACTGTTTGACATAAATCGTAGCAATATTTTTTTGATCTGTCTCCTAAGGCAAAGGAAACAAAAGCAAAAATAAACAAATGGGACCTAATTAAACTTAAAAGCTTTTGCACAGCAAAAGAAACCATCAATAAAATGAAAAGACAACCTACTGAATGGGAGAAAATATTTGCAAAGGATATGACTGATAAGGGCTTAATATCTAAAATATATAAACAGCTCATACAACTCAATATCAAAAAATCCCAACCCAGGGCTTCCCTGGTGGCACAGTGGTTGAGAGTCCGCCTGCTGATGCAGGTGACACGGGTTCGTGCCCTGGTCTGGGAAGATCCCACATGCCGCGGAGCGGCTGGGCCCGTGAGCCATGGTAGCTGAGCCGGCGCGTCTGGAGCCTGTGCTCCACAACGGGAGAGGGCACAACAGTGAGAGGCCCGCGTACCGCAAAAAAAAAAAAAAAAAAAAAAAAACCCAACCCAATTGAAAAATGGGGACAATACCTGAATAGACATTTTTCCAAAGTAGATATTCAAGTGGTCAAGGGGCACATGAAAAGATGCCCTACATCACTAATCATCAGAGAAATGCAAATCAAAACCACAATGAGATATCACCTTCATCAGAATGGCTATCATCAAAAAGAACACAAATAATAAATGTTGGCAAGGATGTGGGAACCCTCATACACTGTTGGTGGGAATGTAAGTTGGTGCAGCCACTATGGAGAACAGTATGGAGTTTCCTCAAAAAACTAAAAATAGAACTACCATATGATCCAGCAATTCCACTCCTGGGTATATATCTGAAGAAAACAAAAACACTAATTTGAAAAGACATATGCACCCCAATGTTCCTAGCAGCATTATTTACAATAGCCAAGATATGGAAGCAATCTAAATGTCCATCAACAGATGAATGGATAAAGAAGATGTGGGGGATATATATATATATATATACACACACACATATATATATATATACATATATATATATATGGAATATAACTCAGCCATAAAAAAGAATGAAATTCTGCCATTTGCAAAAACATGTATAGACTTAGAGGGTATTATGCTCAGTGAAATAAGTCAGACAGAGAAAGACAAATACTGTATGCTTTCACATACATGTGGAATCTAAAAAATAAAGCAAATGAATGTATACAACAAAACAGAAACAGACTCACAGATATAAAGCACAAACTACAGGTTATGAGTGGGGAGAGGGAAGAGGAGCGGGACAAGAAAGGGGTAGAGAATTAAGAGGCACAAACTACTATGTATAAAATAAATAAGCTATGAGGATATATTGTACCGCACAGGGAATACAGCTAATATTTTATAATAATTTGGCCATGCTGCGCAGTATGCAGGATCTTAGTTCCCTGACCAGGGATAGAACCCGCATCCCCTGCAGTGGAAGCGTGGAGTTTTAACCACTGGACCACCAGGGAAGTCCCATAAATCAACTATATTTCAATCAAAAAAAAATTAACCTTGACAGAGGACAACTACCTGTTGATTAGGGACAGCTCTTTTAGAACATAGTTTTTGGAGTAATAACTTCTGTAGCATTTGAGCCATTATACTTGCTCTTGTTACCAACATATAGCTTTACCTTAACTAATAGACTACCAAAAAAATCCACCAGTAGGGCTTCCCTGGTGGTGCAGTGGTTGAGAGTCTGCCTGCCGATGCAGGGGACACGGGTTCGTGCCCCGGTCCGGGAAGATCCCACATGCCGCGGAGCGGCTGGGCCCGTGAGCCATGGCCGCTGAGCCTGCGCGTCCGGAGCCTGTGCTCCGCAACGGGAGAGGCCACAACAGTGAGAGGCCCGCGTACCGAAAAGAAAAAAAAAAAATCCACCAATTACTTTTTGTAATTCCAGTTTATTTATTTGCAAACACTTTGAGTTTTGTACTGGCTCCCTGATGTGGAGGGCTAGGAACAGGGCAATTTTAGAAATCTAACAAATCACGATGATGATGATTTATTAAATCCTGCCCTGGGAATATATTAAATGCCTCGGGGTGGCATTATCTACAGTTTGTCACCAGTAAGCACAAAGAGGCAATCCATTACTAATTGGTAGCCTAGTGGTTCAAGGAAGTTAATGCACCTTCTAAAGTGATTTGCTCCTATAAAGTAATTGGTTTATTGGCATTTCATGTCTGGATGTTTGCGAAGCCCTTGGTGCTAATCAGAATAAATGTGCTGAACTAATCTTTACTAAACTGCCAATGACATTTTACATGCTCCCCTTTTAGATAAAAGGCCTCTAAATTCAGTAATTTACAGCATGTTTTACAACAGATGAAAACATTCACTTTTCTGATGTGAGCTGTTTTTTGAAGGGTAGTATTTTCCACAGGAAAATGATGAGATACCTAACAAAAAGTCAGTGACCAAACGGCTCATTATTTAAAGAGAAATGAGGGGACATAACAGAAAGGATAAGGGCTAAGATGGATACCGTATTTGAAAGATCATGATGTTTTCTAGCATCTGCTTTGTGCAGGGGCTGAGATGATAACACTGTTTTACATCATTTAAATTGTCAACACAACACCTTAGAGGCTTCCTCTGAACCTTTCAGTGTGCTGTTAAGATTGCCCAGAGATTTCCATAGTGACACGGTAAACACTACTTGCCAGCCACTGAATTTGTGTGAACACATGTTAATCCTGAAATAATTCCTTTCATTTTTTTTCTCTTGGTCTGTAGGGTCGGGTCTCACTTCTGAACCTGGCTATTACATGGGCTTCATGAGTGGCAATCCAGAAACTGAAGATAATTGGAGATAGAGCCCACTTTCCTGGTGGGGAAATCACTTAAATAATATGTTTATGATTCAAAGGACATTCTGTTTTCTAGGGTCTATGGAGGCAAAAGTGGAAAAATCAAACCCACACTCCTCTTCCACACACACCCCACTCGCCACCGCCAAAAGACAGTAGCCAACACACCGTGGTCAAAACTCGTGACACATTTAAAATAATTCTCAGGCTTCCCTGGCGGCGCAGTGGTTGAGAGTCCGCCTGCCAATGCAGGGGACACGGGTTCGTGCCCTGGTCTGGGAAGATCCCACATGCCGTGGAGCGGCTGGGCCTGTGAGTCATGGCCGCTGAGCCTGTGCGTCCGGAGCCTGTGTTCCGCAACGGGAGAGACCACGGCGGTGAGAGGCCCGCATACCACAAAAAAATAAATAAATAAATAATTCTTTTCCCAAATTGTTGACCTCAAAAATGGGGGTTATGATGTATTGTGTGGTTTACACAGTGTTTTTCCTGGACCAGCAGCATTACCATCACCTGGGAACTGATTCTAAATGCAAGTTCTCAGGCCTCACTCTGGATCTATTGAATCAGAAACTCTAGGGATGGGACCTAATAAGCTGTGTTTCAACCAGCCCTCCAGGGGATTCTTTGCACTTAGATGAATCCGGGTAGAGTGAGGCTCCATCACTTAATACATGTGTGATCCTGAGCAAGTTACTTCCTCTCCTCCCTCCCTTTTTACCCTTTGTATGTTATTTTAAAAGTTAACTGTGCATGGTTAAAAATTTAACTATATAAAAGGTCTTAAGATGAAAACTAAAAGCTTCCCTTCCCTCAGCACCTCTTCCCATAGGTAAATACTTTGAACCAATTCCTTTTTTTAACATGCTTTTCTGGTGTATAATAGTATTATTTTATTATGGATAATAAGCATACACTGGTATTTCTTGCTTTATTAACCTTATCTATAATATGTTAATGTCTCACTCTGAAAAAGGAGAAATTTGGCTCACTTATACCACCTGATATTACCTGATTTTGTTATATTATTATTTTCACATAATCTAGGTTTATACAATTTTATTCTGTAACTGTCTTTAGATTAATTGTAAAATATTAAAACAAATAAAATAGTATGTGCAGTATTAGATTTATGTAAATATTATTCACTACAGGAGACTCTTCCTATGGAAAAATCCATGTCACCAAACTTGAGAGAGGATTTTAAAAGCATCGAATTCCAGTGCTTCTTTTAGATCTTAGTCAACTGCATTTGTTTCTTCTATCTCGTGTTCATGTATAATATTGCCTTTTTTTTTTTTGGCTAGAATAACTTTGGTAAGGCATTTTTCATACAGATGTGTAGGTGGCAAATTATCGGCATTTTTGCATGTCTGAAAATGTATTTTATTCTTATACTTGAGGTATACCTAAGCATAAATTATAGGTTCCTAATCATTTTTCCTCAGTTTTAAAAGCATCATCCCACTGTTCTCAAAGTTATTTTCATTTCTTTTTATCCTTGGAGTTCTGAAATTATGATAATTCACCTTTCACACCAAAGTTCCTGTCACCCAATTCCTCTCCACAGGTAATTGTTACCTCTCTCAGAATTATTTTATGAGTATACTACTAAATACACATACCCTAGTAAATAATACCTTCTATATTATTTCCCTCTTCTTTTTTTTACAAATGGTAGTGTACTATTTTCTCATTAACATTATATCCTGACAGTCTTTCTAGATCATTACCTGAAAGTCTTCCGTATATTTTTTTAACAACTGTATAATATATTTTGTTTGAATGTGCTTTATTTAACCAGTGCCTCTTTGAACACTTCGAGTGTTTCCCATCTTCTGTAATCATAAACAATGCCACAATAAATAAGCATGTACAAATGCCTGTAGATAAATTCCCCAAAGTCATGCTGTTGTTTTAGCAGATATGAAAATTTGTAATTTTGATAAATATTGCTAGGTTACCTCCATGAAGGTTTACCAACTCATACTATCAGCAGCAATATAAGAGAGAGCTTCTTTCCTCTCATCACAACAGAGCATATTATCAAACTTTTCAACATCACCAATCTGATAGGAGAGCTATTGTATATCAGTACAATTTTGCATTACTTTCTTTTATTATGAGTGAAACTGAGCCTTTAAAATATTTTAAGAACCATTTGTATTTCCTTTCCTGTGAACTATATGTTCAAAGTCTTTCTTCCTTTTTCTAGTGAATTGTTGATCTTATCTTCTTGATTAGTAAGAACTTTTTACATATTAGGGAAATTAGTACTCTATGGTATGAAATGCAAATATTTTTGTAAGTTGTGTGTCTTTTGGCTTTAGGTTATAGATTTTTCTCAGTCTTTTCTTTTATGGCTTCAGGATTTTTAATCTTTAGAAAGGCCACCCCCCACCCCCAAGATTATGAAAGTATTCTCCCAGCTATTTTCAGTTTTACTTAATTTTAAAATGAAAATATCTTTTTAACTTGAATTTACCTTGGTATAAGATATTAAGTATGGATCAAATTTTATTTTAGTTTTTAGATGGCTACCCAATTGTATAATAAAAATTCAGAATAATCCATCTCTTCCCCATGGATATAAACTATCACTTGTATCAGAAAGAAATTTCCATATGTAGTTCATTTACTTCTGTTGTGCTCCGTTGATCTTTTAAAGTGTTTTATCTTTATATTTTAATGTCTCATAGTGTTAGCTCCTTCTATTTTCTGAGTTTTCATATATAATCTTCCTTTATTTTTTCAAATGAAGTTTAAAGTTGCAAATGAAATTTCTGTTATTGTTCTTAATGAAACCACATTACTTAGGAAGAATTGACATTTTTATTACAACAAACCTACTAATCATTGAATACAGTCTGTCATTCTATTTTTCACACTTTTGCATTTTCCATTGGCACTTTAAAGTTTTCAATTACATCTCCTGTTATGTTTTTCCCTAGGTATTCTGCATGTGTGTATAACTACTGTAAATTGAGATATTTCCCTCTGTTTCTTCTAACTGCTGTTTGTAAATGGGTAGTTACTTGTGTACATTACTTTTATACCCAGCCAGATTATTGCATTGTATTATTATTTATAAATGTTTTTTCAGTTGATTCTTTTATATATCGTAAGTATATCCTGAAACCATCTCTAAATAATATTAACTCTTCTGCAATTTTTATGCCTTTAACTCTCTTGTCTATTTTTGTGTTGCCAGTGCCTCCAAAGCAATGGTAAATAATTGTGGCAATAATGGACACCCTTGGTTTGTTTCTGACTTCAATGGCAATCTTATAGTATTCTCCATGTATGAGATACATAGTTTAATCATGTTAGATTTCCAATTCACTCCTTTTAAAAAGAGTCCTTTAAAAATTCTTAATGAAATTTCTGGAGATGGATAGTGGTGACGGATGCACAACAATGTGAATATACTTATGCCATTGACTTATACACTTAAAAATGGTTAAAACGGTATGTTTTATATTATGTATATTTTACCACAATAAAAAACTTAGTCCAGAAAAAATACTTCTTGATGGAGGTTGAATTTCACCAAATGTATTTTCAGCCTCTAAGCAGATGATAAAATGATATTTTTCCTTTTTCCTTTAACAAGAGGCAATAGAGCATTATGGAGAAGTGCACAGGCTCTGAGCCACTTTGCCTATGTTCAAATCCCAGCTCTGCTGCTCTCTAGCTGTGGACCCTGGGGAAGTCACTTAAGCTTTGTGTGTCTCTGTTTCTTTCTCTCTAAATCATGATAACAGTAGTGCCTACCTCCTAGGGTTTCATTGAGAATGAAAAAATTAATGTATGTAGAGCATTCGGAATAATACCTAGTACTACATGAGTTAATATGGTGGATTATTTTAATAAATTTTCCATATCCCTGGTATAAAACCCCAATTAGTGATGAAGAATTACCCCGCTGGATTGCATAAACTAGTATTTTATTTAAGATTTTTCATTACTAAATCATATGTGAGATTGGTCTCTAGTTTCCTTTTTTGTGTAATCTTTGTTGGGTTTTGATAACAATGTTTGGCTTGGTTTATAAAAAGAAAATGGGAAATTTCCTTGTTTTTCTATGCAGTGGGATGTTTAAATAGCCCTTGAATTATCTGTTCTTTAGATCTTTATTCCTCTGTAAAATCAACTAAGCCTAGTGCTTAGTTGACAAATTTTTCAATTTCTTCTACTTAGATTTCTCTATGACTTCTGGCATCATTTTGGGGTAAATTATATTATCTTAGAAAACCGTTCCCTACATCCAGTTTTCACATGTACTTGTGGGCATGGGTCAGGTAGCCTGGCCTGTGGGGAGCCCTCCTACTTGCCAAATGAGGGAGGATTTACTTGGGCAGTGGAAGGATTTAGTTACTTCTGGGAACCAATACCTTGGCTGGCTTTATTGTCTGCATGTCTGTTCTGCAGAATCTGGATTTTCCTCACATTCTCTTCTGCTTTTCTCTTAGGCCCCCGTAACTGGGGGCCCAGGACAGAGAGGAGGATTCCTTTAACATTCAGTCTCTGAGGTCTCTTCCCTGTGGTACTGGCACTGACCAGCTACGTTTATCCTTCCAACTCTATGCCTGACATCTGTGGGCGCCCCCTCTGGGTTCGGGTTCCTCTAGGTTGCCCCTGAAAATGCTGCTCCTACTGCTGATGCTTTGGGTTATGGCTCCCCCTCTCAGCTTTCGCCATTGGTCTGGGTTAGCTCATTTCAATTTTCTAACACTTCCTCAAAGTTTCTGGGTTGGTTCTTGTTTCTTTGCTTGCTTATAGCATAGCTATGCCTTCCTCCTTGAGAAACATTCCTTTGCCTATTATCTTCAGGATAACGGGCCTGGAGGGGTGGGATAGGGAGGGTGGGAGGGAGGGAGACGCAAGAGGGAAGAGATATGGGAACATATGTATATGTATAACTGATTCACTTTGTTATAAAGCAGAAACTTACACACCATTGTAAAGCAATTATACTCCAATAAAGATGTAAAAAAATCATCAAAAAAAATAATAATTGTAGCTAACACATAATATGCTGCTCACCCTTCTGAGTCCTAGCAGCTTCGCCTTCTAAGTGCTTTACACATATTAACCAATTGAATCCTCACAAAACTCTATGAGGGAGAAACGATTATTATCCCTATTTGATAGATAAGTAAACTGAGGCAGGGAAAGAGAAAGCACATAACTGGAAAACACACCACAAACTTGGGCATTTGAGCTCCCAATGGTGGTCCCTGCTTATAACCACCATGCTGTACTGACTCTTACTATCAAAAAGCAATAAGTTTTGGTCCCTTAAACTCACTGGATCTCAGTTTCCTTATCTTCAAAATGGAATTAGCAATATCTACCTCCTAGTCCATTGTGGGGATAAAAATGTTTCCCACAGTACTTTGCACACACAGCCTTCCATAAAACTTAGCCTTTATACTTCGGCTTGCAGTCACACTAGACTTAGAATTCCTAGGCTCTTTTATCCCCCTTCTCTTGAAAGAGATTCCTCTCACTGACACCTGAGTATGCAATTATTTGAAGTGTTTTCATTAGCATCACATGATCACAAACATCATCCCTCAATTTTGCCATCCTCTCTGATATAGGCTATATTTAGCTGCAACTTTCTCACTCTGCCAGAATGTGTTTAATATTTCCTTATTTAATTCTAGTATTTTACATTTCTTTGTGTTGTTTTTATTATGTTTTATCTCCAGTGTTTTTTTTTCCTTCCAAAAGTCAATGAGATAAGTTATTCAAGATAAAGCAACTCACTCCGTTAGACTTTTTTTGTGCAGTGAGAAAAGCACTGAGATACCTTCTGGTGTTTGGAAATGTGTTCATTTCACTGACAGACCCCTTCCTTATCAGAGAAAATTACACATGCTATGTGTTTGTCTCTTTAATTTACACCTAGGGCACCCAAGGTGCTGGGCAGGGGGTCATTTAAATAAACTGAAGTGATATTTCCAGTTTCCTTGCTGCTGGCCTATGCAAAAAGGTGGGTGCTACCCCCCACTCAGACTCTCCAGTACTCCTGGGGAATGGACAAATGCTTTTGTCCACCGAGGGTCATTTTGGGGCCAGTGTCTCATGCAGTGATTCTCAACCCTACCCACACATCAGAATCACCCAGGAGTTAAAAAAAAAAAAACCTGATGTCCAAAGCCCCAGATCAATTAAATCTGGATCTCTGGGATTGGGCTATCAGCATCAGTAATTTTTTGTAGCACTCAGGTGATTCTACTATGCAGTGAAGGTTGAGAATCACTGCTCTAACGCCTTCGGTCCTGTCAAATGTAGTTTGACATTAAGATGCTATGGAAAAGTATTAGCATCAATGACTAAAGGTGGGGAAAAATCAATTTGCAAATCCCCCGCAGAATTATTGCTAGGTGCCACCTTCTAAGGACAGAGGGATAGGTAATGACGTCTCTTGATGATGCCTTCTAGTTAGAGGGCACTCTGACAGCTTAAAAAATCTTCATTTTAAATAAGGTCATTCAGCACAAATGAATTAGCAGTAACTTAGGGGGAAAGTCATCTTTTATTTCAACAGGTCATTTTCCAGTCTTCTCGAAACGTGTTCACTTCATATTATTTCAGCTGTCTTGACCTTACTTCTTGTTTGGTGTGGCTCACACCAGGCCTCTTTTCTTTCACTAGGGGAGTGGAAGCCTGCTCACAAATCTAGTCCCAAATGTCTCTTAGTCTCTAATCACTGCCTTCTAAGTTCTGTGCTTTTAGGTTCACCTGCCAACACATGTCTTGCAAATCTCCCAAGTGTAGAGAAAATTCCATGGGGGCCTTTTATCATTCGGGATGGGAACTCAGGTACAAAAAGGGCCAATGTCTGTGGTGCACTGTGAAAGCTAATGCTTTCTGTATATCACGCATTTTGAGGTAAACCGTACTACTTTTCATATGTAGTGATTTTCTTTCTAAATATTTCTTTTTGAATTGAGAAATATTTAACATCACATGTGTAGGTTTAAGGTGTACAATGTGTTGGTTTCATACATTTATATATTGCAGTATGATTATCACCGTAGCTTCAGCTAATGCTTCTATCATGTCACATAATTACCATTTCTTTTTTGTGGTGAGAACATTTAAGTCTCTTAGCGACTTTGAATTCACCCCTTCCTCCTGGTGGTCTCAGATCTATCATAGATTATTACCAGTCTCCTGACTGGTATCTCTTACATCCAGTCATCTACGCTGTTGGCAGTGTGGTTGGGCTGAAAGGAAAATCTGTCTCTATTGTTCTGTGCTTAAAACTAGCCCTTTCCCAGATCACCCCCAATGACGTCCATGAATTTTAACATGGCACTCAAGGTCCTGTGTTATTCTCTCCCTTTGTCTACATCTGTACCCTCACTTCTTCCCACTCCATGCTTGGATCTCAGGGCAGATTAACCCACTTGGCCTTTCCTTTGTCCTTTCTGTCTGCAGTGCCTTTGCTTGGGAAAATCCTACTTTTTCAGATTTACCCAGGCATTACTACCTCTCTCTGATGCCCTCAGAGAAGTCAAACAATTCTCTATATTCCTTGATCACACTGAACAGATTTTGACAAGTGTAGTTAACACGTTGTTTTATACTGATTTCTTTATGGATTTGAGTTTCTTCTATTAGTGAGTTAGCTCCTTAATGCAAGGGATTATGTCTTATTCATTTTATTTCCACAGTACCTAAAGGTAGGTACTCGAGAAACTTTTGTTGAATTAATGACTAAAAGTATGGATCTGATTTTTAAATTGTATGTATATCTTGTATCCTCTTTGAGGCCCCTGGGGAGCCATTTATCTCAGATCTTAATAGGAGGAAAAGCTGAGCTTCTGCAAAATAGATTTGTCTTAGCTTATTGGTAATAATATCATATAACTAGTCATAACCTTCATCAGACTTTAAAGTCTATTTCTCTACTAAGGTATAAGCTCCCTGAAGTCAGGGACCATATCCCTCCTGATCACTACTCTACTTCCACCGCTAGCTCAGTGCCTTGTACAGAGCGGCTGTTCAATAAATATATAGAAGTAATAAATTCCATATCAAATTACAAACAATAGTATACAAGAGGAGAGGCAATAAAGGTGACTGTCTTAGGTTGAGTCTCCCAGAAGCAGAGCCTGAGACAAGAATTCGTGTGACAGTGAGTTAGCAGGAACTGTTTCTAGGAAGAACCACCAGGGAAGTGGGACCAGGAGGGGAAGGAGGTCAAGCAAGTGTATAGAATCAATGTGACACAGGGAAAGTTCTGGAAGTAGTACATAGTCACAGTTCACAGTTGTCCAATCAGCTCCAACTCCAAGGGGCTGGAGTATTTGTCCTCTCCACCAATCAGGCATAGGTTAGGGGCTATGAAAGGAGGACATAAATCCTCAGGCACTTCTGGCTTTGCATGCACACAGGCAAAGCAAGTTCTGACAGCCGGAGGGCAGTTTGCCAACAAAGACGCACAGGTGCTGGTTGTTGGGAGGAACGCACGCCCACCAGGAGCAGGTGTGCATGAAAATGGTATGGGCACAGCACTGTCAACATGTGCTATAATGATTATTGTCTAAATCTAGACATGGAACTTTTCTCCAGGACTCTGGATCATTCAGACCATCCAGGGATCACTCCTAGACCACTCCTGCAAAACCAAACAGCCCAGACTCAAGCGGAAAGTAGAAGGGATGGGGCCAGAGTTCAACGAAGGCATTCTGAATGTGGGAAAGTTGTCACATTGCCCTTAGTTATGAAACCGGGTCCCTTCTGTTGGGGTCATAGGATTACAAGAGCACCCAAGATGATTAAACTTAAGTTTTAAGGCAAAGGATTCACCTGTTCTCCCATATAGTAAAAGCCCCTGGATTAGAGCAAGGAGACCATGTAGAAATAGTCTCCATCAGAAAGCCCTCAGGTAGATGAAAATCTAGCATCTTCACTTACTGCAGTCAATTTCACTTCGAAGGGTATACGAATCACCTGGTCATCATGTTAAATGCAGATTCTGATTCAGCAGGTCTTGGCTGGGACTTGAGATTCTGCATTTCTACATGCTCCCAGGTGACACCGATATTGCTGGTCCAAAGACCACAGTTGGAGTAGCTGTGGTCCTGGGGCACATTCAAAAATGAAAATACAACAACAAAAACCAACACAAAAAGAACCTAAATATGGGATTTGAGGTTTTAGAAAGAAAGAAATCCGAAGGAGGCTGCTACCACTTTATTTAATATCCCAGGGACTGCTGATCTTGTTTCCCCGAAGAGGGACTTTAAGAAAAGATGTTCTCAGGGAACCATTAATATATGAAGTTAAAAGCCACTTAGTGGACCATCTGCTAATATGTCCCCAGATGGAATGAGCAAACTGAGTTATTAAGGTTATAATTTAGCAAATTGTGTTTTGTAGTCTCCATATTACACATCTGCGAAGCCTCAGAAATGGGAATGATGCAAAAGAAGGCTTGGAATTTGGCTTCTTCCAAGTGGGTGAAGGTTTATGTGGATGAAGACTCCTATTTCATAAAAGCCACTTTGCTTTCTGACCTGATACTAAATTCTCCATCATGGCTGTGACCTTTGTAGGTTGTGCCTGGGTTAATAGGTGTTCATTATTCTGGGTAATTAAGACTAAAGGGAGGAAAGCCGCCCATATGCTACGTATCATTCCTAGTTTCTCTAAGCTTTTCCACTTCTAAGCCCACTGGCTGGTTTTTGGCTCTTTTCCATAAACATTCTTTACAGTGGCTTGAGCCACATTCATTGTACATGGAGAGGATAGGCATGCTTATTTTTTCCCAGAGGCCCTACTCAGAAACAATGACATGTAGAGAACAGAAGTGCATTGAAGTCACCTGAAGTGGGCAGAGATCAACAAGAACAAATCATAACTCACGGATTTGGGCAGATGAGCTTAACTATTTGGTTGCGGAGTTCTGGATTGTCTGTGTCAACTGCCTCCACCACCACTCCTGTCTAAGGCAGGTAACTGTATTTCTCAGAATATTCTTTCCTGTATGATTCTGGGTTAGAGTTTGCTAGGAAGAGATACTCCTGTGAAATGTGGAAGGTGGAAATGAAAGCTATACTTCTTGGGATGTTGTGGAGCTTAGATGTAGCAGTTTTGTGAAATGCAGTGGATTTCGCTGAATTGGCAGCTTCACAAATCTTTCCATGAGCTCCCACTTTGGTGGCCAGAATGGTGGCTTCTTGAATTTCCTCACTTCCTGCTTCTCAGCCCACTTCACCTACTTCAGTGCTTTAAATGAGGTCCCTAGACCTTCTATCCTCTGGCTACAGCCCCTTCCAGATCTTCACTTCCCCAACTCCTCTCGTGTTCGTATACGTCTTGAGTTCCAAGTTTAATTCCCTATTCTTGTAATAAATGCGGTGCCTTTGTTTTCCTGACTAAACCCAGACTGGCACAGGAGTTCTTTAATTTGTTGGATTTCTATTGGATTAAAAATATATTTAAATGTTTTGACGAACCTCACTGATGGTCAGTGCTTAGTATCTTTCACCTTCTCCCCCATTTTATCACTTCTTCCCTCTTCTGCTGGGCCAGAAGTGTCACAGATTGGGTTCCTGAGGAAGCAGACCCTGAGATGGAGCTTAATGTGAAGGATGTTTATTAAAGAGTTCCCATGGGAGAAACGCTTATGGAAAGGAGAGAATGGAAGAAGTGAGTAAAGGAGAAGTCAGCTTCAATGCAGGCCCAAGGGCAGGTGTAGCCAACTCCATGAGGAGGTCTGGAGGATATAGGACCCTTCATAGTTGTCCTTGTTTGGGCAAAGATGGCCAGACCTTAATATTCCGGCACTGATCAGTCACTGCATACAGTCCACTGCAGGAAGGAGCATGAACCTGGCTGAGGAGGGGCTGCTGTCTGAAGGCTGGTGCAGCAGCACTCCCAGAGACCGGGACAACGAGTGCTTCCCGGAAGGGGACTCCGGGTGGCACATCAGAGAGTTCACCCCAGGAAATAAGTTGGGCTGTGTTATAAGTCAGTGTTGGAGCTCTAGCTGGCAGTGAAGAAAGGAGAATAGGATTTGTGGTAGAGAGAGCAACATGCCTAAAGGCCTGAAAGCCAAAGAGTGCTTGATATTTCGAAAAACAACAAATAGTCCCATCTGACTAAAGCATGAGGTAGAACAGTTTTGATCACATTCCCAAAAGACAGAGATGCTTCTGGAAAACTCAGGACCTGGCTCTAGATATTGAGCATGTCTATGGTCAACTTGTTCCTGGGATACTGGAGTAAAAGTTAAGGCTTTCTAGAGGCCAGCCCAGACCATCAGCCCCATCTTGTCAACTCCAAGCTCACCACATCACTTTATATTTCCTAGCTCTCTCTCTGCCAGGGTGTGAAGTAAGCATAGGACCACTACTCTTGGTGAATTCCTCCAAATTCAATGTGTTTCTTCATTTGCCTGATCAGCTGCCTGTCTCTGACCCTTTGCCTCCCAGGATGTGGCTCAGATGCAGCACTTCTCAGTGCTTTCTGAGCTTTTTTTTTTTTTCATCATGTGCAGGCTCCTTTTCTCTTTCACATACTTTACTTCAGGTTTTGATGACAACCACCCTTACCTTTAATTAAGGATGTTTTTCCTTGATGCAATGCAAGAGGTCTCATCTCCTTGCTTGCTCTAAGCCTTTTCTACTTTCCCTTTACCTCATTCATTTACATAGATTGTGTGTTGTAGTGGAAAGAACATGGGCTTTGGATTCAGACCTGGATAAGAATCCCAGGAGCCTCACTTTCTACTGATGTGATCTTGGGCAATTACCCTAATCTCTCTCAGCATCAGTTTACTTATTTGTAAAATATGGAGACATGGTGCAAAGATGAAATAAAACCATGTGTGCAAGAATTTGGCATACGGTAGACACGGGATAGGTTAATGTTCTTTTCCTTTTCTATCTGGGGTTTTAGAAACTAACTCTGAACCTAATCTACTGAGGTCGGCGCGGGCGGGGGGGGGGGGGGCGTCTCCTTTTTGTGAGAGTTGTTGGTCCTGCTGTTTTGGTCTCACTTATTTCCCTTCTCCCAGTGGTCATTGGCAGAGCTCAGCTCTCTTTCCCTGCTGGAGCTCATATTACTAGTTCTCTGACATTAATCTTAGCTGTATCACCCAACTGGCTTTATTCCTCAGTCCAGTTTTGCTAAGAGGATTACTTTAGGCATTTCCTAATCTTGATGTGTGATCAGTACCTCTAGACACAAGCAGCACTAACTCTCCAAATGAAACAGGCACTACCTAAGTAGCACTTCAGGTTTCATAGAAGGAGAGAGAACATGTTTGTATTCCACGGCCAGATAGACCATGATGGCTCTAATTGGCCCTCCTGAGTGTTCTTGTAAGCTAATGTTCTTCAGAGTGCTGCAGAATTACAGTCTAATTTAATTTCCCCTCTGATCAGTTTACAGATCTTTATAAACGCAGTCTGGACAGATCAATGTTAATAGCCACTGGCGTTTTGGAACTAGACAAGTGGGAAAAACAAACTGGAGCTTTACTTTTCACGGGCATGGTTTAGATTTCCTGAGTGCCTTTCAGAGGCTGCTGAAGTTCCAATTGAACATTACCCCTTGCTGCCTCTATCAGTCAGGGTTTTTCAGAACCAATAGGATATCTATATATCTACATCTATATTTATATCTATCTATATCATATCAATCGATCGATCTATCTATCTACCATCTATCTATCTATCAAATAAGGAATTGGCTCATGTGATTATGGAGGCTGAGAAAGTCCAAGGTCTGCAGTTAGCAAGCTGGAGATCCAGGAAAGCTGAAGGTGTAAGTTCCAGTCCAAAAGCTGGCAGGCTCAAGACCCAAGAAAAGCCAATTTTTCAGTTTGAGATCAAAGGCAGGAAAAAAAAAAACAATGTCCCAGCTCTAGTATGCAGGCAGGAGGAATTCCCTCTTACTCTACCTTTCTGTTCTATTCTGGTCCTCAATCAACTGGATGAGGCCTACCCACATTAGGGAGGGCAATCTGTTATTACTAGGTTTACCGATTCAAATGTCAATCTCATCCAGAAACACCCTCACAAACACACCCAGAATGTTTGATCAAATGTCTGGGTACCCCATGGCTCAGTTAAGTTGACACATAAAACTAACCATCACAGGGCTTCCCTGGTGGTGCAGTGGTTGGGAGTCCGCCTGCCGATGCAGGGGATGCGGGTTCGTGCCCCGGTCCGGGAGGATCCCACATGCCGCGGAACGGCTGGGCCCGTGAGCCATGGCTGCTGAGCCTGTGCGTCTGGAGCCTGTGCTCCACAGCGGAAGACGCCACAACAGTGAGAGGCCCACGTACCCCCCCCCAAAAAAATTTAACCATCACACACACCATCTCACCCCCACTCCCCAGTAATGATATTTGCTTATGGAAACTTTGGTCCCATGGGAAAAGGACTTTCCCTTAAGTTGTGAATGGCTTAAAAGTAGCACTACATTTCAAATGTTCTTTTCTAATTAGAATTGAGCCAGCAACATCATTTGCACAATCGTTTGTTAGCAGAGATGACTAATGCTTGCCAATAGATAAGCAGCTTTGACTCCCTACCAGTCAATGTTGTTTTGCTGTTTGCATGTCTACTGTGGAGACTGCATATTGGGAGTGATTAGAAGTCAATTTACTCATTCTCATCATAAATTTAACCATCAAAAATATATTTCAAGCCAATGGTAACAACAACAGCAACAACAACAAAATAGGAGCAGCTATACTTATATCAGACAGAATAAGTTTTAAACTAAAAATGGTAAAAAGAGGCCAAGAAGGTCATTATATAATGATAAAGGGGGTAAATCCATCAAGGAAATATAACTATTTTAAATATTTATGCACCCAACATCAGAGCACTTAATGCAAAAACTAACAGAGTCAAGAGGATAAATAAACAATAATACAATAATAGTTGGGGATTTTAATACCCCACTCTCAACAATGGATAAGTCATCCAGACAGAGAATCAATGAGAAGACAGTGGATTGTAACAACACTATACATCAAATGGCCCTAACAGGCACATACAGGACATTCTATCCAACAACAGGAGAATACACATTCTTCTCAAGGGCACATGGAACATTCTGTAAGATAAACCATGTGTTAGAACACAAAACAAGTCTAAGCAAATTCAAGAGGGTTGAAACCATACCAAGTATCTGATTACAGTGGTATGAAACTAGAAATCAATAACAGGAGGAAAACTGGAAAATTCACAAATACATGGAAATTAAACAACACTCTCCTGAACAACCAATGATCAAAGAAGAAATTAAAGGAGAAATACAAAAGTATTTTAAGACAAATGAAAAGGAAAACACAATATACCAAAACTTATGGGATACAGCAAAAGCAGTTCTAAGAGGGAAGTTAATAAGTGCCTACATTAAAAAGCAAGAGAGATCTCAAATAAACAACCTAGCTCTATGCCTTAAGGAACTAGAAAAAGAAGAACCATCTGAGTGCAGTTAGTAGAAGGAAGGAAATTATAAAGATTAGAGCAGAAACAAATAAAACAGAGAACAGAAAAACAATAGAAAAGATGAACAAAACAGAGTTGGTTCTTTGAAAAGATAAACCAAATTGACAAACCTTTAGCTAGACTAACCAAGGCAAAAAGAGAGAGGATCCAAATCAACAAAATTGTAAATGGAAAGTAGACATTACAACTGATACCACAGAAATACAAAGGATCATAAGAGGCTACTATGAAAAACTATACACCAACAAACTGGACAACCTAGAAGAAATGGAAAAATTCTTAGAAACATATAACCTATAAAGACTGAATCAGGAAGAAACACAAAAATCTGAACAGATCAATTACTAGTAAGGAGATTGAATCAATAATCAAAAATCTCCCAACAAAGAAAACCCCAGGACCAGATGGCTTCACTAGTGAATTTTACTAAGCATTTAAAGAAGAATTAATACCAATTCTCAAATGCTTCCAAAAAATCAAAGAGGAAGGAACACTCCCAAACTCCTTTTATGAGGTCAGCATTACCCAGATACCAAAACCAGAAAAGGACACTACAAGAAAACTATAGGCCAATATCCCTGATGAACGAAGATGCAAAAATTCTCAGTGAAAACTAACAAACTGAATTCAGCAGCACATTAAAAGGATCATTCACCATGATCAAGGGGGATTTATCCCTGGGATCCAAGGATGGTTCAACATCTGCAAATCAATAAATGTGATATGTCGTGTTAATAGAATGAAAGAGAAAAATCATATAATCATCTAAATAGATACAGAAAAAGCATTTAACAAAAGTCAACATCATTCATGATAAAACTCTTAAAAATCAGGTAGAGAAGGAAAGTACCTCAACATAATAAAGGCCATATATGACAAGCTCACAGATAACATCATACTCAGTGATGAAACATTGAAAGCTTTTTCTCTAAGATCAGGAACAAGACAAGGGTGCCCATTCTCACCACTTATATTTGACATAGTACTGGAAGTTCTAGCCAGAACAATCAGACCAGAAAAAAAAAAAAGGCATCAGAACTGGAAGGGAAGAAGTAAAATTGTCTCTATTTGTAGATAATATGATTTTATATATAGAAAACCCTAAAGACTCCACCAAAAGAACCTGTTAGATCTAATCAAGAATTCAATAAAGTTGCAGGATACAGAATTAACATGCAAAACTCAGTAGCATTTTTATAACTAACAATGAATTATCTGAAAAAGAAATAAAGAAAATGATCTCACTTACAATAGGATCAAAAACAATAAAAAATTTAGGAATAAATATAACCAAGGAGGTGAAAGATCTATACACTGAAAACTACAAGACACTGATGAAAGAAATCAGAGAAGACACAAATAAATGGAAAGGTATCCCCCGTTCATGGATTGGAAGAATTAACATTGTTAAAATGTGAATACTACCAAAAGCCATCTATAGATTCAATGCAATATCTATCAAGATTTGAATGGCATTTTTTACAAAAGTAATAAAACAATCCTAAAATTTATATGAAACCACAAAAGACCCCAAATAGCCAAAGCAATTCTGAGAAAAAAGAACAAAGTGGGAGGCATCAAACATCCTGATTTCAAGCTATATTATAGAGCTATAGTAATCAAAACAGTATGGTACTGGCATAAAAAATAGTCACATAGACTAATGGAATACAGTCAAGAGCCTCAAAATAAACCCATACATATATAATCAAGTAATATTTGAAAAGGGAGCCAAGAATACTCAATGGAGAAAGGACAGTCTCTTCAATAAATGGTGCTGGGAAAATTGGATATTCACATGCAAAAGAATGAAACTAGATACCTGTCTTAGAGCCCTCCAAAATTATCTCACAATAGAGACTTAAATGTAAGACCAGAAACCATAAAACTCCCAGAAGAAAATATACAAAGAAAGCTCCCTTACATGGGTCTTAGCAATAATTTTTTAGATATGACACTAAAGCACAAACAACCGAATAAAAATAAACAAGTGGGGTTACATCAAAGTAAAAAGCTCTGCACATCAAAAGAAACAATCAACAAAATGAAATGA
This sequence comes from Tursiops truncatus, assembly GCF_011762595.2. Taxonomy (NCBI): domain Eukaryota; kingdom Metazoa; phylum Chordata; class Mammalia; order Artiodactyla; family Delphinidae; genus Tursiops; species Tursiops truncatus. The sequence continues at coordinate 111,766,913 of NC_047055.1, read as the reverse complement.
CAACCTACAGAATGGGAAAAAATATTTGCAAACTGTATAGCTGATAATGGGTTAATATCCAAAATATATAAAGAACTCATAAAACTCAATAGAAAAAGCACAAATAATCCAATTTACAAAATGGGCAAAGGACCTAACTAGGCATTTTTTCCAAAGAAGGTATACAAATGGCCAATAGGTACTCAAAACGATGCACAACATCACTAATCATAAGGGAAAGCAAATCAAAACCACAATGAGATATCATCTCCTGCCTGTTAGAATGGCTATCATAAAAAAACAAGAGATTTTTTTTTCTTAAATTCCATATATATGTGTTAGCATACGGTATTTGTCTTTCTCTTTCTGACTTACTTCACTCTGTATGACAGACTCTAGGTCTATCCACCTCATTACAAACAGCTCAATTTCGTTTCTTTTTATGGCTGAGTAATATTCCATTGTATATATATGCCACATGTATATATGTATGGCTGATTCGCCTTGTTATGGAGCAGAAACTAACACACCATTGTAAAGCAATTATACTCCAATAAAGATGAAAAAAAAGACTATTTGCTGTTTAAAACAATAGTACTGTCAATGTGTTATGGGGTTCATAACATGTTGAAGTAACATATATGACAATGATAACACAAAATTCAGGAAAGATAAATAAAATTATAATTATATGGTTAAAAAAAGAGATAATAAATGCTAGCAAGGATGTGGACAAAAAGTAAGTCTTGCACACTACTGGTGAGATTGTAAAGTGGTACAGCCACTATGGAAACAGTAGGGAGGTTCCTCAAAAAATTAAAAATAGAACTACCATATGATCTAGCATTTCCACTTCTGGAAATATATCTGAAGGGGAGTGAAAACACTATGTTGAAGAGATATCTGCACCCTCATGTTCACAGCAGCATTATTTACAATAGCCAAGACATGGAAACAACCTAAGTGTCCAATGATGGATGTATGGATAAAGAAGTTGTGAGATATATATATATATATATATATATATATGTACACACACACACACACACACACACACACACATATATTTTTTTTCAGCCACAGAAAAAGAAGGAAATTCTGCCATTTGTGACAAAATGGAAGGACCTTGAGGGCATTGTGCTAAGTGAAATAAATCAGACAGAGAAAGACAAATACTGTATAATCTCACTTACATATGGAATCTAAAAAAACAGAAAACAAAAGACCAACCAAACTCACAGAAAAAGAGATCAGATTTGTGGTTGCCAGAAGCAGAAGGAGGGGAGAGGGAAATTGTATGAAGGTGGTCAAAAGTTACAAACTTCCAGTTTATAAGACAAATAAGTACTAGGGATGTAGTATACAACATGATGGCTATAGTTAACACTTTGGTAAGGTGTATTTGAAACCTGTTAAGAGAGTAGATTCTAAGAGTTGTCCTCACAAGGGAAAAACATTTTTTTTCTTTTTCTGTTTTTGTATCTATATATGTGAGATGATGGAAGTTAATGAAACTTATTGTGGTAATTATTTCACAATATATAAATCAAATCATTATGTTGTACACCTTAAACTTATACAGTTCTCTGTGTCAATTATATCTCAGTAAAACCGGGTAAAAAGAAATATAACCATCAGTGTTTCTTTTGAGCATAATCACTGTTAGGGTAACTTCAGCTGGAAATGGGGGGATGCGGTAGATTACAATAATGATTCTATTCTTCACCCTTATCTGTATCCATGTCTTTTGCCCTGCACATTTCCTGCCCCTCCCATTAAAGAGTCAATTTCCCCACCCTTTCAATTTGAGCTCAGCCATGTGACTTGCTTTGGCTAATACAATGAAGTAGGAGTGATTTTGCACCAGTTCTGAGCCAAGACTTCAAGAGGTTTTGTGTGTTTCTGGTAGCTCTCTTGCACCTCTGCCAGGGATAGGGAGGGTGGGAGGGAGACGCAAGAGGGAAGAGATATGGGGATATATGTATACATATAGCTGATCCACTTTGTTATAAAGCAGAAACTAACACACCATTGTAAAGCAATTACACTCCAATAAAGATGTTAAAAAAAGGACATACTCAGGCCATCTGATAGTCCCAAGAGGAGGATGAGACACATGTGGAGCAAGCTGCCCCCTAAGGTGCTCAGCTTAGTGCAGCATAGCACAGAGCTCCCAGATGACCTGTAGACATGTGAACTGACCCACCAACTTGCAGATACAGATTCATGGGCAAGTCAAGTCAAGGTCAGATGACCCCGGCACACCCATTTTCATGTGAGCTATAATAATAAATAAATATTGTTTTTAAGCCACTCAGTTTTGGGGTGGTGTATTATGCAGCAATAGATAACTGATACAGGAGAGATGCTTTAGACTCTGCATTTTGGGAGTGTGGATTTTGAGTCAGTGTGCAATGGTTAATTTTCGTTCCATTTTGCTTTCCTGCTTTAGACACGTCTACCATACTGCAGTGTTGTGGGTTTTTTAAATCAATTGTGGCACAGACTGCTCCTTGATTATCAGCTTTGTTCTCTCTCTCTCTCTCCCTCCCTCCCTCCTATTTTATTTTTTGAGCACAAATACTACATTTCCTATCCTCCTTTGCAGTTGGGTATTGCCATGAGATGAGTTCAAGTCTACTAGGCCTGATCATCGAAACCTCCCAAGTGTCTCTCTCTCACTCACTCTCTCTCTCTTTTTCCTTGTCTGCATGTTAATATTCAGGGAGACCATGAAAGCCATACGTAAAATGTATCAGAGTCTATGGTAGCCTGCTTTCTGGGTGACTGCATGGAATAGCCCCTTGCTGCCTAGGAGGAACAACCACATTAGACTGCTACGTCAATGAGAAGTAAATGTTTAGGATATTAAGCCACTGAAATTTTAGGATTTATTTGTTATAGTGTTACCTTTACTAATAGATCAGTTAAATAAGTACACTCAGGGAAACTTGCTCTTTTACCCTACTCCTCCCACCATTAGTATATTATGTATGAATTTTGTATATTATCCAATATACTGATGTCCATATGCTGATGGGGAGGGATGGACATGAAATCTTTAGTATCAAAATCTTGAATTATAGCCAGACTCTTCCCTGCTTATGTGCTGGGTATGTTTTGGGTTCTAAATGCTGTAGGGTGTCGTCTTGGTCAGTTTAGGCTATTTTTAACAAAATACCATAGACTGAATGGCTTAAACAACAGAAACTGTTCCACAGTTCTGGAGGCTGGGAATTCTGAGATCAGGATGCCAGCATGGTCAGATTCTGGTGAAGGCCCTCTTCCTGGTTCACAGAAGGCTGTCTTTGCTGTGTCCTCAGATGGTGGAGAGATCATCTCTCTTGTGTCTCTTCTTATAAGGACACTAATCCTATTCATGAGGGCTCTACCCTCATGACCTAATTATCTCCCAAAGGCCCCACATCCAAGTACTATCACAGTGGGGATTAGGGCTTTAACATACGAATTTTGGGGAGACACATGTAGTCCATAGCAGATATCAAGAGCTCATGAGCAGAAGACAAGAAGAGGCCCCAGAGAACAAGCATCTCTGGCTTAGGGGGTGGTAAGTTGACACTCTTCCTAATAATTCTGTTGTTCTGGGGTTGGTGCAGGGTGGGGCTAAGGGATCCTTGAAACATGGCAATATGAGAGAAGATTTGTTTTGTTCAAGATGTACTCCTTTGAATAAGGTTGCAAGTACCCCTAATCTTGATTCCCTGATATGTCCAACAAGATAATATCAATGCACTTTTCTAAGCTGTGCATTGCAAGCCAGGCTGGATTCTCATTTCTCTTCACCCCTGCGAGATCTCAAAGTACTTCTCAAAGGGAATTCTGTTTCCAGTCAAATACCAGCAGCCTTGACATTCACTGGATTGTCACAAACAGGTGCATCTCTCTCCTGTTTGGCCACTGCTCATTGGCTCTTCAATGAAAACGGAAAACCTCCTCTGCCTTTATTAACAAAAGACCAGTTTTCCTTGCCTTCCTCTCTGCGTTAGAAAACACCAGATATGTATGAGGCAGTGGGAGGTCCAGTTCAGTTCTAGGCTGGCTGGTCAGTGGAAAGCAGTGAAAATGAGTCTGAAACCTAGCTTCCCAAAGAATCCAAAACAAAGCCTTTGTTTTCTTGACTACAAAGCTAAATTAATCTCTTACCAAATACAGTAGCAGTGATTTCCTATTAGACCTACCAGCTAACATACTCAAAGCCAAGTTTTGGGTGTATGTGTAGGAGATAGTGGTGGTGGAGCCCCATGATTTTGTCATTGTAGTAACTGTACCCCGCTGGAAATGAAAAGAATAAGGTAGGGAAAATTTTCATATCATTGAAAAAAAATTCATGCTCTTCCCTACCAGAATAATTGCTAACACTTCCACTTCGGTATGTTCTTTCTGGGTTAGATGCAACTCAAATTCTAGCTGTGTTTGCCCAGCACTGTATGGTTTTCAAAGTGCATTCCTCTACATTTTCATGTAATTCCCTCAACCCTAGGAAGTTTTCACCACCCACTACATATGAGGAAACTGAGGCTGGGGTGAAGGAAAAGCTCCTGGTTAGTGTTGGTGCTGAGACTTGAAATTCACAAGTCTTCAGTGTACATCTGGGGTTCAAAAAACCACAGTTTTCAGTAAGTGATCAGGGACGCAGTAATTAAAGTCTAGACTTCGTGTGTGTGTGTGTGACATCTACAAGAATACTTTCTTACCCTTATTAATTCAAGATATGGTCAAGGAATTACAGAGCTATTACTACTATCATCAGTTTTTCAGTACAACCCTCACTTATCACTACTGTCATATTGAATGATATTGGGGAGAGTGGTCATACAGGCTCTTAAAGCTCAGGCTCTGAAGCCACATTACTAGCTACCACTTCCTTATTTTTCTCATCCATAACATAGAGATAATGATAGTATATTAGTTTGCTATGGCTGCTCTAACAAAGTACTACAAACTGAGTGTCTGAAACAATAGAAACTTATTGTCTCAGATTTGGAGGCTAGAAGTCCAAGATCAAGGTGTCAGCAGAGACAAATTCCCTCTGAAGGTGCTAAGGAAGGATCTGTTCCAGGTGTCTCTCCTAGTTTCAGGTAGTTCCTTGGCTTGTGGCAGCGTAACTCCACTCTTTACATGGTGTTCTCTCTGTCTCTTCATATGGTGTTCTTTTTTATAAGGACACAAGTCATATTGGTTTAGGGCCCCAACATACTCCAGCATGACTCATCTAAACTTGAACCTGCAACAACCCTATTTCCATATAAGGTCACATTCTGAAGTAATGGTGGTGAGGACTTCTGCACGTGAATTTTTGAGGGGGACACAATTGAACCTGTAACAGATAGTATTTACCTCATTGTTTAAAATGATTTCTGAAACATCCTATCATTGGAGTGCCACAGGTCAGAAATGCTGTTATTATTTTTGCTGTTGAGAATTTGCATTTCTTTGACTGAATATTGCAGAAAGTACCAAAGTTTTAGTCACTTTGAGAACAGTAAGTTCGTTGGCATCTCTCTCCTCAATCCTAACTGCCCACCCTTTCTGCTGCTCTGAGTCAGTGAGAATAGTAAGGGATTGCTGGCGACAGAGTTCCGTCTAGGGTGTCATGGTGGTAATCACCAGACATCCAAGAGACTGCACTCTTTCCGTTTATTATTTCTTTGAAGGGGATAGATACGACACAACCATTTGAGATGAAAACCTACTTCAGACTTGGCAAATTGATTTCTACTTGGCTCTCATTGTACATGACCTTGAGTGAATTAACCAACCACTAAAAGTCCTTCTAGGAAATCATAAGAACGGAAGGGAAATCAAGCAATAAATTTTATTCCACTAAGTTTATGCAGGTCCATAGTCACACCTCCCCCAGACAAATAATAATCAATTTCATTTAAAAAAAAAGTCTAGAGAAGAAGATTTTGTAACCTTCTCTCACTGTCAGGAAATACTGAATTTAATCTAAATCCTTCAAGTTCTAGTTTAAACCTATATTTTTGTTTGTTTGTTTGTTTCTAGTCTACAAGCAGAACAACTGGTCATTGTAAATTATATAAAAATCCTCCAGGTACGTGAGTTGTTTCTTCTGCTTTTGGAGCCCCCTCTCGTTTTACATTGCTAGCTATCCACTCAGTCACAATTTATTTGTATATATGGGTTGCACATCTTCATTTCCAGGTCTGAAATTTTCTCCTTTCTTTTAGTATCATTTTCCCCTTCTGCCCACAGGCAATCTCCATTTGGATATTCCATAAACATGTTAAACACTTAGCTCAGATAGTTTTATTTGTTCCCCAAATCCTATGCAGGTCTTCTGTTTTCTTAGATTCATAACACTGGCGTGATGGCTCTTTTTCTTCTCCTTTATCCTTACATTGATCTCCAGATACTGAAGATTCTTCCTCCTTCTTTCCCCTTCTTCCATTTCCTTACCATTTCTGTCATGGGTGCTGAAGTCCAGGGGTTGTTTCTGCACTACCCAGGCGATAATTTCTGGCTGTCTCAAAACTTCCCATTTTCCTACTGTACTTCCAAGATGTCTTCTTCCAGAATCCTGGCTCCTATTATTATGAACCTGCTATGATTCTGAATTGCTACACACAGGTAAGACTTCTGAGGACAAGATTACCCAAACTCTCCACACCAACAAAACAAACCAGCTCGATCATTGCATTCAATACTTAAGCAAATATTCATTGATCATCTCCAATGTTTCAGGCTCTGTGCTAAGTGCTGGGAAGGAGGTTGATGATGAAGGACTATCCTAGTTTCCTTGTACAAGTGACTCATTTGTTTTCCCATTCGAGCCTATGCAAATGCCATTGCCCATACCAGAATGACCTTTCTTCTCCTCTCTGAGAGATTGTATCACTCATCCCTAAAATTCATTTCCTTCTTGAAGTTTTCTTGAACCAATTACATGGCTTAGGTTATTCCAGCCACAGCTGGTCCCAATTCTTAAAATGTCTGTATAGCTGCCATTAGTAATATAATTATTATATTATAATTACACATGGTTTCATTTATTTGTTTATCAATTATAAGCCCAACTGTTAGAACAGAAGAAAGTTACCTAATATGTTCTATTAATAATGTGCCCTTCACCTTTTTTGAAATTCTATTCTCCGACTGTATCCGGCAGGTTTAGTCAGGTAACAGAAAGCACATTAGCTGTTTTAACAGAGAGAATTTAATATAACAAGTTGTTAACCAGGTATTAGAGATCTGGAAAGGCAAAAGGGGAAGACTGAAATATTGCAAGGTTGTAGCTACAGAAAGTTGCTTCTACCTCTAGGACTGGAGAACACAAGGCAGAGGTTGGGATTGTTAGAACTGAGTAACTCCGAGGAGGGGAGCTTCTCAGCTGGTGTAGATGTCTCTGAGGGAGCAAACGTCACTGCCTGGGTGAAGAAACCTTACTGGAGTGATTCTGACAGAAACAGTGAGCAAACGGGGAGGAGCAAGTCCCTTCTCCCTCCTCCACCCTCACGGACTCCCTTGTGCGCCCCCTATTGGCAGAGTCCAACAGGGAGCAGCTGGCTAAGGGGAAAAGTAGCTGGCAGGGTCCCAGACCCTGCCTCGGAGAAAAGAACAAAGCAAGGCAAGGTAGGTTTGGAGCTGAGAGGGAAAAGCTTTATAACCAAGAGAGTCACTTGGGAAAATTCCCTAGTGTGCAGTTGACCATGGAAATCTAAACTTTCCAGACACTTGTACTGAATCCCACCTCTCACCCCATGACCTTAAGGCATTTTCTGTTCACATTACTCTGTGAAAGAAATCCATCATGTTTGCGTTCCAAGAGAATGAGAGCAATGTGCAAAATCACCACCCAGTAGGAAACTAAGAATTTGTTCATGGGGTTTTCATGTGTTCTGGGGAGCAGAGTCAGTGGGGGGTGTCCCACAAAGTTTAGCCTTACCCGCTACGCTGCACCGCATAGAAAACCGTGTCTGCGTGAGCTTGGGAGAGGCTGCCTGGTATCACCTCACTCCAGTGAGCTTGTGACCAGACATCTTAAGCCAAGCAATAGAGAAAAAAATGTGTGCCCTTCTGCTGAGCCAAAAGTGGCTGTTGGAGAATTTCACTGAGACTTAATTTGTTGGAAGGTCTTTTCATCTTTATGCTGTGTGTTGAGGGGAGGTGATGATTGTTTAGTCTTTGTAATGTCTTCTACTTCTGGTTATGCTCTGCTCAGAAGACTGCAGCTTTCAATTACATAGGTAGGAGGTCTTCAGATTACTTTTTTTTTTTTTTTTTTTTTTTTTTGCGGTACGCGGGCCTCTCACTGTTGTGGCCTCTCCCGTTGTGGAGCACAGGCTCCGGACGCGCAGGCTCAGCGGCCATGGCCCACGGGCCTAGTCGCTCCGCGGCATGTGGGATCTTCCCAGACCAGGGCACGAACCCGTGTCCCCTGCATCGGCAGGCAGATTCTCAACCACTGCACCACCAGGGAAGCCCCCAGATTACTTTTTAAAAGACTTTTTTCTTAGTACAAAAGGGATACATGTTCATTGTAGATAATTTATAAAACACAGTCAAGCAAAAAGAAAGGAATACAAATCACCTGTAATTCTGCTTCCCAGAGATAACCAATGCTAATACAGTGAATGTTGTGTTATATATCATTCCATATGCATATATATGTATATTTGACACATATACACATACTTTAAAATATATACTTTAAATATATACATATATACTTAAAGGTAGCATATGTATAATATAAAAAAAATTTTTTGCTGTTTCTTTTGTAATCTTCCATTTAACAAGTTGCTCACTTCTGTACTAAAATCTCTAAATTGTTCTCTGTAGTAAGTATTATTCCTATTTAGCCCTTCTGGTTACATCTAACTGGCTGCAAAGTGAAAATAATCCTACATACTGTTCATATGTATTCCTTAGTTGCTTTTATAGATTTGCTTCAATAATTGTCTGCATATCCCAGCCATTATCTGCCATCCCAGAGAATCAAGAGCTATGTAGATAGATGAGAGTTTTCAAAAGTACCAAAGCATCATAACTTAAATTGGTCTTAAATCCTCTCCCATTGTTCAAGATTGTACCTACTTCTAATCTTCGTGAAGATTTCTCTCTTTGGGGATGCACTGGACCTATGCAAATAGTGATTTGGCAGGTAAGTTCCAGTTCTGGCAACTTATCTTCATGATAACATGCCTGCCCTCCTCTTTTAGTTCACTGTTGCTCTTTATACACAGAATTTTACTCCCAGTATCACCCTTAACAATATAGATCAACCTTTGAAATTAATTATTACAAAGAGGAAGAGGAAACAGGTCAAATTAATTTAAATGGCAAAATTTACTAAACCCAATATATGCAAATATTATGATTTCCACAAATAATCAAAATGAAAAATATATTATTGAGATATTTTATATTATTTTTTTCATATTGAATCTTTGAAAATTGGCCTGTGTTTCATACTTACAGTAGCTTTCAATTTGCATGTTAAATTTTCATTGGGAATACTTGAACTGAATTTAGATTTCATATAATTTTCAGTTAAAAAAGTAGATTCACATGCCTAAGTTTTTCCAAGCGTACTTAAAAGCTTTCCAGGAGCTGAAATCAAGCAAGTACCAAAAAATCATCTTCTTTTAACATTTGCATCCATATTGACAAAGCCAGTTTATTGTTTTTAGAACTGATTTGACTTTGAATAAAAAGCATATCAGTTTCAAACTACATCTGTCCGAGTTAAATAAATTCACTAAATCTTGTGTCAACTCAGTATGATGAATAAGTTCAAAGGGGTATTGTATAAATTGAAAAACAACTCAATTTATCAAAAAAAGATTCTTTAAATTTTTCTTGTAGTTTTTTTGTAGCCAACTTACATAATGCTGTCAATTACAGTTTAAATCCTCTGCATATTGTTTCATGTTAGAAAAATGTGAAAATCATTATCAGTGATTTCTATTATGAAAAGTTTCAATTTCAACATAAATTATCATACCTGTCTAGCTCACAAATAAGCTTTTCCTTTCCTTGGACTTTCAGAATGAGCTCATTCCTCAGCATCATTAGGCATCTGGGAAATGCAAATCAAAAGCACAATGAGATACCATTTCACACTCACTAGGATGGCTATAATCAAAAAGACAGATAATAGCAGTGTCGGCAAGGATGTGGAAAAATTGGGCCCCTCATATTCTGCTGGAGAGAATTTAAAATGGTGCAGCCACTTTGAAAAACAGTTTTGCAGTTCCTCACAATGTTAACATAAAGTTACCATATGACCTAGCAATTCCACTTCTAGGTATACGTGCAAGAGAAATGAAAACATATATCTACACAAAAACTGGTACACAAATGTCCATAGCAGCATTATTTATAATAGCCAAAATGTTGAAACAATACAAATATCATCAACTGATGAATGGATAAATAAAATGTTACATATTCATATAATGGAATATTATTCAGCAATAAAAAGAAACGAAAATATAAATGTATCAGTAGATACATGGTACAACATGAGTGTACCTTGAAATCATTGTGATAGTCGAAAGAAGCCTGTCCCAAAGGACCACGTATTGTATGATTCCATTTATATGAAATGTCTAGAATAGGCAAATCCATAGTCAGAAAGTAAATTGGTGGCTGCCAGGGGCAAGGGAAAGGGGGGAAACTAGGGGGTAATGGGGGACGACTGCTAATGGGTATGGGACTTCTTTTGGGGTGATGAAAATGTTCTAAAATTACATTGTGGTGATGGCTACACAGTTCTGTGAATATGCTAAAAATTCATTGAACTGTACCATTTAAATGGGTGGATTGTATGGTACGTGAGTTATATTTCAATAAAGCTGGTATAAAAGTTTAGTTTATTCATGTGCAATCTGATATCAGTGAAAAAATGTAAATCCCACTGCCATTTTTATCTTTGGTTATTGACTACTTGGCAAGTATTCCTTTTGCTTTAAGAAAATCTTGAATTTTATTTAAAAGTAATGTACAATAAATCTTTGCAAAGCTCTTCTACAAGTCAGCCAATAAGCATTGGCAAAGAACAGACGATCATTGTCTTCTATTTCTGTCAGCAGTTCCATAAACTGGCAATGATTCATAGCATTTGCATGTGTACTGAACAATTTTAATAACTGTATCCATGACACTTTTCTTAAGTTTGCTTCAGGAAACTGAGCACAAATATTTTCAATATGTATTATACAGTGGAACAAAGCAAAAAGAAAAACATCAGTCTTTTGTTTAAAAATTCAATAAATCCATATTTTTGAAACTAATATAGCTGAAGCATCATCTGTTATTATAGAAATGAATTTTTTCGTATCTAGCTGAAATTCTTCTTTGACAGATATAAAAGATTAAAAAATATCTACACCATAAATTTGATTTTTAGGCCCCTAATTGACATCATTTCTTTATACATTTGTAAGTCCTTTGAGACAAAATGTACCCAGAGTATTATTGGGCAATGTCACTTACACTGCATGACTCATCTAAAGCTAGAGAAAAGTACATGCAATTTTTCAAATTTTGAGCCAACTGATCTTTGAAATTGTTAGAAACGTCTTGTATTCCACAGGTAATTGTTTGGTGGCGTAATAGAGAATCATTCACTTTTCGTAAAATATCATTTTAAATCTTTATCTTATAATTTTCTAACACAATTTCCACAATGGAAATGAAAAATCTTTCACTGTTTCTCTGTCTAAATATGGTTTTCTTTTTGTGCAAGAATCCAAGCCATTAGATAGCTGGCCAAAGTTATAAATTATTAAAAAGTGTTTTGTTAGAAATTTCATTCTGGTTCCAGGTGACCCATTTCACTGATTTTTTTTGACTGTTGATGCAAAACTTCTTATCAAATTCACTATGTATTGGTTGAAATAAGTTTTATTTTTAATATTTTCTTAATGTTTTCCAGTTTATTTTCTTCTAAAGTGTTTTGCACACAAATAGCTTTTTTGTTTTATTGTGTTGTAGCAAATTGCAATTGCCATTCATTGTGAAATTTGTTGCATACTTTATCCCAATTTGTTTCTTTCCTGTTCTGGTCATAGCACCAGCTTCTGCATCTCCTCTCAATTCTGTATCAACTGGATGCCTTCATTTTAATAAGAAAATTTTTTCCATACTATTTTTTTCAACTAAAAGAGTAGTTTAATTATATTATAATTAAAATAAGTATTTCAATTTAATTACCATTTATGATTTACATAGGTATTACTGTAACTTGTGATGTCTGCATAAAACAGTTAAAGAAGCATTACAATGATACATTGGTGTGTTCAAACTATTTATATCAATCCACTGACACTGACTAGATCAGTGATGTGTTAATATGTAATACTAGAAATGGGACATACACCCACTATGTGCACTACAAGACAATACTAGCTTATACAATTCAGTGTTCAAATGAAATGGAGTCCTTTGCTTATTCTACCTCATCGCTGACGTTTTCATTCCTCATCTTTACTTGGGAAACTCTTGATTCATCCTTTAGCCCTCAGCCTGTGTGTGACTTCCTATAGGGTGCTTTCTCTGTTTTTTCCACTAGGCTGCACCAGTCAAACTGCTTAAATATTACAAGAGTAGCAATGGTCCCAGCTTGAGTCTTAGAACTTTGCAGATATGCCTAATCATGACTTCTCAACCAGTGGAGAGGCCCTTTTGTGAGCCAAATCACCCTGAAGGAAGAAAAAGGCAGGCCCAGTAAGGGTGGTTCAATAAGTTATAGCTTGGGAATTCCAAGGGCATGGGGATTTTGAGTATAGCATGGTGTTTGCCATTCAGATTTATCCCTTGCACTAGTATAGGCCCATAGGGAGAAGAGAGCTCGTGTGACAATTAAAAAATAGAATCCTTAAATATCTGTAAGATATTGGAGAACCCAGGATCCCACCCAACTGAATGTTATACAGAAGGGATGTACTACTGAGCACCTCTCATGAGAACTGCAGCCCATTGGGCCAGGACACAAAGGTTCTTGGTTAGACTGCATATCTTTATGAGTACATGTGAAGTACTCCATGGGAACTACCAGAGATCTTCAAGGCATACCTTAAAGAAGTCTGAGGTTTTCAAAGAGTATGTGGGGAGTAAGATCTAATGGAATCTGTGCCACTGTTAATATGGCTCCCTTTGAACACTGGCTTCACTCTTTAATAACAGGTTTTCAAATCTGTGTGTCTGATCAGACATGAGGACATCTAACCTCCAACTATTTATGTCTATTTTCCCTATTTGACTCTTAACTCCTTAAGAATAGGGATTCTCTTTTTTTCGTTTCTTTTTTTTTTATAAATTTATTCATTTTTGGTTGCATTGGGTCTTCATTGCCGCGTGCACGCTTTCTCTAGTTGCAGCGAGCCGGGGCTACTCTTCGTTGTGGTGCACGGGCTTTGTGGGCTTCTCATTGCGGTGGCTTCTCTTGTTGCGGAGCACGGGCTCTAGGTGCGCGGGCTTCAGTAGTTGTAACGTGCAGGCTCAGTAGTTGTGGCTCAAGGGCTCTAGAGCACAGGCTCAGTAGTTGTGGCGCACGGGCTTAGTTGCTCTGCGGCATGTGGGATCTTCCCGGACCAGGGCTCGAACCTGTGTCCCCTGCATTGGCAGGCGGATTCTTAACCACTGCGCCACCAGGAAAGCCCCATCTTGTTTCATTTTTAAAAATTAATCTTGGAATCCTTAGTGTCAAACACTGTGTCAGGAACATAGTAGTTATACAATAAATGGTTAATTGAATGAACAAATGAGTATGTTTTAATTGGAGCCATTTGAATCAATGTTTACCCTATTATTTAACCCAGAGAAGCCACTGTAATTGTGGACATTTCATGCTATGCAGGAAGGGAGATTGTTGACATGGCAGATCAAGGAAGGGGTATATTTTTCCACAAGATATATTTGCCTCACTCCAGAAAAAATATTGTCTAGATCTGTAAGTTTTCTCCTTACACATGTAAAGTTATCCCTGATTCTTAATGAAGGAAGGGAAGATGGCCCTTATGTATATTTTATGCACCAAGGCTTTGCTATCTGTACCAAAGATGCTTTGTTTGAGAGAAAAAGAACTCTATCTGCATTTCAGTTTTTAAAAACCCCTTTCTCTTAGTATTCAAGGGCTTTAAAAAGACCAGAAGCAATAGCAATGAAAGAAAGTCTTATTTTTCATTTCATGAACTCAACAGGGGACAGCCACAGTGCCTCTACACTTTCTTACCCTATCAATGAATGTGCTTGAATCACAAACCCTAAAAATTGCCTCAGTAACAATCTCTATTCCAAACAGAATTGCCTTGCACTGAGGTTGGAAGAGCACCTCATCCACAGGGATGAGTTTGATGATAGGATTGAAAAAGGTATTTACACAGGAAACCAGTTTGGTTCTACCAGTCTGAATCCCCGGTCTCGACAGCTGCCAGGTGGTAAGAACTGTGGCTTCCTCCTGACAAGAAAAATGGAGGATTTCTGCAAAACTGCTATGGATTATGAAGCAGACTCATTTTCCACTGCTTCAGTCATTGAGGGCTTCCAAATTCTCTGTGGGTGTTGGAGCTTCTGTTTCCTAATGGTGGAGAAGAGAATGTTTTGTTTTGTCAGAATTAACTTCTGTGGCGGTTTTCAAATTCTCAGCTTTGAACAGGTTAGGAAGACAAAATTTCTCGCCCACTGCACTTGCTCAGGACTCTTGTGTTCTCTGGGATTAGGTTACTTGGAATTCTTAGTTGGCCTATTTCTTTCAGATGACTTTTTTCTGCTGGAATAACACTTGTCCAAATAATCTAATTAACATTTTTATCGTTTTATGTGTCTCCTTCATTCATTTATTCATCTACTAGATAGCTATTAATACCTACTGTGTGCAAAGTGCTGCAGGATCTCAATAGGTTAGACACAGGTTAGACCTTCTAGTACCTTGAAAACCAGTGGACATAAGTCTATATGCACAATAGGTATCCCAGAAAAATGAATGAAAAATATCCACAAGAAAGTGCTTTGAAAATGCCAAGGAGGGAGTAATCACTTCTAGTTAGGAAAACAGAGCAGCTTTGTGCAAAAGGTGGCATTTGAAAGGTGGAGGAATTTCAGTAGGATAGAATGGCATGAGCCTGGTTTGATTGATTTGCAGATCCAATGCTATGCTGAAACTGACTGATATTGGCTACGAGAGCCCATTGTGTGCATCTCTTCCCAATTTCATGTTCCGTGATGTCATGATGGTAGCTTGAAATCAACCAAAGTGGGAATATTTACAAATTCTATAAATCAGCGTTCTTTTGTGTGTTTTCTTCTTGTTTGTTTGTTTTTGAAAACTGATGTACCAGCACACCACTGGGCATATTGCATTATTATTCCTATTACTTCAAACTCCCTAAATCTATGCCCTTTGCCCTGAGACCCTGAAGTTCCTCCCACTAGAGACAGGAGATATTTTACTGCCCCATTGATCTTGGGTTCCTCCAGGTAAGCTGCTTCGATCAATGGAATGTCAGCAGATATGATATGAGCAAATGCTTGAAATGTACTTGCCGAGTTAGAGAAGGATAATTTCTATGCAACTTGCTATTTCCAGAAGAATGAGAGATACACAGAGTAGAGGTGAACTGAACCAAGAGTGGGGAGCCAGCAGAACCCATGAAATATCAGCAAAGTACAGCTGACCTATAGACCTGTGAGTCAGAAGTAAAATGCTTATGTTTGTATGCAAATGAGATTTGGTAGTTATTTATGGAGCAATAGCTAATGAATTGTGTTAGATTCCTATTACTGCCATAACAAGTGCCACAATCTTAGTAAATTAAAACAATTCAAATTAATTGTTATAGAGTTTTGGAGATCAGAAGTCCAAGATGTGTCGTATGGGGCTAAAATCAAGATGTCAGCAGGACTGGTTCCTTCTGGAAGCTCTAGGGAAAAATCTGTTCTTTGCCTCTTCCAGCTCCTAGAGACTGTTGGCATTCCTTGATTCATGGCTACATCACTCTAATCTCTGCTTCTGTTGTCACATTGCCTTCTCCTGTCCCTGACCTCCTGTCTCCCTCTTATAAGAACCCTTGTGATTACACTGGACCCTCCTGGATAATTTATGATAATCTTCCCATCTCAAGATCCTTAACTTGGTCATATCTGCAAAGTTCCTTTTACTATGTAAGGTAACATATTCAGGGGTTCTGGGGATTAGGACGCAGACATTTTGGGAGCCATTATTCAGCCTACCACACTAATATAATTGGAGAATAAAGTATGCATTTAGAATGGTGGAAAATGTTCTGTAAAGATAAGTTGGGGTCAGCTGGTAGGTACTTTGAATATACATTTTGTGGAGTCCATGATTATTTTGCCTAGGATACTGATATACTCAGTGCCGTGTTTGAAGAAAATTAATTTGGTGGCCTTGAGCAGAATAAATTGAACTGGGGAGAAACTAGAAGCAGGGAGGTTAGCAAGCATGTTAGTGCAGTAGAAAATTAATAAGCATCTGAACCAAGGGCATAGCAGTAGAAAAGGAAGGGAGGGATGCTTATTTTAGAAACTAAGTGATAAATCTAGAGTTTTAAGCTTGAGTAACCTTTGATTACCTGTAATAGAAATAGAGAAATCAGGAAGAGGGGCTAGGATGGGTAGGAGTTGGGAGCAATGTAAGGATTAGAATACATGATTTTTTAAAAATATATTGACTTAAAGGTGCTTGTAAGCTATACATTTTCCCTTAAGACCATAAACTACTTCAGTTTGGGAACCAGTCTTATTAATTTTTGTGTCCTCAGTGTGTAACAGAGTAATTGGCATTCATTAGGTTCTCTGTACATGTTACTGAAGGATGGAAGGAGGGTGGGAGAGAGGAGGGAGGAAAGAAGGTGTTGAATGCCTGTTCTTCTTCCACCCCCAACTCTGGCTGAGCCAACCCAGCAGGTGGTTTGCAGGGCAGGGGAAGAAATCTGAGGAGCAGGTCCTTCAGTTGTTCTGATCCCAGTCTGGGAAAGTGCTCTTCTGTCTTTTTGTCCAGACTGAGATTCCTTATAGGCAGCTAGGCCAATGAGAAGAACAGACGAAAATGCAATCAGATGATACTTTACCAACACAGACTTTACCAATATAGAGGGAGAAACAGCAGGTGTGTGCTGGCCTCAGAAGGTATTAAGTGTGCAAGTCCAGGGAGATTTTTATGCACTTAACCCAGATTTTTTTCCCTTGTGACCTCATCCTTTCCAAAGGCACAAACCCTTCACAAACTCCTTCCAGACCACTGATGGATTTACCTCTAATTACGTTACTTTCGTTTGAAAAAATCAACATGATGGCACCACTAAAAGGGGGGTGGCTCTACTGCCAGGGCATCTGGGCTTCCACTGGGACCTCAGCTCTACTTGGTTAATCTCCCACTGTTTTTCTTTCTTTGGTTTGTCTGTCTGTCCTCAACAACTCACTCACCAAAATACTTTCCCCCAAAATGTATTGTTTTATCTTATTTTGTCTCTAACTAACAATGATGTTTTCTCCTCCAAAATGAGGGGCTCCCATGGCTCCATACTCTGATCAGCAGTGCTGTTGATGCAATAGGATGAAGAAACCAGGATAGTTTAGCATTTTAGATGACAAGGGACCATATCAACATCAACCATGTCAAACGTTGTGGGTAAATGTCAGTAAGAATGATGACTGAATAAAGACCAAAAGATTTTGTTAGAGGCAGAGGAAGGCCAGCCATTCATGAGTGACCTTTAAAAGGGCAGTTTCAATGGAGGTAGGGGTTGAAAATTGACTGGTAAAGAGGTAGAAGCTAAGGGAAGAAGATAGGATTGATGTTCAAAAATAAATGATATAGGATGGTAGCTTAAGGTTGTAGTAAGATAGCTGAAAGATTTTTTAGGACTGTTAAAATCATGTTTTGTAAATATTAGCTGATTATAAAACTGAAAACTTTAACTTATCTGAATACCAAGGAATAAGGGGAACTGATTGAGTCTCGAGATGAAGTAATTTGTGTCTTCAATAATTTGTGTTCTCTTATAAAATACAAGTATCAGAACATTTTAAACCAGATGTGGTTATTGTTTATTTTCTATGTGAAAGAAGTCTTGAATTAAAACATTTCCATCTTTCAACCTTTACAGAACTCCATATCTGTTTTTTTGGCAATGAAGGACTGAGGTGCCAGAAAGATATTTATTTGAACAAGCACAACAAATTCCTCTTCAAAAGCTTTAAACAAAATCAAGTACAAATTAATCTTACCATTTCTTTGGTTGTCTTTATACTTGAAAAAAACCTCAAATAAACACCCTGTTTATTATTTTCTACTGCTTCAGGGAAAGTTGATTCCTCTGAATGAAGGTTAAATGAGAATGCAACCCAAGATTGAATTTGTGAGGTTTTTATCAAATTAGCTTTATTCCACCACAGAGAAGTCTTTCTCAATACAGTATAATTGCCAAAAGAAGTTATAGTTGGCATCATGTTAAGAGAGAAGAACACTGATTGAACGTTTATGTCAAAAGAAATTGAACACTGATATTAAAAGAGATGAACATTTTCCTTCTGGAAAATACTAATTAAATAAATCATTATTTCTCCTTACACTATTAGCTTGTTAGAAACTCCATGAGGCTTGAAGCCCAACAAAGCTTTAGGATTATGGAATATGGTAGAAAGAATAGGGCCTGGGCATTGGCAAGCTGAGTTCTTGTTCTGACTCCATCACGCAATTTTGGGCAAGCAATTTCTGACCTACGCTTTCTAAGTCTTCAAAATAAGGGAATAGGACGACCTAACCTCTAGATTTCATTCCAAGACTAAAAGTCTTTAACTTTGAATTATTTGTTTGTTACCAGGTAAAGACTGTTACGAAGCATCACTGTCTTTTTTTTTCCTTCAGGACTTTTGGTAGAAAGAGTGAAACATCAGACTTACACAATGCAGTTGAATATGAAAATGGAAACATTATAGAAATATCAGTAAAAATTAGAATTTCTGGTTATGCTTGCACTCTTATGGCCACATCAAACGAGAGTGAGGCTTATAATTTTGGAAAGGATAACAAACTATACATTATTTCCATTTTGATTAAAATCAATAATGTAAGAGGAACTTTAATTTGATTGAGAGCTATTTTAAACCCAGTTTACTTTGATCAGCCTCAGACATAAGTAAATTAACAACAACCAAAAAGATATGTTAGCTAAGAGAACTTATGTTCTGACTTCACTTATCCACAAGGAAAATCAGTGTGCTTTGTACAACAATTCCCCTGAAGGGATTTTCCCTCCCAATTTGGTTGTTTCAGTTGGGACAGAATCAGATGGCATCTGACAGTCCTTTAGAAAAGGGAAAGTGATTCATTTGGAAGGGAAACTACTTTGGGTTTGTTCCTTATTTTCTACTTCTATTGTAAAAAGAAAAAAAGACCCCTTCAAACATTAAATGATAATTTTGGAAAGTCACTAACATACTCTTAACACACAACCTAATAGGATTTCTTCATGTGCCTTTTCTTCTATCTGGAATACCTATTTCTTTTACAAGCCAGGTTCCTTCCTTCTCTTCCAGATCTTTTTCAAGATATATTTCCTTTCTGAAATCACATTGCCATCCTTGAACACCACCTCTCTGCTTCTGTCACTAGCTCAGTTCTAGGTCTCTCAGATATACCTGCATTCTCTAATTGTGCATGTGTTCAGACAGCAAGAATTGGTTTGTATCCATGAGCCATGGTGGAGAACAATGGGGCTATGAGAAGTAGCCCCCAATGCTGGGATGGCAGTTTCTTAGACCCTTCAAATTCCTCCTGGGGAGTAAATGGCCATAGCAGCCATTTGTTTGATCATTTCTTTCATTCTTCATTCTTTATTTGGCCAGTTCTTTCTCACTTCTCCTGACCTCATGAAGCAGTTTCCAGGTTGCTCCTATGTCATCCTCTCTTCCTCAAACCCAATCAGTCTTCAAGTTATATTGATTTTACTAGTCGTGATCACTAGGCTCCATCTCCTTCTTTCCATCTCCATTACTTTCACTCTGGTCCAAAGCACCATCATCTCTCACTTGGATTCCTGTTATAATGTCCTTATTTGTCTCCCTGAATTTGTTATCGCTGTCTTATCTATTCTCCACATTACGGCTAGAGTGTTGTTAAAAATAATCATGATAAAATATGATTATACATGTCCCCACCCCTCATTTAAAATCATGTGACAGCTTCTTATTGTTCTTAGGATAGAGAATAAAACCTTTACAAGGCCTAAATTAGAGTCACCGTCTGTCCCAGTTTACCCAATTCAAAACCTGTTTATGCCTGTTGCCCTGGTTTAATTATTATCAGCATCTTTTTCATTTTCAAAAGTAACCTAATTGGCTAAGTCATGTGACCCCTCCCCACCAGACCTACTTCATTGCATTCCACTCTCCCTCTCACTCACTGGGCTACAGCCTCACTGGTTTTCTCTCAGTGCCTTAGATTTTTCTTTTTCTTACCTCAGAGCTTTGGTACATACCTCCCTGAAATGTATTTTCCTCTTCTCCTTACCACGGTAAACTGTTACTTATCCTTCAGATCTCATTTTAAATGTCAAGTCCTCATATTGTATGTTCTTAATCTTCTCAGTACTTTCCTTCAAAGCATTAACCACCTTTGCAATCACATATAAATGTGTGTCATTCAAATAATGTCTGACCGCTCTCCCTCCACAGGACAGTAGAGGAGGTATCCGTTTGCTCTCATTAAATTCCCAGTATCTCCCACAGAACCTGGCACAGAGTAGGCAATCAGTATGTTTTTATGGAGTGAATAAGCTGGTGAACATGCTCAAGGCACTCTGTACGTAACACCTCCTACAAGGTCTAGATTAAGATTGAAATTAAATGATTGCAAATACGATTAATATCTTACATAAGGTCTTTTTTGCTGACCAGAATGTAAACTCCAAGGCAATAGAGCAACAGAGGCTAGAACTACCTGGGGGGCAGCACACTGTAGGGTTCAAATCCCAGCTCTAGCACTAACAATTTGTATGGCTGTGGGCAATCACTTAACCTCTGTCCCCATCTCTAGAAGGGGGATGACAAGGATACCTATCTTATAGGCGTGTTATAAGACTCTTACAGAGTAGAATAGTGCCTGGCACATTGTAAGCACCAGGAGAGAAGTCATCCTTTTCATTATTGAACACTATATCTTTACATGCTGTCATACACACACACACACACACACACACACACACACACACACACACACACACATATACACATATATATATGTACAGTAAGTATTTATTGAATTATTTGAGGGACTAAATCCCCTGCTGTCTGTCTGGTGTGGCTATAGTCACTCCTGCATTTACTCACTCATTGAGCTGAAATGGGAGCAAGTACTGTCCCTCGCCTAGGCTATATTTTTATTATGTCTTAATAGAGCTCTGCATTGTTCTCTGAGGATTTTAGAATCACATCAGAGAATCAACCCTCCTGTCTTAGTCACTATCCTTTAAAGTGTCCTTTGCATGGAATCCTGGTCTGGTCCCCAATGGGGGATCTGATCTAGAAGGTATTCTGAGGGTTAGTTGGCTAGGCGACACCCAACCTCTCTTTCCATTTGGCTACAACCACTGTTCTTGGGCCAAGGACATACTTGAACTCTCTTTCATCAGGGTTAGATTGTTTTCCTTCTGGAAAACCCACAGTCTGGGGGCTTAAGGGATTGTTCTTGGTCTCTGGTACCTTTGCAGGAGGGGGAACTGTTCACCAGTTTCTACTTTCCAACCATTGTCTTGCCGTTAAGATCTTCAGGCACTCAGACGAAGACTTGCAAGTGGCCCTCTCTGCTGCAACTTCAGACATTAATGAGACTACCTACATGATAGTGATATGTCATAGACCTATGATATTAACTATATATTACAAATAAATTTATATTACAGGTCTTAATATAAATTATGATGTTTATCTTCCATAGAGTAGGGCCAGTGTTATTCCTATGACTGTTCCCACAAGTAACGTGATAAAAACCATACCCTGGTTGGCATGCAGCACATTGCTTTGAACTGTGCGAGAGGAATATAATCTTACATTTAAAAATGAACTGTCATTGCCCCTTCCAGCCTAAGACTCATAAATACACAGTCTGCCTTGGACATATTATATCTAAAG
This sequence comes from Tursiops truncatus, assembly GCF_011762595.2. Taxonomy (NCBI): domain Eukaryota; kingdom Metazoa; phylum Chordata; class Mammalia; order Artiodactyla; family Delphinidae; genus Tursiops; species Tursiops truncatus. Next base: position 111,744,794 of record NC_047055.1, on the reverse strand, counting down.
ATCCTCTTCTTTGGACTAAATTTCCACCACTATTTACCCTTAGGCTGATTGGCCCCATTAGATAGAAAAAGGATTCTTTCCACGGCAGACGTGCAGCTGGGGAAGGAACTGTAGTTACTAGTCATCCTTTGTCTGTTCTCTGGGATGCTATTGACCATATTGCAGTAGCAGGCGTAAAACTCTACAGATCTGCCTTTGATGCTGCCCATGTTTGTTCTGGTTGGGTTTTCTCCAGAGGTAGAATGTCAGACAAGAACTGAATGTACGTAGTGTTTTAGGGAGGTACTGGAACACTGGCTGGGAATGGGGAGGTGATACAGGGAAGGGAAGACAGTTAATAAAAGGTGATTTTAAAAACCCAGCTACCACTGAGGACAACTAAAGTTTATTCCCGCTGGGAAACTTTGGAAATGGAAAACAGACATCTCAGCATAACTCACCCAAGGAACCAGGTATCTGAGGCATGTATACCTCCATACACATCAGACATTGGTTCAAGGCTGCCCCTGGAGGAATACTGGTTCCCAGACACTATTGTGTGTGTGGGCAAAGTTGGTTCCAGCAGCCCCAGGTCAGCCTTCTGGCAAAGATGCATGTACCAGCCATTGGTGGTCAGGCTGGTATGCATGGGCATGGGGAGGAGATCAAAGAGGATGTGGGAGGAGCACTGACAGCATCTCCTATATAATTGAAAATATTACCAATGTATATCTGACTAATGAACACACTGCAGGGTGGATATAACGTGACTGTGGCAGAAAATATCTGTCTCTTGCTCTCAACACTATTGTGAAACCAGTTTATTTCTAGCTCTTATCGGGTAGCTCTTATTGTGCCACTTTCCTCACTGCCGCTTGTCTTTTATCCCTTTACTCCATTCTCAATTCCACATGCCCTCTCCTATTCCACCCCTGTTGGCATACCTGTCCTGCTTACATCACCTTTCTCTTCTTGGTTTTTCCCAGATGGAAACCCCAAGCCTTCTGAGTCTTCTCTCAGAACAAACATCATTATGATGGGTGATAACATGATTATTATTTCAGTGATAATAACATTTGTTGACTGAATGCTCCACTGGTCACTGCTTCTGGCTGTCACAAAGATGGCTGAAGAGGCACTAAGTTAGGATAATGAGTAGTAAAAACTGAAGGGCTCTTTTCAGCCTGGTTTCCCTTATGCCCAGGCGGCTGCTGGCCCTGTGTGGCTCTGCTCTGAATCTGGGCCATTCTGCCTCATCTATCTGGCATTGCCGGGAGGAAGACTGACTCTCATGTCAGATGAAACTGATGATGATTCTTGGCTAAGAAAGCAAAATTCCTGAATGATTAGGACACTGAGGCCTAAGTCCGTATCTGACACTCCTTTATCCAGGCCTTCTGATCCTCATTTTACTTTCAGGACTATGACTACTGTTAAAATGCCCTTGGGTTTGATTTTCATCATTTAATCATGCTGTCATATCTGTTTGCTCAAGAATGCTGACCTTATTTAGAAATTACAGTTGCAATGTAACCAGATGCACATACTAATGGTCCACTAGGGCCAGTCCTCATATGAGTGGAATGCTGTGATGTGATCTCAGGGATACTGGGATCACCACAAATATATAGTGCTCACTTGCTTCCTGACGCCTGACATTTCTTAACAAGAAATAAATCCTTTCATGCCACAATTAGAGAGAGAGAGACGGACAGACAGACAGAGAATTCAAATTATAGAAGAATACTTCCCAGAGAAGTAGCTTGTTGCTGACTTGCCTATATTTTTATTTTTTACCAAATTAATAGATGTACTTAATTTTAAAAAGCAAAATTAGTACTAAAAATCTTGTAAGAAAATATAGCTACTGGTCCACTCCTCCCTATGCCCAAGAACCACTCCTCAGAGAAAACTACTGTTAACTCTTAGCGATTTCTTCTATTTACCTTCATACACTAAGTTTTATATTTATAATATGATTTCTTATTTATCTATTTTGTACATTATCTACTTACTTCCTGTAATGGAAGATCAGAATTTGGTACCCTTACACACCACCCATACTGTCCCTCTCCTCATCTTTCCAATATAGTTGTATCATAACTTTTGGTTAAATGAATACCCTGTGTTAACATTATTATGACCATGTGAAATTGTTCACAGTTGAGGCATATAGTATACAATAATTCTAGTTCCTTTATTGTACATTTTTTTCTCTAGGTAATAATTGCCTTTTCTTTGTTTGCTTAGTTTTATGTGTAACAATTGCTAATTATTTCCCCACTCTTCCATAGAGTTACAGATGCTTCTCAATACTGTCAAACATATCCAGTAATCTATCAGTTCCATCTCCTCTCCCCTCCCCCACAAGACATCTGTCCTAGAATCTCCTGTTATCCTGATTCAGTCTGTACTGGTTGTTCTTTAGACCAGCTGCATGGCTGTTCTGTCACAATTTCCTCTGTTAATAAAGGAATTCTCCTTTTTCTTCTCTGTGTTGAAGTCCCTGGATCCTAAGTCTTCCACTTTGCATGTTTATTCCCTTGTGTTAGTGAAGCACATCCTGGAGTAGCTTTCTGGAAATACATTTAGAATTTTTTCATGCCTGAAAATGTTCTTTTCCTTTCACCCTTTTTTGTTTGTTTGTTTTAGGTATAATTTATTTTTAAAAAAAATTTTACTGGAGTATAGTTGATTTACAATGTTGTAGTAGTTTCAGGTGTACAGCAAAGTGAATCAGTTATACGTATACATATATCCACTCTTTTTTTTTAGACTCTTTTCCTATATAGGCCATTACAGAGTATTGAGTAGAGTTCCCCGTGCTATACAGCAGGTTCTTATTAGTTATCTCTTTTATATATAGTAGTGTGTATTTGTCAATGCCAATCTCCCATCCTTTCATTCTTGAATGTTAGTTTGGCTGGATATAGAAATCCAGAACGAAAATAATCTTTAATCAATATGTTATGGGCATTGCTCCAGCTTCCAGTGCTACTGCTGGGAAATATGATTATAAATTGATTCCTAATTCTTTGTGAGCAAACTTTATTTCTCCTTTGGGAGTTTTTAGGGGTTTCCTCTTTATCCCTGTTAGTCTAGCATTTAAAATGATGTGCTTTGCTCACGTGTAGCTCTTGTTTTCAAAAAACTGGTAAAAGGAGGTAAAGAAACTATAAAAGAGGTAATGACAGAACATTTCCCAGAAATTAAGAAAATGAGTTTCCAGAATGCAAGGACATACCAAATGCCAAGTACAGTATAAAACACTGAAAAGCTAACTAAAAGCTCTGTGTGATTGGGTGTGGCCCAGCCATTTTGTTGGGGAACCCTCAAATTTGAGCATCTATAAGATTTTTTCTCTTGGGATTGTTTCTTCAGAAAAGACTCTTCCAAAATCCTACCTGGAGGATTAGAAGCCTGACTACGGGTTCTAGAAGTCAAAAAAGGAAAAGAAATTTTAAAATTTCACCTGCTTCTCTTCCATACCCTCTAGTGTGCCAGACTTTGGAGCCTCTCAGGCTGAATCATCCCAGGGATGAAGTCTCCTGTCTATGTTGGGTTGCTTAGTGGCTGGGTGGGAATGGTTACAGAGAGAAACTGGGGGTGTAACTTTCCTTAATACACTTTCAGTCAGTTTTCCTATATCTCACTCTACATTCTGAAGTATTTGTGCCCCGTATTTCTCAGCCTTTCTGGGGTTATATAGGGAAAATTCGCTTGTTTCTTGTTGGCATTTTTCTTTGCAGACACTTAGTTGCAGCTTTCTGCACTGGAGTGTTGCCATCATAGAGATGGTCAAAGCTGTTTTCACAGCACCACATCTGCTGGGAAAGAGAGCAAAGAGGAGGGTAGGCCAAACAGTTTCCTTTTAACGATGAGAGGTATATACATCTTCTTGCTCACATTCCATTGGATAATTTAGTATCATGGCCACACTTACCTGCAAGGCAGGATGATAAATGTAGTCTCTAGCTAGACAGCTATATGTTTTGATAAAACTCCATATGTGTGCAGGGAGGTTATTATCAAAAGGAAGAAAGGGATAATGGATCCTGGGGGATGATAAGCAGTCTTTGCCACAAGGAGGAATAGTGTGATTCCCTAAAGCATCACAGTGGTTGCCCTGCCCACAAAGCACAGGTCTCCTACAGACAGACATGCGGTCAGCATCATGTGCGCTTCTGGCAGCATCTACTGCCATGGGCTTATAGGCTATACTGACCATCTGTATCCACAAGTCCCAGCACCTCTAGTTTCCCTCTAAGCAATTCATTTTGTCCTTCTGACATAAACATGGATCTAAACAGATAAGGCTCCCAGCCACATAGGGAACTTTAACAGGCTTTTTCTACTCATAACATATTATGAAACTTGGGCTACAATCTCGAAATTGGTACCTATTTTTCATGCTATAAGAAAGAACGTGCTATGTTTAATACAAAATCGGAAAAATTGTATCTACTGCTCAAAGTCAGTGTTTTCTATATACCCTGCAGCAGTGCTTATCAGACATAAACATGTATAGGCATCAGCTGGGGACCTGGTTAAAATGCAGATTCTAGATGTGGGCAGGGCCTGAGAGTCTGCATTTTTGACAACCTCCTGGGCAATGCCAACTTTGCTATCCAAGAATCATACTTTGGTTAGCCAGGCGCTAAGTACTTCCTCTGTTAACACCCAATTACTCTCTGCTTCAAGATCAGATAGCTCACTTTAGAGGCAGACTTCATATATGTTTAAAGGAGACAAAAACAGTAGATGTATTTCTTCTGATAAGCATAACCAAAGGAATTTCACAGATTTCTGCAGCTTTTTCCATACCCAGGAAATTCAGCCAGTAGTAAAACTGAATGATAAACAATGATGGGTGGGTTACAATCCCATAAGAGACAGCTTTGCCATCTAAGTCATTGCCGTTAAAGAAATCAATTGCCGAAAGCATGCAAATAGAAAAACTTCAGCTGGCTAATCTCCTGTCTTATGATTTAAGTTGCTTAATTAATAAGTATGAACATGTACTCAAAGACCAACACATATCAAACTACTTTAAGCATCTGGTCTCTAGTGTCAGTGTGTCTAAATTCACGGGCAGTTCTGACAGCTGTGGTGGCTGCTGGGTTTTGCAAGCTGTAGTTCAGTATGGAGAGTACTACCTACTAGCAGAGGCAGGCCAAGATCGATGATATTTTTCCTTAGCAAACTGAAGTATAAAACAAAAATCCTTTTAATACCCACATTGCTTGCTTCTTTGTTTTATGCTGACTGCATGACTTGCTGAGTGACTCATTCTCCAAGACCACCCCTTACGATTAGTTGCCAGAGGTACTCATTTCTACCTAAAGACACTGTCGAGTGCAAGTCTCTCATTTATATTTTCAATTTTTATTTTTCTGTCTTCATATGGAGCAACAGGGAGGAAGGGAGATACACATTTGGTTGTGGGAGAGGGAATTTTGTTACATTCTTATTGTTGGAAAAGCTGGTTTTACTTTCTCATGAAGTAAACTTTAAGTAGATGCTTGAGAGAATGGTCAATGAAAGAAAACTGTGCTATCAGCAGCCTTGCAGAGGGTTTTGGATTTGGGGGTGAGGGGATGGGACAGAGTAAGGGGTTAATTTCTTTTGAATTTTGAAATTGAAGTATGACATACAAAAGTGCAATAAAAAATAAGTATGCAGCTTAAGGAATTTTCACAAATTGAACACTAATAATTTATCCAACATCTATATAAACAGAACATTACCAGTACTCCCAGAGGCCTTGCTCAGGTCCCCTTCCAGTCAGTCACTTATACCCCGCCACACCCTGCTATGCCCACCAACAAGGATAACCATTTAGCTGACTATAAATACCATAGACTATTTTTGCCTGTTTTAAAACTTTATATAAATGGAATCATGCTGTATATATTCTTCTAGGTCTGGTTTCTTTTGCTCAATGTCATGTTTTTTTATACATATGTGGTATGTACTTTTGCATATAGTCACAATTTGTTCATTTTCATTGCTGTGTATTTTTTTTTTAATTTTTCTTGGGGTATAATTGATTTACAATGTTGTGTTAGTTTCAGGTGTACAGCAAAGTGAATCTGTTATACATATACATATGCCCACTCTTTTTAAACTTCATTTCCCATATAGGTCATTACAGAGTATTAAGTAGAGTTCCCTGTGCTATACAGTAGGTCCTTATTAGTTGTCTATTCTATACATAGTAGTGTGTATGTGTCAATCCCAATCTTCCAATGCTGTGTATTATTTTTTGTATGACTACCACACAATGTACTTCTATACTACTGATGGTCTTTTGGGTTTTTTCCCCATTTGGGGCTATTACAAGTAGTGCTGCTATGAATATTCTAACACACTTCTTTTGGTGAATATATGTATTCTTTTCTTTTGAGCATCTAGGAGTGGAATTGCTGGCTGATGGGACAGGCATATGTACAGCTTGAGTAGGAGGCACTCTCAGGCAGTTTTCCAATTTGGTAGGCACCTACCTCTTCAAGCAGCATTTCAGGTAGAAGGCTGTTCTGGAGAAGGTTTAGACAGTAGGATGGAGTAATCTCAAGAAGCAGAGGGGACAGATGAGATACTGGATACAGGGAGTTATTTCTCTCCATGACTTGTGTTTAGGTGCCATAAATTTACAAAACAGAATGGGACTCAAGCTGCTGAAACACAGGGCAAAGAAGTACTCTATCTGTTCAGTGGTCTACCTAAAAGCAAGTGATAAAGTATGTATTGTGACAACCTACATGGAATGATGATATCGATGCAACCATATTCACTCTTAATCCTATTAGAATGCAAGACCAGCTAACATAATGCTTAAATGCTTGAGCTTTCTAATTACATTGTCTGAGTTTGAATTCCAGATAGTCACTCTGTTGTGTGATTTTTGAGCAAGTCATTTAACTTTTCTGAATTACAGTTTCTTCCTCTGTAAAGTCTATATAATGAATGCCTACATTTTAAGGTCTTGGGAGGATGAAATAAGATAAGAAATGTAAAACTCTTAGTAAGTCCCTGGCATATAGCCTTAATAACATATAGATAATAATAATGAGATAACATTTATTGAGAACTTACCATATGCTAAGATCTTTATACCTATATCTCATTTGAACATCAAAACAATCTAGTGAGGTAGGTTCCATTATTATTCTTATTTATCAGATGCAGAAACAGACTCATAGAGGATAAATGAAGAACTCAATGCCAAGCCTTACTATATACTTACTATAGGCTAATTGTTCTGAATTAATTTCTTTAAGTAAATAAAATGATGTTAAGGAGTATCCCCCAAACTGGAACTCTCACACATTGCTGGTGGGGATGTAAGGTAGTACAGCCACTTTCGAAAATGATTTGTCAGTTTCTAATAAAGTTAAACATAAACCTACCATATGATCTAGCTATTCCACTCCTAGGTATTTACCCAAGAGAAATGAAAACACATATCCACAAAAGACTTGTATGCAAATGTTAGTAGCACTTTTGTTTGTAATAGTAAAAAGTTGGAAACAATGCAAGTGTCCATCAATAGGTGAAAAGATAAACAAATTGTAGTGTACCCATATAATGGAATACTACTCAGTAATACAAAAGAATGAACTACTGATACATGCAATAATATGATAAACCTCAAATACATTATGGTGAGTGAGACAAGCTAGACAAAAAAGAGTTACACTGTATGATTACATTTATATAAAATTCTAGAAAATATGAACTAATATAGAAATGCAAATTGAGACAGAAAGCATATCAGTGGGTGCCTGAGACTGAGGGTAGAAGGAGAGATGGACTGCAAAGGGGCACAAAGAATCTCTGGGTAGGGAAGTGGAAATGTTCTATATCTTTATCATGGTGGTTTCTTCACACATATACAAAACTTCATGGAAATGTACACTTTAAATGGGTGTGGTTTATTGCATGTAAATAATAACTCAATAGAGATGTTTTTTTAAAAAAGCATCTCCAGGAGCCCAGCATTGACATTATATCCCAATCCGTGATGATGGTAAACTGTGGCAGGGCCATTGCTACCCTCATGCAGGCTGAGGTTGCCAATTTTACTGAGTTAAGAAGGAAAGTTCTTTGCATTATGGCATTTCTTTTCACATACCTGCTGCAAAGAAGTCTCCAGCTTCTGAAGGGGGAGAAAGGCTTATCTTTCAAAGTAAACAAGAAAACAAAAGAGGCATTCTCTGTGATGTGATCCATGGTTCTGTAAAGTAGTGCCAAGTGTTTGCATTTTTATACCTTTTTCCGTGCACGTGAGGGAGAAGAACTGATTACAAGTGTCACTAAGCCCTTGTGTGTCCTTTGACCTCTAATAATATTTACGCATATGCTACACTTTTTTATTTTTCCAAGGGTAAGCAAAATGCTAGAATTCTTCCTCATATGAAATTCAAATTAGCTCACAAATATTGCATTCTGAATTAGGTACTTTACTCTAAATAACTTGTGGTTTTTTATAGCTTATTTTGAAAAAAAGATGAACAGTGTTGCTGGATTCCACATACAAGATGGGCATAAGGTACATGTGCTTCAGATGCTGTGAAAAGACAGTTGAAATAATGCTTTCCTTCCCTTCATATCCTGTCTAGAACAACTGCCATATGGCTGTCATTATAGGTTTTCCTTGAACATTTTGAAAGGAAGGGTTAGATCCACAAAAGATGAAAGAAAAATGACATGAATTGAGCAGCTATTAAGTACGAAGCATTGCATCATTTGTTTTCCAAAAGTTGTTTCATTCAAGTGTTCCAACAACATTGCAAGGCCTGTAGCATTAGTCCCATTTTACAGGCAAGGAACTATGGTTCAGAAAGGTTAAAGTACTCATCAAGAGCCTCTAAAGCATTTGCCAATTTGAAGGCAAGAGTTAAGAGGCTGAGAAACTGAACAGAGGCTTTAGGAACCTCATGGGTTTGGGGGACAAAAGCTGGAGTTCAGAGCTCTACAAGGAGGCGGAGTCCTTGTAGATACTGAAGAGTTTCATTTGGAACTCTTGAAAGACTATAGCTTAGGTATAAGAGTGAACTGGTACATCAGCAAGATGGTAGAATAAGAGGCTCCTAAGTTTCCCTCCTCCCATGGATGCACTGAATATATAGCTACAGATGGATCGATTCACTCTGAGAGAAATCCAGAAGCTAGTTCAGTGACTCCTACCCATCAGAGGACTGAGAAAATACCCACATCGAAATGAGTAGGAACAGCTGAGACATTCATGCCATAAACCCCACTCTTGGCACAGTGCCTTACAATTGGGAGGGAACCCCCAACTCCCAGCTTCTCTCTGAGGAGAGAAGGGTTTTGACCACACAGCTAGCATTCCAACTTTTATAGTTGCCACCTGAGGGACTGGCTCCCAGATAACCTAGCTTGAAGAGCCAAAGGGGCTTGGCATTCACAAGTCCCCCATCACCACAGCAAACAAAGAAGTGGTTTTTAAATGGGTGCATGAGCACTTCTCACAGGTATCCCCCTGGGCTCAGCACAGAGGGAGCAGGCAAAAAAGCCCAGCTCTCAGTTTCTCCCTAGAAGGGGTTTGACTGCAACTGTTCCAGCTGCTGCCCAAGATTCAGGCTTCTAATTAGCCTGCATCTGGGAGCTGACTATGCTCTTCCTGGAGCTTGAAAGGGCCTGTGGGCACTTCCCCTGCCTTCTCCCCCTAGCTCACTACAACAATAAAATCAAGTCTCCAGCTTCTGCCTGGAAGGAGATTTTTTACATATCTAATGCCCTAACTTTTACAGCTTCAACCCAAGGGACAGGCTCCCAAATCACCTAGCTCAGAGAGCCAAAGGGGCTTGGCATTCACATGTCCTCCAGGACCACAGAAAACAAAGAGGCAGTTCTTAAATGAGTGTACAGGCACTTTCCACAGCTATCCCCTTGGGCTCAGTGCAGAGGGAGCAGGCAAAAATGCCCGGCTTCCAGTTTCTCCCTGAAAGAGGTTTGACTGCTTACTTTTTTTTTTTTCCCATCTGCTGCTGAGGGTCAGGTTTTTGTTTTTTTTTAATACTTATTTATTTATTTATTTTTGTCTGTGTTGGGTCCTCGTTTCTGTGCGAGGGCTTTCTCTAGTTGCGGCAAGCGGGGGCCACTCTTCATCGCAGTGCACGGGTCTCTCACTATCGCGGCCTCTCTTGTTGTGGAGCACAGGCTCCAGATGCACAGGCTCAGTAGTTGTGGCTCACGGGCCTAGTCCCTCCACGGCATGTGGGATCTTCCCAGACCAGGGCTCAAACCCGTGTGCCCTGCATTGGCAGGCAGATTCTCAACCACTGCGCCACCAGGGAAGCCTGAGGGTCAGGTTTTTAATCAATCTACATCTGGGAGCTGGCTAGGCTCCTCCTGGAGCCTGAAAGGACGTTTGGGCACATCTTCTACCTTAGTCCCCTTGCTCCAACAATAAAACCAAGTTTCTAGCTTTTCCCTGGAAGGAACTTGTTTATACATCTAGCACCCCAATCTCTGCAACTTTTATCTGAGGACTGTCTCCTAAATTACCTAGCTCTGGGAGCTGACAGGGCTCAGCATTCCTGAGTCCCGCAGGACCACAGAGAACAAAAAGCTGGTTTTATATGGGCGTACAAGTACTTCCAGCAGCTATTCCCCCTGGATCAGTACAGAGTGAGTAGGCAAGACCACTCTGCTCCTTATCTCCCCTTATCTCCCTGATGTGGGCTAGACTGCATATCTAACATTCCTTCTCATCAGCTGCCTGAGGGTCCAGCTTCCAATTAGCATGCATCTGGGAGCTGACCAGGCAAGCAATTAATAGTCCTCCAGGAGCCTGAACAGGCATGTGGGCATTCCCCCCACTTTGGGGAAAGTGATGAGACTTGGCACCCCATAATCTCATGGAAGCACTAAGAACAAAGATGGTGGTATGGGTTTGACAAGCAGAAGGGCTTGATGGCACTCAGAATTTTGGGCTGGGTTGATTGGTAAAGTTCATCTCCTACACAAGACCAGTCTGCTAAGACTGGGAGAGATGACTAGTTTATCTAATGTGCAGAAACCAATATAGAGAGTCAAGGAAAATGAAGAAACAAGGGAATATGTCCCAAACAAACGAACAAAGTAAATCTACAGACACTGACCATAATGAAAGAGAGTTAAGTGATTTACTCAACAGAGAATTCAAAATAATGGCCATAAAGATGCTTACCGAGGTCAGGAAAACAATTCATGAACAAAGGACAATTTTAGTAAAGAGAAAATATTAAAAAGCACCAAATAGAAATAATAGATCTAAAGAATATGACAACTGAACTAAAAAATTCAATAGAGGGGTTCAACAGCAGACTAGATCAAATGGAAAAAAGATTATTGAACTCAAAGATAGGTCAGTGGAAATTATCTAATCAGAGGAGCAAAAAAGGAAAAAGAAAAAAAGAATTAAAACATTAAGGAAGCTTAAGGGACTTATGGGACACCATCAAATGGATAATATATACATGATGGGAGTCCCAGAAGGAGAAGAAAGGGAGAAGGGGCAGAAAGCTTTTTCAAAGAAATAATGGTGGAAAAATCCCTAAATCTAGGGACAGAAATAGACATCCAGATCCAGGCGGCTCAGAGAACACCAGAAGAGATTAATCCAAAGAGCCACACACCGAGACACATTATAATCAAACTGTCAAAAGTTAAAGACAAAGAGAGAATTTTGAAACGAGCAAGAGAAAAGCAACTTGTTATGTACAAGGAAACTCCCATAAGACTATAAGCAGATTTTTCAGCAGAAACTTTGCAGTCCGGAAAGGAGTGGGATGCTATATTCAAAGTGCTGAAAGAAAAAAAACTGCCAACCAAGAATGCTTTGCCCAGCAAAGTTGTTTTTCAGAGTTGAAGGAGAGATAAATATATTCTCGGACAAAAGCTGTAAGAGTTCATCACCACTAGACCAGTCTTACAAGAAATGTTAAAGGGAGTTATTTAAGCTGAAACAAAAGGCCACTAAATAACAGCATGAAAACATATAAAAGTATAAAACTCACTGGTGAAGGTAAACATATGGTCAAATTCAGAATACTCTAATATTGTAATGGGGGTGTGTAACATACTTATAACTCTAATATAAAAGTTAAAAGAAAAAAGTATTAAAAATAACTATAGGTACAATAATTTATTAATGGATACGTAATATAGAAAGGTGAACATTGTGACAGCAAAAACAAAATGCAGTGGGGGGAGCAAAAATGTAGAGCTGTTGTATGCAATGGAAGTTAAGTTGTTAACAGCTTAAAATAGACTGTTATAAGATGTTTTATGTAAGCCTCATGGTAACTATCAATATAACGCAAAAACCTATTATAGATACACAAAAGATAAATAGAAAAGAAATCAAAGGAGAAATAAATAAAATAAAAAGGAATACAGCAAGATGGGAAGAAAACAAGAATCTATAAAACACCCAGAAAACAAGGAACAAAAGGGCAATAGTAAGCCCTTAACAATCAATAATCACTAAATGTAAATAAATTAAATTCTCAAAAGACCCAAAGTGGTGAATGGATTAAAAAAAATAAGACCTAACTATACGCTGCCTACAACAGACTCACTTCAGCTTTAAGGACACGTATAGAATGAAAACAAAGGAATGAAAAAGATATTCCATGCAAATGAAAACCAACAGAGAGCAAGGGTAGCTATACATATATCAGATGAAATAAACTTTAAATCAAAAACTGTTACAAGAGGCAAAGAAGGTCATTATATAATGATAGAGGAGTCACTTCATCAAGAGGATATAGCAATTGTAAATGTTTATGCACCCAACATTAGAGCACTTAAATATATAAAGCAAATAAAACACATCTGAAAGGAGAAATAGATAGCAATACAACAGTAGGGAACTTCAGAACCCCATTTTCAACAATGGATAGATCAGCCAGACAGAAAAATCAATAAGAAAATACAGGATTGGAACTACACTTTAAATCAAATGGACCTAACAGGCATGTATGAAACATTCCATCCAATGGCAGCAGAATACATGTTCTTCTCATTATATATTTAATACTGAAATCATATTACGCATCTTTTCTGACCATAATAGTACGAAACTAGAAATCAGCAAGAGGAAAAAAGCTGGAAAATTCATGAATATGTGGAAATTAAACTACACACTCCTGAACAACCAATAGGTCAAAGAAGAAAGCAAAAGGGAAATAAAAAAATATACTGAGACAAATGAAAATGGAAACACAACATACCAAAACTTATGGGATACACCAAAAGCACTGCTAAAAGAGAATTTTATGGTGATAAAAGCCTACATTATGAAAAAAGAATGATCTCAAATAAACGATCTAATTTTGCACCTCAAGGAACTAGAAAAAGAACAAACTAAGCCCAAAGTTAGTAGAAGGTAGGAAATAATAATGATCAGAGCAGATATAAATAAAATAGAGACTAGAAAGCCAATAGAAAAGATTAAGAAAATTAAGTTTTTTTAAATAAAATTGTCAAACCTTTAACTAGACTAAAAAAAAGAGAAGACAAATAAAATCATAAATGAAAAGGAGACATTACAACTGATACCACAGAAATACAAAGGATCATAAAAGACTACTATGAACAATTATATGATAACAAATTGGATAACCTAGAAGAAATGGATAAATTTCTAGAAACATACAACCTACCAAGGTTGAATCATGAAGAAATACAAAATCTAAACACACCAATTATGAGTAAGATTGAATCAGTAGTAAAAAATCTCCCAAAAAAGAAAAGTTCAGGACCAGATGGTAAAGTATACCAAATATTTGAAGAAGAACTAATATCAATTTTTCTCAAACTCTCCCAAAATATTGAAGAGGAAGGAACTCTTCCAAACTCATTTTACTAGGTCAGTATTACCCTGGTACCAAAGCCAAACAAGGACACTATAAGAAAGAAAACTGCAGGTCAATATCCCTGATGAACACAGTAGCAACATTCCCTAACAAAATATTAGCAAACCAAATTCAACAGCACATTAAACAACACACCATGATCAAGTAGAATTAATCCCTGGAAAGCAAGGATGATTCAACATACAGAAATCAATCAAAGTGTTACACCACATTAACAAAATGAAGAATAAAAATCACATGAGCATCTCAATAGACACAGCAAAAGCATCTGACAAAATTCATCATCCTTTCATTATAAAAACTCTCAACAATTTAGGTACAGAAGGAATGAATCTCAATATGCAAAAGGCCATATATGACAAGCCCACAGCTAACATAATATTCAGTGGTGAAAAGCTGAAAGCTTTTCATCTAAGACCAGGAACAAGACAAGGGTGCACACTCTCACCACTTTTATTCAATATAGTACTGGAAGTCCTAGCCAGAACAATTAGACAAGAAAAAGAAATAAAAGGCACAACTAGGGGCTTCCCTGGTGGTGTAGTGGTTAGGAATCCACTTGCCAATTCAGGGGACATGGGTTCGAGCCCTGATCCAGGAAGATCCCACATGCCATGGAGCAACTGAGCCTCTGTGCCACAACTACTGAGCCTGAGCTCTAGAGCCCGTGAGCCACAACTACTGAGCTCGCGAGCCACAACTACTGAAGCCCACGTGCCTAGAGCCTGTGCTCTACGACAAGAGAAGCCACTGCAATGAGAAGCCCGCACACCTCAACGAAGAGTAGCCTCCGCTCACTGCAACTATAGAAAGCCCGCGCGCAGCAATGAAGACCCAACACAGCCAAAAATAAATAAATAAATAAAATAAACTTATTTTAAAAAGGCACAACTAAAAGGAAGAACTAAAATTGTCTCTTTTTGCAGATGACACAATTTTATATATAGGAGATGCCGAAGACTCCACCAAAACACCGTTAAAACTGATAAATGAATTCAGTAAGTTACAGGACGTGAAATCAACGTACAAAAATCAGTTGTGTTTCTATAGACTAACAATAAACTGTCCAAAGATGAAATTAAGAAAAAGAATCCCATTTTCAATAGCATCAAAAAGAATAAAATAGTTAGGAATAAATTTAACCAAGGAGGTGAAAGATCTGTACACTGAAAACTATAAAACATTGATGAAAGAAATTAAAGAAGACATAAATAAATGGAAGGATATCCCATGTTCATGAACTGGAGGAATTAATATGTTAAAATGGCCATACTACCCAAAGCAATATATAGATTCAATGTGATCCCTAGCAAAATTCCAATGGCATTTTTCATAGAAATAGAAAAAAAATCTAAAAATTCATATGGACCCACAAAAGGCCCTGAATAGCTAAAGCAATCATGAACAAGAAGAGCAGAGCTGGAGGCATCAGACTTCCTGCTTTCAAATTATATTTCAAAGCTATAGTAATCAAAACAGTATGGTATTGGCATAAAAACAGATATATAGACCAATGGAATAGAATCAGGAGCCCAGAAATGAACCCATGCATATACAGTCAACTAATATTTCACAGTGGAACCAAGAATACTTAATGTGGAAAAGATAGTTTCTTCAATAAATGGTGCTGGGAAAACTGGATAATCACATGTAGAAGAGGGAAGTTGGACTCCTGTCTTGTACCACTCACAAAAATTAACTTGAAATAAATTAAAGACTTAAATGTAAGACCTGAAACTGTAAAACTTCTAGGAAAAAAACAAGGTAAAATTCCTTGACATTGGTCTTGGCAATGATTTTTTGGCTGTTACACCAAAAGCACAAGTGACAAAAGCAAAAATAAATAAGTAGGAGCACATCAATCTATAAAGCTTCCACAAAACAAAAGAAACAATTTTAAACATGAAAAAGCAACTTACAAAATAGGAAAAAAATATTTGCAAACCATCTATCGGATAAGGGGTTAATATCCGCAATGTATAAGGAACTCATACAACTCAGTAGCAAAAAACAAAGAGTCTAATTAAAAAATGGGCAAAGGACTTGAACTGACATTTTTCCAAAGAAGACATACAAATGGCCAATAGGTACATGAAAAGTTGCTAAACATCACTAATCATCAGGGAAATGAAAATTAAAACCACAATGAGATATCATCTCATACCTGTTAGAAAGGCTATTATCAAAAAGTCAGAAGATAACAAGTGCTCCTGAGGATGTGTCCAAAGGAAATAAAATCCCTATCTTGAAGAGATATTTGCACTCCCATGTTCATTGTAGCATTATTCACAAATAGGCAAGATATGGAAACAACCTAAATGTCTGTCAACAAATGAATGGATAAAGGAAGTGTGATACACACACACACACACACACACACACACACACACACACACACACTCATCCTGCCATTTGTGACAATATGCATGAACCTGTAGGACATTATGATAAGCGAAATAAGGCAGACAAAGAAAGAAAAATATTGTATGGAATTTTAAAAAGATTCATAGTACAGACAGTAGAATGGTGGTTACCAGAGGATGGGTCATGTGGGAAAAGGGGAGATTTTTTAAAAAGAAAAAAGAAAGTAGACGTAAAATGGTGATTGCCAGGAGCTGTGGAGAAGGAGTCATGGGGAGCTATTGTTTAATGGGTATAGAGTTTCATTTTTGTAAGATGCAAAGAGTTCTGGAGATGGATGGTGGTGATGGTTGCACGACAGTATGAAAGCACTTAATACCACTGAACCATATATTTTAGAATAGTTAATATAGTAAGTTTTATATTACATGTATTTTGCCACAATAAAAAAAGGGTAAACTGTTAATGGGTCAGCTTTCACAAAAATTTAAACCAAGCTTCAAATCGGCTCAATCCCAGACAAAATTAAGACAATCTGCCCCTACCCTAACTTCCTGCCAGAAGCAAAAGGAGGTCATCTCTGGAGGAAGATAACATTTTCAAAGCCTCAAAATATCTTCTACTATTTAAAAAATACAATGTTCATGTAAATCAACTATACTCCAATAAAAATTTAAAACTAAAATAAAAATAAAGGCATATAAAAATACAATATTCAGTGTTCAATTAGTAAAACTACAACTAAGTATGACAAAAGGCAACAATTTATTAAAAAATAAAAAGGTAAAAAAACAGGAAATAGAAACAGACATACTAGAGGTCCAGATATTGAGTTATTAGCCATATACTTTAAAATAACTAATTAATATGTTCAGTAAATTACATGACAAGAAGAGGAATTTCAGCAGAAAACTGGAAGCTGTAAAAATCAATCAGAAATTTTAAAACTGAAAAATATAAACACTGAAATTAAGAACTCAGGAGATGGGATTTACACAATAGACTTAGAATTTGTTGAATTTTATGTATTCCTTCCAGCTCAGAAATGCTTATATACACAGAGGTTAAAACAACTTTCATTGTTTTAGTTCAACTCCGAGAATCCTATTTTAGAGTGAAGCCTCTGAGTGTTAATTTTCCATCTTTTGAACATTGAAGGTAATTGTGTTAATGCAGCTCTCCTTGAGTGGAATAATAAAATGTATAGTCATAAACACATTTACAAATTACTATGTTCTTTATCAAGGCTTCAGAGGTTTATCTTCTCTGTCTGATGTTTTACAGTTGGTTTCAGCCCAGAAATTTGAATTTCTTTACACAATGCCACTGCAATGATAACTCTTCATGATTGCTGGATTCATTTGGCAAGAAGACAGAAATTGCACTTGGTAACACTAAATTGATAAGGAAGGTAAGTGTGAGCTCCGAACCTTGAAATCAGAATTTTTTTTAAAAAAAGGTATTTAGCTTTACAAACCTTGAAGAAGCACAGTTTTCTACAGTTACCTTTTAAATCCATTTAGCTATTCTATTAATCTCTTTCCTAATTTAAAAACTAGAACTCATGAATGATTTTTAAATCAAAGGTATGTCCAATTCCTAGAATCTTCAGGTTCAGAATTAATTTTATCTATTAAACCAGTCTTGTAGACATACCATCCTCTCCACTTTTCTCCAAATAATGCCTCTAGTTCACATTTTCTAATGCCAGCTAGCTGAATCAGTTGATTGTAGGTAACACACTCTTAGAGGCTTAAGATTATGTACTATATTTGAAGCACATCTTATTTAGACCTCAAAACAAACCTGAAAATTAAGTATTATTGTCCTCATTTTGAGGATGGGGAAATGGAGAGGTTCCAGACCTTCTTATCATTCCCAATGGCACCTAGCTAATAAGAGATAAACCTGGGATTCAAACCTGCATGGGAATAGTTAAATCCTACCCCTGTGCTTGAATGCCCATTTCTACTCCACCGTCAGCTAATCACTGGAAACATTTTTCCTCCTGAGATCTATATTTCTTAGAGAACTTTAGGTTCCCTTTTATAATGATGGATGTAATCCTAAAGAATATAGTTCTGCAGGCCATGTTTTCAATTTAAAAACCATTTTTGGTCTAGAAAGCCGATTTGAATGACTGTGTTGCTTTTCTAATGGTTTACAATAATTGTAGAGAAATCATTCAGTTCAGAGTTCCGCAAGTTTCATTGCCTCAGGTGTATAACTTTACATTAGGGGCTTAGTAGGCTGACAGAGAGGACAGAAACCTGTTAGTCAAAGAATAAATTCAATCACTGTCCTCAAGGAAATTGCAATGTAGTAGACAGAAGGTAATTTTCAAAATACATACATAAAATCACAGAAACACAGATTTAAACACGCAACCAACAATCATTTTTAAGTCCAGTTTATATCTTTACCTTGGGGAATCCTGGGGTTCTCGAGGTATAACATAGGGGCACAATCTACATGAGGTTTCCTAAGCACGAAAATCACAAGGGGGTTTTGTTAGCCACATCTCTACACACACTCAGCATTTATTTAGATCAAGAAATTCGCCAGGAGGCAGTAACTGACACGTTGTTCCTGCAGAGAGACTCTTCGGAATATCTAAGGAATGTGTTCTACTCACAATGCCCGGGCATTTGCTGCTTAGGGACAACTCTGGTTTCTTCCTGAGTAGGGCCATTGCTGAAAGCTTCCTCAACATTAAACTGTGCATTCTTTAATTTCATCAAAAGAAGACACTGCAGAAATCAAAGTGTGACTTGAACTTGGAGATTTTTTTTTAAAGAACAGTAATAGACCTTGGCAACATTGCCCAGGGGCAGTGGCCTGGATTGCATCCTGAGATAGTCATCCCAGAAGAAACAGCTATGGAGGTGTGCACGACATGTAAAAAGTGTGAAACAGGTAAGCCTGATAGAATCAGGGAATAGATTGTAATAAAAAACCTTTATTATTTGGGTCTCAGACTTTTCAGCAACTGAGGCTAAAGGAAGAAGACATAAATAGACATCTTGGGAAATGGATAGAACTGTTCAGGAAAAATACTTTCTGGACAGGATGGGCCCTCAAATATAGCACTGCAGACACACAAAAAAGAAAGATCCTGCTTTGTATACTGACATCCTGTGCAGAAGTTCAGAAAAAGAAGAGAACTAGAGGCCAGGGGCAGGAAGAAAGAAGACTTTATTGCAGCAAAGAGCAGCCAGCTAATGAGGCACTTCCACGGGGGCAGGCTGGATGCAACTACCTGATGTTTGCATTCATTCAAAGAGCCTCAGAAGAACCACTGGCAGTTTTAAGGTGTAAATGATGATAGGTAAGAAGAGATCAGAGGCAGGAGATAGACAAGCAGATCCCTCTCTGATAATTGCTGTGTCTTGTCTATTAAATTCCAAATAACTACAAATTTGGAACTAGAATGTTCAGGTTCAGAATTAATTTTATCTATTAAATCAGTCTTGTCAACATAATTTCAAAATCATACCATCCTCTCCATTTTCCCCAATATAATGACTTTAGTTCAGTTACTAATGTCAAGAGAAAAATATGTTTTCAATTTTAATTAAACAGTAAAAAACTATAAAACTTCCACTTCAGTCCATTACAGAGTAATTGATCCTTGACTTACTTTCCTGTCAATGGCAGATAAACATTAGACAAAATATTGTGTGGCAACTATTTTCAGGCAATGAATAACAGGCCATGCAATACCGTAATCCTTGAGAGAAAGAAAATACACAAGATGAATCCCACAATCTCAGCTTTTTCCCTAAGAATACTTTTTTGCCTCATACTGGAAGGTGGAGCCCAAGCAGAACATCTTCCTTAAAGAGCCAGAAACTGGGGTTCTGGGCTGCTGAAGAGACTGAAATGTGTGGGACTGAATACCAGAGAAAATGGAGCTTTTAAGAAGGGTGACATCAGAAGTTTACATGGCCGTAGGTTCTGGGCTGGGCTGCACATAGGCAGGGCTTTAGTCCACTAGGCTTATCAGAGACTGTATGTTATTGGGTTGAATGCTAAGTGGAGATACCAGAGGTTATGCACTGCTAAAAGACAGTGGCATTCTGGCCTAGCCAGAGAGGAGAGATCCCACTGAGCACTTCAGGCATTCAGCTGACAAGCCCACACCTCAGGAGACAGGACCAGGTCCTAGAATAAGGGACAGGAAGTTAAGACCCACTCTAACAGAATAAAACTAAGTCCAACAGGACCTAGAGATTCCACTAGTAATTAAAGAGATTTTCAGAACAACACTCAATGTCCTTTAAAATAAGATGACGTAATCTAGACTCTATATAATTTATCATTTACAATATGCAGCATACAACCCCCCCACCGCCAAACCTCCTCAGGCATATAGTAAGTAGAGGCCAGCGATGCTGCTAAACATCCTACAATGCACAGGACCGTCCCCACAACAGAAAATTATTTGACCCAAAATGTCAATAGTGCTGAGGTTGAGAAATCCTGCT